>NC_090437.1:548568709-548885271 GCF_031143425.1 Pleurodeles waltl
GGCAAGGGTCTTGTCTGCCCTGGGGAAACACATGTGCAGCTACATTGCTTTCCCCCAGGTGGAAGATTTGGCCACTGTAAAGGCAGGATTCTATGCAATGGGCCATATCCCCAATATAATTTGTGCGATTGATGGTACACATATTGCGTTATTCACCCCGCCAGAATGAACAGGTGCTCAGGAATCATAAGAGTTTCCACTCACTGAATGTGCAGATGGTTTTCCTGGTGGACAAATACATCTCCCACATCACTGCCAAGTATCCAGAGTTGGTTCATGACGCCTTCGTCCTGAGGAATAGCAGCATCCCAAATGTGATGGCCCAACTACAGAGGCACAGGGTGTGGATAATAGGTGAGCCACATCTCCCACCACTGTATGTCAGTGTATGCCTTCAGGTGTTCTCCTCATAGGATTGTGTAAGGCTAAAGGTTGTCCCTTAATACTTGCAGACGACTCTGGCTACCCAAACCTATCGTGGCTGCTGACCCCTGTGAGGAATACCAGGACAGGGGCTGAGGACTGTTATAATGAGGCACGTGGGCGAACCAGAAGAATAATCGAGCGGACCTTTGGCCTCCTGAAGGCCAGGTTCAGGTGCCTCCATCTGATAGGTGGATCCCTGTGCTACACACCTGGAAAGGTCCGCCAGATAGTATTGGTATGCTGCATGTTGCACAACCTGGCCCCTGGCCCTCAGATGACATGTGCCTTTTCTGCAGGAGGGGGGACTGGAGATGACCTTGTGGCAGCAGTGGACTCTTACGACAGTGAGGAAGAGGAGGCAGAGGATGAGGACAACAGAACATCAGTTATACAACAATACTTCCAATGACAAACAGGTGAGACAGTGGAACTGACCATTACTCTGACTATTGATTTATCTGTGTGCCTGTGGCATGATGGCATTCACTTCATTTGCATCTCAACTTACTGTCACCTATGGCTTCTCATTTTCCAGATGTTGGTGATATGAAAACATTGTCCTGATGTGATCACTACAGACTGTTCCAAGTCATTATTTGTTAGCTATCACAGTGCTCAGATCATTTCCACTCAATGTGACTGTTCCCACAAGTGCACATTTAAGACACATACAACAGTGTTAGTCAAATGGTGTTTAAAGGTGTTTATTGTAGTGCTCTATAATTGAGGGTAAAGTGCAATGGAATGGGGTGATGGTGGAGGAAAGTCCAGGGTATTGTTCCAGTCAGTTTGTAGCACAGGTCCAGTGTCCAAGGGGCCATAGGAAGGGGAGCAATGTCAGTTCAAAGTGGACAAGGTGACAGGGTGGGACACAAGGGGGACAATCAGGAGAGTCTCATTTCCTGGCGGTGGTGTTGGCCTTGGCAAGTGTCTCTGGCTTCTGTCTGGTTCACAGGGAACGTTTGCGGGGTGGTTCACCTTCTGCAGGGTGAAAGGTGCTGGTGGCCTGTGGGTCCTGTGGCGGGGCCTCCTGTCCACTAGCTGAAGCAGAAGTGGAGGGCTGGTCAATAGACTGGCTAGTGGCAGTGGGCCCGCTGCTGTGATGCCCATTCCCTCATGATTTTGGCCATGTCTGCCAGCACCCATGCTATCGAGATCATGGTGGTGTTGAGCGCCTGCAAGTCCTCCCTGATCTCCTGATGGTGTTCCTCCTGCAGCCGCTTGTTCTCCTCAATGTTGTTCAGGATTTGGCCCATTATGTCCTGGGATTGTTGGTAGGCACCCAGGACACTGGTGAGTGCCTCCTGGAGAGTTGGTTCCCTAGCCTGTCCTCCTCTGGGGCACGGCGATCCTCCCAGTGTCCCTGTTACCCTGTGCTACTGAATGGTGTGTCCACTGCCACTGACCCCAGGTCCCTGATTGTCTTGGGCATGAGGTGTGGACTTGAGTCCATGTACAAGTGGGCACACTGCTGATTGACGTGTCCTGGGGACAGAGGTGTGGGTATGCTGGATGGGTGCCGTGGTATTGGTAACTGATGGGGGAGGCTCTGTGGCAGTCTGTAAGTGGGCTGGGGTGACCGACTGTCTAGTGGTCCCTGTTAGGCCAGGTTGTTGATCCAGATCCTGGAGCCCAGAGTTACTGTCATCACTGTGGGCATCTTCTGTTGGGGGACTGGATAGTTGTGGCACCTCTGTCCACTGAGATTGGCTGGGGCACCTGTGGGGATGTAAGTGATGTAATATGCTTCATGCCTGTGACATGTTGTACATCCCTATCTTCCCCTCTATGGTTGATTTTGATCTGTCACCTTTGACTGTGTATGGTGATGTATTGTGGGATTTTAAGTTCCACTATGCATTGCATGCTTTGGTGATGGGTGTCCATGCAGGGCTGAGAGGACTGTCCATGCACTGGTATGGCATGCAGAGCTTGGCATTGAGGTTAGTCATCTGCATTGTTGCAGTGTGTAGGATGGAGTGGAGTGTTGGGAGTTAGGGTGAGGGTGAGGGTGTGAAATGGCATGCAGGTATGGGGGGGTCATAAGTGTTAAATGTTGAGTTACCAGTGTCCAGTCTTCCGGCTACTCCAGTGAGTCCCTCAGGATGCAGGAATGCCAAGGCTTGCTCCTACCATGTAGGGAGCGGGGGGGAGGAGATGGGGATCCACCGCCAGTTCTCTGTATGGCAAGCTGGTGCCTTGCTGCCACGGAAGGTACCTTCTCCTGTAGGTCATTGCACCTCTTCCTGATGTCGTCCCTTGTTCTTGGATGCTGTACCATGGCATTCACCCTGTCCACGATTCTCCGCCATAGCTCCATCTTCCTTGCAATGGATATCTGCTGTACCTGTGCTCCAGACAGCTGTGGCTCTACCCTGACTATTACCTCCACCATGACCCGCAACTCCTCATCTGTGAAACGGGGGTGCCTTTTTGGGGCCATGGGTGTTGTGTGTGAGTGTGTGGGTGTTGGGTGGTGTGATTGGGTGTGCATAGTGGAGTGCATGAGGGATGTATGGGTGTGTGAGTATTTGTCACAGTGGTCTTGATGTCTGTCTGGTGGCAATGATTTGTATTCGTAAAGGATTGTGGGTAATGTGGGTGTGTTTTACAGTGGTGTGGGTGGATGGGTGTGGCGTGTGTATGGGTGTCAGGTGTGTGCTTTTTGAATAGGCCAATGTTGTGTAGTTTAGTATATAATGGTGTTTTATTCCATGTCTGAAGAGGCTTATTATTTTTCATAAATAAATAGCACAGCAGGTAATTTGCAATTGCCCCAGTGACTCAGTGAGGACATATCTATGTGACCTTATGCCATGCATACATACTTAGTGTGCATTAAGTTGATTGTGACTACATTTGAAGATGCAGTTAGAGTTTATTTTGCTATGGCTCACCAGTGTGTGTCAGTAGCTTCACTCTCTACACTCTACACAAGACTTCAGGATTGAGGTGTTCCCTTTATGGCACGTAGCTTCGCTTCCTGAGTCTTTTAAACCCCTCTATTCATTTGAGCACCACAGAAATATGTTGTGTAAGAATGCCCACAATTTGATGAATATTAATTTGTAGAATGAATAGTTTTGGGCGTAAGTGTATTAAAGTTTCATGAGTGTCTGACGTTTGGCAGATATAAGACATCTCATTGGAATTTGGCAACAGCAATGGAAGAGGAGAAATGCTGTTGATTGATTTGAAAACATAGCTTAAATTGAGCTCTGCTGATGATTGAGAGTTAACATGCCTTTGAGATGTATTTGGAGCTGGGTTTGTGTCAGCAAACAGTTAGGACCACTTGATTGTAAAATTGATGACTTTGTTGCTGCTCCCTTTATGATAATACTGGCTTTCGGGAGGATACTCTCATCATTTGTCTCTTCTGGTACAGGGTTTATAAACGTTCACTGTTCTTGCTAGAGAGGATACTACAGACTGTGTAAAGCTCAATGTTCTACCCACACCTTGATGTTTGCTACTTCTACAAACATGGAGGCTCATTATTCAGCTTCATTCCCATTCATGTTTTGAAACCATTCCATTGCGATCCAAAACTTGCTTTCTTGCCACCCAGTTAGCAAAGCCAAAGTGTATGTTAGTGTGTGCATAAATATAAGTGCATGTATATATATATGTATGTTGTGTGTATATATATACATAATACATATATATATATATACATATATATATAATATATCTATCTTTCTATACATATATACACACACACACTCACCCCCCCACACACACATAAAGCATTAGACTGCGTTGATGAATAACATGTAAATGTTATACGTAAACAGTATTTATGCAATGTTAATCAAATGTATTAATGCTTTAGTACTTTAGCAAATGATATATAATATAATCACTCTTGAGTTGCTGTGTATAAGAGAATTTCATCTGCAAATGTAAAATCAAAATATTAGTCTTAAATTCTGTTGTCCATGTTGGAGTTAAGGCCTACATAATTTCTATGTTTAATTTCGACAAGAAGTTTGCTTTCTTTTTTGTATTTTTTTTCTTCCCTCTGCAATTGCGATGGTACCAGTCATCATAATCAGAAGAATATTGTTAAGGGAGCTGCAAGCTCCCCTTTTGAAATCCCGAACATGACAGCAATCCACGATGTTGTAGATGAGGAGAGGAAGCGAAGGAGAACTGGATATAATTCGTAAAGGTGCCCGCTTAGTGGAAATTTCCTTGGCTGTGATGTCAGGGACTGGAAGGTTTTGAAGTTGATTAAATTATTGGTTAGTTAGACTGAGACTTAGATTCCTGTAGCCCCTTGACTGGAGCGGACCTCTCCTCTTTGATACATCAAGTGGCTTTAGGATATGCACATCTCTCTCTTGACAGAACTTCTACTGAAGATTCTGAAATGCTGACATTTTTCTCTGAACTTACACTTAGTTATTAGAATAGTCAGAAATTTAGATCCAATAATTAGGCAGGAACATCTGCGCTTGAATTCAAAGAACCATACACTTTTTCAAATTTACTGCGTTGTTGCCATTGAGATATTGATCCTTTATATGTTACTGAAATTCAATGTTGTTCCACGTTTTAATTCTCCTTTGGTGATTCTCTACAAATGGGCTACATTGTTAATTATTGGATTATTCTCCTTGACCCTCGGGATTCCTAAAAAGATACAGCAGACTCAGGGAATTGGAGAAAGGTTCAGAACTGGATCATCATGAAAGATCAAAAGCGGGCAGAGTCATATTCAGGGAATACAAAGGACATGATTGGATGTGAGCTGCAAACTGTGGGTGCATTTGTGCACCAATGAAGGTTGTATCTCACAATATTCTATATAGAACTATTGTCTGATGATATTCTAGCTCCAATCCCTAAAACGTATGTGCAAACTTCCTTTTTGCACATTTTGCAACTTTGATTTGAATCATGTTTTCCTAGTTTTTAATCATTGGAGCAATCTGAGATGGTTTCTGCAGCTTGCACCCAATTTGCAATCCAGTTTCAGGTGCAATAGAGGTTTGTTTCCGAAACTACATTCGTAGTCTAAATGTGATCGAGGCCAACTTACGGTTAGAGTTTACTGGATCATCCTGATGTGGCTGATAAAGTAACCTATCTGCAGTCGTCAATTGAACGAGTAAAATATATGTATGTGCAAGAAAAGTCAAGCAAATGTCCCCTACTCATCTCGAGAACTTAAAAAAGTAAGTACCATCTATATGAGAAATAAATATTGCAAGTGCTAAAACGTGTATATTTCGAAAACTTTAAGAATATAGAAAGGAAACTCACAGTTGTCAATGTTGTTCATGTGATTTTTCGCTGGAAATAATATAGGTTTATATCTTGCTGAGAGTGCTATACCTGCTTTCAAAGGCCGTGAATCTGCGTTACAGGCCTCCCCAGCAACAAGGACCCCAGTAGCAAGGATAAGGGCCTTTACTCAAATTTTTTAAGCCAAAATGGCTTTATTTCACGTCTCCCGTCTACACATGCCTTTGCTTTAATGTATGTCAATGGGAACAAGCATTTGCAAAGCCAATAGGTCTCGGCAACCTTGAGCACTGTTGGTATTGTCAATGTGAATATCTTTTAGCCATGTTGAACCTGGACCGGAAGCGGTTAACCAGCCACTTTAGTCCAAAGGGTCGCTCGATAAATTGGTGAAGTAAGCGTAGTCATTAATATCTGAAATCAAAAGCCACACTTTCCCTGAAAAAGAAAGCAGAAACCAGACTCTGCACTACCAAAAGAAGCTCAAAACAAATAGCGACAGAAGAGGACAAAACAGGACTGTGATAACTATGAGCTTGTAGTCTTACTTCTGGGTCTGTGAGCAGCCATCATTTTTGGTTTTGAAGATCTGTTCATCCTTAGCCTTAATAATTATATTGGAAAACATATGTTTCTGGTTTGCCTTGACCTACATTTAATAACTAAGGGGAGCGGCTGTGACCAAAGCTCCCGACTTTGGAACTGGGGAGCCAGGTTCCAGTCTCTGTGTCAGCTGAACATGCTGCAATTCTGGGCAAATCACTTAGGGCCATATTTATGAACACATTTTCCCATAGATACAAAATGGGTAAAACCCTTTGCTACATCTGGCCCTTAATCATCTGTGCCAATTATAAATAAGCTGAACACGAGTGAGGATGGGGATGGGGTGAGATTTGGGAGTGGGAAAGGTAAAGAAGAAACAGACAGGGGGAGGGGGTGAGAAGGAAAAGTGGTGACAGGGATAGAAAAGACACAACATGAATGGGGTGGGTGGGGGGTGAGTGAAAACGCAAGCACCCATATGGAGTGCTTAACCATAATTTAAAAAGTAGCTCAAAAAATGGGAGTGGTGGATGGACACCAATACTTTGTCCATGCTCTAGGGGAGGGCCAAACACAAGAAAAGGCATGATGCATGCATGCCGTGACAAACAGGAACTAAGGATATGAGAGAGGCATTGAGGTGAACAAATGGTGAGTCCATGGGCAGGCTATGTGTAGCCAACTAACCGTAAACCGCATGACTCGAAGAGAGAAGGCATGCGCAGTCTGACCAGGACAGAAAAATTAAGTCTCCCATTTGTTTTCAAAATTTCACACTTCGTATTATTATAATTTTGTCATGGTTGTCATTTATGCTTTTAGCAACTGTTATAGTCTAATAATGTAGAATGGCTATAATGGTCTATAATGGTAGTAAAACATTCCACCCACTCAGGGTAGAATGTCCTATATTAAATAAGGAGAATCAGAAGGGTGAATGTTGGAGCCATGCACCACTCCATTGTCTTGCATGAAGCCTTCAGTGTTCTGCTGTTTTAATAAATAAAGCGGCATTTATATAAATGGGATTGTACTGCTCTTTCACCATGCAACGTGATGCACGATGCAAGCCCAAAATTCGATTTATGAAGCCCTGCAAAACCACCTTGTGTGGCCCTGAGTGGCTTCATAAATCTGGAATAACACAAAACAGCGCAAATTGCTGCATTATGTTACTCTGCCACAGGGGGGCGTTCCATGGGTGTCACATGGGTGTTCCCACCCAACACTAATAGCTCTTGACGCATTCACAGTTGTACTACAAGTGTTAGACCCTGGAACGTGCCAAAACGCTACTCATTCCCAGGTGAGGAGTAAGGAAGAGAAATACATTTCTACTTGTTATTCCATTTTCTAGGTGTGCTGCATTCTGCAGCACACGCAGAAAGAGGAAAATGCATCAGGAGAAAAACAATCCTCCTTACAATTCTGCAGAAAAACAATCCTCTTTACAACTAAGAGCCCTTGTACCATGATACATGGGTGCTTGCATTGGTGCTATGCACACAAAATGGTGTCAGCGCAAGGACAAAGGCATGAATGCACCGTATTCTTTTAAATACTGAACATTCTTACCCTTACCCTGTCACGCAGCACAGCGCAGCAAGGTGACTTTATCATAAATATGGACCATACTGTACTGAGTAAAAGATGGTGAATCTAAGAGTGAGATTTCAAATAGGATTTGTATCAGAACCTGAAGTGAATTTAGTTTAATTATGCTGATGTACGTTTTTGTTTGGTATGTAGGAGCGCATGATTATTAAAAAAATTGAGTGATATAGCCCATTCTGTTCTAATAGGCAAATGCAGACATATCACCCAGTGAAAAACAGATATCCTCGTGAAGTGAATACATTTAGTTTGCACTGTGATTGTCTGAAGTCATCCTTCGGTCAAAATAAAATACATTTACTAGGAAACTGTAAAAATTGCTTTACTTTATCTGTTTTACATAATTCACATACAGCTGTAAAAAAATGATTGGTCTATTAGATGGGTAATGTTCGTGTCATGAGAAAATTGCTTACATTCTTTCATCTGTCATTAACATCTTTTACAGTGATATAATTCGTGTTCCTGAAAAAAACCCTAGCGCGTTCAAGGTGTTAAAAGCTAATTTCCACAAAAGCATGTCTAATTGTTCAAAATAACTTTGCACTATGTGCTCCCAGAAACTTGGCAGGCAGTCAATCTCGAGGCAGAAAGTTTTTAGACAAGTGTGCAGGCACCTAGGCAAGATGGCACTGTGGACGCTTCAGGTTCTTTCTCACATCAAAATACAGTAACAAACAATCATTTTAAAGCCAATAAAATCAAAGTATGACATTTAAAAGTTGAGCTCAACTTAATTGGCTTTGCCAATACTGGTTTCTGTTGATGCTCCCATACACTATTTTTCATTTTTACTTTGCCAGTCTCCAATGCCTGTTAATAAAGTAAAAAAGCCAAATGGCTGCTAGTTCAGAATGATGATTCGGATTCATTTGCGCAGGCAATTAACATCTTGATTTTTTTTTAAAGAAAATCCCTTAATTGGCAACCATTCTGTTTTGGTTATTTTATTTTACCTCTACGATATGGACAATAGTCATTTCAGAATGGTAGAGTAAAACATAAAAACAGAGATGTAAGTGGCAAGTAGCAGTTTGCAGATGCCTGACGGGGGAACACTGAAGAGCAACAGACATGCAGAGATGAGAAGACAAGTGAATAGAGAAAAACATAATTTAAAAAATAAATACTGAAAGTATCATCAACATCCTACACAATACCATATCAGTCGACAGCCAATCCCTTCCTTGGGAATCAACAGTGTGTATAATGTGAGGAAGTGATTAGCCCAATTCTTAATGGACACTTTTTGTGGCTCAACGCCTCCTTGCCCCTGACTCAGTTTGCTGTGTCAGAGGGGCGGGCAATGGTGTTGCTGTGGGTATTTCACCACAATACCCATTGCTTTTGACGCTGCCCCAGATTTACAAGAAGATATAAATCTGAGGTAGTGCCAAAAACTAACTCTACTCAGGGATGGCGTAGTGATGAAGCAGTAAAAGAAAGGCTAACAAATATTCATATATCATGTAACAAAATCGTATTATGCAATGTGTGTTTTAGTAAAGAAAAATAATGTATGTAGAAAATGTGCCCCGAGGTAGTTCGCCATCAGTATAAACGAGCTTGATTAATCATGAAGAACTGATAATGTAGTAATCCGTCATAATTGCAGATGTACTTTATGATTTTCTTGTTAAAACTGTTATATGCTTAGCTTAAATTTAGCAGAGGTTTTGGCCTAGTCGCCCGGTCTCAATGTTAATGGCGTAGTTTTCACTTGTATTAACAAAGACATGTGTTATATTTTAAAGCTGTATTTTTCCAGTAGAATGACTAATACACTTATCTCAAGGTTTCCTGCTAGGCAAGTTTCATCCCCTTTGAAGCAAGGTCAGTTTCTGCAGGTGCAGACAATAAAGACACTGATACAGAAATAATTGGCAAACTTTGTTGCAACTTGTCTTTCAAAGCTCCAAGGACACCTTATGCATAAATGAGTACTAAAAGAAAGACACTATTCGTTGGTCAAAAGGAAGCCACCCTATGAACCCTCCAATGGAAGACCCAGAAGAATTTGGAACGTTTTCTTACTTAAACCCACCGGACAAAGAGAAGTCAGCCATTTTCTTGATGCCATTTTGAAGCCAGAATCAAGACGCCATTTTAAATGACACTTTGATGCTTTTCTCTATCCCAGAGAGAGAGGCTTTGAAGAATTCTCACCCTAGAGACTTTACCTTTAACTTTACCCCGTTTTGCCGATGCAATAACTTTTGCCCCATTTTCCTTGCTGCTGCAAGGAAAACTTGACTTAGACTTTGCCCCTTTGAAATTTGCCCCATGCTGATTGAACCGGTACCTGAAGGACGAAGACTTACCTTGAATGCTGATTGTATTTGGTAATTATGAAAGGATAAATGTATTATTCATTGTATTTTCCTTCTTAGGTACCAACTGCTTATTTTGACAGAGCCTAAGCTAGAAGTTTTCTAAATTTATGTTGACTAAATTATTTTGCATGAAGCCCCACATGCCAATGCTAATCAGAGGTTAGTTGAGGTATTCACTAGATGCACCATGCTGAATTGAAATCTTGTTATGCTGACCAATGTATGCAATTAGTCAAATTCAGTTACTCATATTAGTGATTTGCATTGCTGTAACCGAGTGCATTATAATCCAAATTTTGCGTAGATTGCGTTTCTTCCGTCGCTATGGACAGCTAGTAATGTTCGTACATGCATACCATTTGATTTTGAGACTTACTTATATTGTGCTAGCTTTGTTAATATAGGGAAATAAAATCATTAACCTTTAATAAACAGGTGTGGATATTCATGACTGAAAGGTCATGGTGTGTCTAATTACTGATTTCCTGTTTAATTAAGTTGTTGTTTGACCACCAATTGAGTATTGGTTATCGAGTATAAATGGTTATTGATTACTGATTTGAGAGATCCGACTATTCTTTCGATGAGGAGATCTCAACCCGGTCAAAAGATTCACTGACCTCCGGCGTGTCCAAACATAAGAAATTTATAAGGACTGGACGCGCTATCAGTACATGGTAGCAGAGTTTGATGGTTTGGCCCTTTGGGACCCCATTCGAACGATAGACGGATTCAAGTCAGAATTTTCTTTTATAAAACAAGTTTGAGAAACGATGATGCCCTAAATCCCCAATGACTATCCCGGAATCTCGGAGCTTGCGAATGGAGGAAATGGAGGTGTGAGAATGTTTTCGGCGTTTCTAGTGACGGTATGAGTGAAGTTAGGGTATTGCGCTTGCACAGCATTTTGCAGCAGATGAATTGTGGAGTTTGTGAGATTTTTAGGGGGTTACGAACCCCAATCAAAATTTTAGAGGAGTGATACTCCAAAGTGTGAGAGTAGGGAAGTCGTCGAACTTCATATGTGTGTAGCGCTTTGTGCAGAAAAACATTGTCCATGTGGTTGTTGATGTTGAGAGGAGCCCTGCGAGGTCAAGAGACTCCGGAGTATGTTGAAAAGTGTATGAGACACTTGATTGATGTTGTAATTTGTTCGGTTTAATAGGTTGATCGGGCGTGGTCAACAAGTCAGTATATATGTTGAGGAATAAAAGAAAATTTTCGATTTTGAGATTTGACGAATTCTAAAGTGCACTAGAATAGTTCATTGATCAGTCGAGAGTAAAGTTTGCAGGTCAAATTTTGCTTGCGAAAGTGGGAAACTGAGAAAGATGGAATAACTGCTGAGGCTAGTGAAAAATCCCTAAGGTTTCTGAAGTGATTGTATTACCTTCCTGTAGTAAACCGACAGATTTGTTTTCTTCTTTTTGGATAGTGCTTGCGATATATATTGCAGAAATCAGTTTTGAGTGAAGCTGAATGAAGGAGGACAAGCCGCAAGATTTTGTCAGCCGCAGTGTGTAAGTGTGACGTCACTAGGAGCCGCGCTGGGATAGGTTGGTTGGTGAGAAGGGTCGCGCACGGATTGGATGCAGTCTGTGAAGCGCAATTGGTGGGGAAAGGCAAGCGAAGAGTATTCCGGGAATTAAAGTCACTTATTGATTACATTTTTTGAGAAAATAAAAGACGGAAAGATGAAATTTTTCAAAGCACTTAAGAGTGCCTTGAGGGAAGATGTATATATTAAAGCAAATGTAGGAGAAGAAACACCGCCTGTGGGTACGCCAGCTTACATTGTAATTGAAGAAAAGGGTGTTGCACCATGTCTTTGGTTAAAGCAATGGTGTAAATTAACAGAAAGGCATGGAAGTGTAGCGTTTCCTATCCATGGGTCGTTTAATCTAAGAGTTTTGGAGAATTTAAGATTTGCGCTATATGACATGAAAATACCTCCAAGACCAGCACAGTTTGAAGCATTAGCAATTTGGGAAAAAATGGCTAGAAGGCAACTATAAAAGAAATTTGAGACAAGAGTGAGAAAAGTAGAAAAGACACTAGCGGATGCTAGATGGGATAGTACTCAAAAGGTTTGGAGATCAGACATATTGCAGGGAATTAAATTGTTTCCAGCAATTACTAACGAAGCAGAGATGGAAGGAAGGAAAGCTACCCATAAAACAAACAGGAGTCAGTCCGGAGATAGAGAAAACAAGAGAAACTCGAAAAAGTCAGACGAATCAGACAATGAGGATTTCATTCTGCAATTGCTAAATGACCGTCCACCACCATATGTGGAGAACGAAAATGGCCCAAGCACTAGTACTGCCCCTCCAGAACCAATACAGGGTACTGTAATCCCGAATTTGAGAACATTGCAGAGGCAAAGTAGTCCCGATATGCCTTTTACACCAGAAATACCACAAGTTCAGAGAACATATCCTGACATGACTAAACTGAAACCTGTTAATGATTATCAGCCACAGGTTCAAAGACGCTATTATGATGAGCATAATTTGGAAATGACTTCTAATTTAATGGTGCAGGGAGGACAGAATTACCAAAGACCAACATTGATCCAAACCGAATCGACACAAATTTTGATGCCTCAAAACCAGACGCAAGAAGTGCCAAAGTACATTCAAACAATGGAAACACAGTTAGGCATGCCAGCAATGATGCACCATAATGTGGGAATTAATATGCCACAGAATTTGGGTAACAGACAGAATCCGGACGCAATATCTTTGCCTATCACTGTAGGTCTGCCAGTACCATTATATACATGGGCAAAGCCAAGTGTATGCGATCAAGGGGTAATGACGCAGAATGAGACAGGAAGGAGATACATAGAAAATACTCAAGAATCGACTCCCGTAGGGACACTGTCTAACATACCTGGGTCTTTGTTGGAATTTAGTCAGAGTCCAATTTGTGTTCCATCAACTGTGGCAAGGTCAAGTCCACCACTGATAGTACCACTAACTTCAAAAACAGAAATATTACAGAAACCATCAGTAGCAGTAGACGTAGATGCCACATTAATGGGACTAAACTCACAACAGTTAACACAATGGTTGAACAGTCTAAGTTCCCCACAGAGTACATCCAAGGGGAAAGGCGAAGAATATTTGAATCAAATAAGATTGGGTATGGAAGCAGGTGAACTCGTAGATGGAACAATGGGTTTGAACAGGTTAGAATCATACACAGAAGAAGAGCTGAGAAACATTTGCCCTAGAGTTACAAGAGAAGTAAGCAGCATACATAGGAGGTTAGAGGAAATTGCAGACAGACACAAAATAGACATAAATAAAACAAAGCATTTGAGCAGAAGTTACAGGTTAGACTTTGAGACAAAAGATTTTGAACACATTAGGTCTGCAGGAATGAAAACACACCTTAAAGAAATACTGCAAAGCGCGCAGGTTTGGAGATTTTTAGGCAAATGAGAGAGTAGGTGGGTTAAGAAAAAGGATAAGAAGAAAGAAAGTACCCCAGATCGGAATGAGAAAGTACAACAGAATGATGATCTTATAACGATGTTACCTATGAGAGAAACAGCAGGGGGAAAACAGGTGTGACATTCAATCTTTTACGGATGATTTCCCTAAGTTGAGAGAGAAACCGATCGAATGGTATCAACAGACAGACAGATTTGTGAAACTCGCAAAATGTCTTTGGGAAGACCTGAATACTTTATTTGAAATTGTAGTTCCGGCAGATTTGTGGGAAGATTGTAAAAGGGCTGTAGGTTGCCCAACAAGTGAACCAGAAAGTGATAGGGACACAGGTGCACCATCGCCTACGGTAATGAGTTTATACCATAAGGTGATTGAGCATTTGAAAACAAAAGTTGCGTCGAAAAATGTAGATTGGCAGAGAATTGACAGAACAGCACAAGAAGTTAAGGAGTTGATACATGCATAATATGAGAGATTGTTGAAAGCATTCAAAAATTGCAGTGGCACAGAAACGATTGAGGCAAAGGTCATGCTCCATTTTGTATTCAGATTTGTGGAAGATTGAGATCCAAAATCAGCCAAATGATTAAAATGCATTTGATTTGTTGGCAGTCAAAATCGATCGATGAGGTGTTGAACTATGCAAAATACTGCAGTGATGAGATTGAGATAAAGCAGAAAAGGTTGAAAGAGAAGGTGATGGTAATGCAGATTAGAGCAGCTCAGTCAGGTAGCAAGGTTTCCAACAACAGTTGCCGCAGCAGCAACAGCAGGGAAATGCTATGTTTCAGACACAGTTGAGAGGCAGAGGCCGAGGAGGTTTTGTGAATAATGGTCCTGATTTAAATACTGTAGCGGTTCCTAATGGTATACAGGCAATGAAGAAGGTGATGCCATGTCACACGTGCGGAATCGTCGGACACTGGAAACGGGAGTGCCCAATGTTGGTGCAGGATGGTGAAGGTCAGCAAAACAATGATGTCAATACATTTCAGAATGTAAACCAGATGCAGGGTCTACAACCCATACAACAACAGCAGGTGCAAATGCCCCGTGTACAAATGGCACAGTTGCAGCCGATGCAGCAGCAGTTTCCTTTGGTACCTAATCAGCAAATGCAAGTACCCTTAGCACCAATGAATCAGCAACAAGTAATGCTTCCTCAACAGGTAACAGGTCAAGGAATGAATCAAAATGACACAGTACACCAATTCCCGTTACACAGTGAGAATGGAATAAACAATGTATGGGAGAGTGAAAGTTCAGATGAGGAGGGAAATTGTATGCTTGCAGCATCTTTGGAAGTTGATCAAAAGGGACCATATGTGGAAGGAAGAGTTATGGGTCACAGCGTTTCATTTTTGGTTGACACAGAAGCTACACGCTCTATAGTTAGAAGCATCAAAGTACCAAATTTGCCACTTTCAGGGAGAACAGTTCAAGTAGTAGGAGTAGCAAATAGGTATCTGGCAAACCCAATTACAGATCCAGTGCAAGTCAAAATTGGTAACTTTCAAGGGTTGCATAAATTTGTGGTATGTGACTCAAGTCTGATATCACTGTTAGAGAGAGATTTGTTATGCAAATTAGGATGCTCGATTATGTGCTCACATAATGGAATTAAAATACAGACAAACAGTGATGAAGAAGAAGAGGACAGTTTAGAAGAAGACGAAATGGAAACTGTCGAAGAAGAGTATCCCCTGATTACTCTTTATCCTATGCTCACTGAAGCAGATATTCCAGCTGATTTACAAGAAACAGTTGGAAAGGAAGTGTGGGATATGACAGGGAAAGAAGTAGAATTGGTCAAAGGAGCAGAACCAGTGAAAGTGACTGTAAAACCTAATGTGAATTTTCCTCAGACCCCGCAATACCATATGTCACAAGACACTCTCATGAAAGTCGCCCAACTCATTGACGAGTTTGTGAAACAGGGAGTACTGAAAGAAGTACTAAGTAGTCCATGTAAATCGTCAATCATGGGACTAGTAAAACCAAGTGGAAAGGTCCGAATTGTTCAAGATTTGAGAAAAATAAGTTATACAATAGTCAAATGTTGTCCTGTAGTACCAAATCCAGCTGTAATATTGTTTCAAATTCCCTGTGATGCAGAATGGTTCTCAGTCATTGATTTGCCACAAGCATTCTTTTCTGTGCCTCTTTTGCTACTTCCGTAGAGTCATGAGGACAGCCAATTTCTCTTTTGTTTTAAATTCCTGGACAGAGTCTATAGTTGGTGTCGAATTCCTCAAGGGTTTTCAGAGTCACCATCAATTTTCAATCAGATTCTAAAGAAAGATTTTGAATCAATGGAATTACCTTTTGAAGAGCAACATGGTAGCCTGTAATAGCGAGTCTTGTCTGCCCCGCCCACCCGGGATCCCGAGGCCACAGTCGATGTCGTACTTGCGGCCGCGCAGCATCGGTTACAGAGACGGGGGAGAGGAACCCCCGGCAATTTCCAGCACGCCGGTGGATTCTGCCTCTGAGACGAGGTGAGAGTGGCAGCAGAGGCGGCAGTTGATGGAACGTCACGTGTAGAAAGCTTTGCAAATCGAGGAGCTGCTTCGAAGCAGGGCAGCTTGAGCCCTGATCACGGGCTGGATTTCCCACGAGGCCGGGCCATGATGGCCCTTTAAACTTGGAGGCTGGGCCAAACAAGGAAAACGCTGGCAAGAAAGGATGCGAAGGGAACTGCTATCTGAGCTAGATGGTGACAGAGAAATTGAGAGGCCTGCAGATTATGCCCACTAGAGCTACGCGCCGTGCTTGGCTGCCTTTCTAGTTTCGGCAGCTATCAGACAGCTTCTGGCGGTGTGGACTGCTGCCCTCCGCACTGCGGTGCGGCTGCCACAGTAAAGGGAACTCTCCCCCGAACACTAGCGTTTTCGTAACTGTCTTGCTGCTTACAAAGTGGCTGCCGCTCTTTCACTGCAGCAGCCACCACAACGAGGACTCTGGTGCATACCTGCAGCCGCTGCCGTCTTTGTTGCATATAGTGGCGGCCGCTCTTCTACCGCGGCAGCCACTATAACGAGGACAGCCCCAGATCTCGGCACATAGCCATAACCGCTACTGCGCAAACATAACAAGGATTATTAATTTATGGCAAGGAGCGCAGGGGCGCACTGGCTGTAGGTGGTTGAAGCTGGAGCAACACAGTAAGAATTGAGTTAGTGGGAGCACGTCGAAGTGCCGTGTGCCGGCAAGGAGGGTAAAAACTTTGTTAAAATAAGGACGCTACCCCGAGGTATTGAAAATTTCCCTGGTTCTCTGACTTTGTGGCTATCCAGGGTAAAAAAAAAATTTCATTACAGCAACCAAGCACTTGGAAGTCAAGGGAAAATATACTAACTATAAGAGAAAGGATATCATGACAGGAGAAATGATATCAGCCAGCGGCATCTGATTCTGCTAGTTTTTTTTTTTTTCTCTTCCCATCCCTTTCTCCTACCACCAGCAGATAGAGGAGAAGGATCTAAAAAATTCTGAAAAGAGCCCATTGATCAGGGGAGGGAAGAGGAGGAGTCTTAGGAGGCTCCAATGCTCACGATTATACATAGTAATGCATCTTGGCATATGTCTACCCCCTCATGGCCATTGAGGAGTGTGATTAAACAAACAATATCAGAGGTGTTGGCGGTAGCGGTGGGTATAACAAGATTTGTCAGATTGTTATCTCATACTATAACAATAAATATGGCACCCAAAGTTAGTAGGAATCTGGGAGACAAAAGTGAGGGCGCTAAGACCACACGTACTGGCAGGGATAAAGGAGAGTCAGCAGGTTTAAATAAACGATTAATGTCTACAACTGGTAAAGCGGCTGGGAAAAATACTTCAGGATCGATGAAAGATGCCAAGATGAGTGACAGTACTACCTCCCTTTTGGAAAGTAAACTGAAATGTAAAAATCAATCTACTATTACGGCTTTTCTAGCAGGTGGGGTACAAGGTACCTCTACCGTAAATGCAATTCCCTCCCCTGAAAATAACTGGTCAGGAAAAGAACCTACTCCCCTAAAGTTAAGTATTGTAAACAAAGATCATTGTGATAAATCTATAGAGAGCCCGTCAGAAATCCAAGACAGCAACAGGGAGACAAGGGAAAAGGGGCTTGGTCTCCCCGGAAATGGACAGCCACAAATACAACAAACGGATCAAAGTGAGCAGTTGCACTATCAAAATAAAGGGAAAATTGGAAGCCCATCAGGACCTACAGCAGAGGAGGACAATTCTACTAACTGTTTAGGTAGCCCTAAAAAATGGGATAAAATTATGGGGGGGGGAAATCCCCAACTAACGGATTGGGGTAAAGATAGTAGTGACAAGTTTTACTCCCTGACAGAAGAGTCTGATCTCGGCAGCGCCGATTGCAGTTTTAGTGAAACTGATGCGAGTGAGACATCTGAGGCAGTCAACAAATCTCCAAGTGGTGAATTTACAGTTCGTAAGGTTCGTCAACGGAAAATTGTTAAATCACGTTCTGGCTTACAAGAGGGCTCGGAAAACACGGCATCCATGAGTGGTAGGACTTTAAGGTGGGATTATTCGGGTATCGGTTTAGCAGATACTTCTATAGTCGGCAACCAAAGCCCCGCCAATGATGAAAATGAAAGTGATCGGGGAGCTTCAGCTGGGAGTATTGGCAATCCCGGCAATACCCACGCGATGGGCACCGAGGCAGGGATACTGCAGTCAATATACAGTTCAATTAAAGAGTTACAAACAGAGACCAGGATTGAAAGTCGGCGGGCAAGGGTTGCTACAAAGAGACTGCAGGGATCGGTCCGTAAGGTAGCAAAATCATGCATGGAAATTGAAGCTAAGTTATGTTCTATGGAAGATCAGATAGTGGCAGTCGAGGAAGATATGGATACTCTCAAAGAGCAGAACGCTGATAGAGACGGACAATTGACGGATGTGATGTGGAAAATAGAAGATTTGGAAAATAGACAGAGAATAAATAATCTTTGATTTCTGGGTATACCAGAAGGACTAGAAGGGAACAATATACAGGCATACATGGTTACTCTTTTGCGCGGGGCCTTTCCAGAACTGGGGGATCGGGATTGGGACAATGAGGTGCAGATGGTCCATAGGTTCCCGACAAACCGACGGGAGGGGGGTCAACGGGCAGATTCTAAATACCCAAGAGCGATTTTGGTATATTTTGGGAACTATTTAATACGACAAGAGATAGCTGATAAGACTCCTCCCAATACCCCACGTTCCTGTAACGGGGTTACCTTCTTTACCCGCCCTGATTTCTGTCATGCCACGGTGGAGCGGAGATGGCTGCTCCGGCAACTTATTAAGCCATTCTTCGAGAAAGGAGGGGAGGCTTATCTGTTGGCCCCTGCTAGGCTAAAAACAATAATGAATGGAAAAGTGAAAGTTTTTACCTCAGAAATTAAGGCAAAAGAATACTTGATGGGGGTCAATCCATACAGGGAGTGCAGAATTATTAGGCAAATGAGTATTTTGACCACATCATCCTCTTTATGCATGTTGTCTTACTCCAAGCTGTATAGGCTCGAAAGCCTACTACCAATTAAGCATATTAGGTGATGTGCATCTCTGTGATGAGAAGGGGTGTTGTCTAATGACATCAACACCCTATATCAGGTGTGCATAATTATTAGGCAACTTCCTTTCCTTTGGCAAAATGGGTCAAAAGAAGGACTTGACAGGCTCAGAAAAGTCAAAAATAGTGAGATATCTTGCAGAGGGATGCAGCACTCTAAAAATTGCAAAGCTTCTGAAGCGTGATCATTGAACAATCAAGCGTTTCATTCAAAATAGTCAACAGGGTCGCAAGAAGCGTGTGGAAAAACCAAGGCGCAAACTAACTGCCCATGAACTGAGAAAAGTCAAGCGTGCAGCTGCCACGATGCCACTTGCCACCAGTTTGGCCATATTTCACAGCTGCAACATCACTGGAGTGCCCAAAAGCACAAGGTGTGCAATACTCAGAGACATGGCCAAGGTAAGAAAGGCTGAAAGACGACCACCACTGAACAAGACACACAAGCTGAAACGTCAAGACTGGGCCAAGAAATATCTCGAAACTGATTTTTCTAAGGTTTTATGGACTGATGAAATGAGAGTGAGTCTTGATGGGCCAGATGGATGGGCCCGTGGCTGGATTGGTAAAGGGCAGAGAGCTCCAGTCCGACTCAGACGCCAGCAAGGTGGAGGTGGAGTACTGGTTTGGACTGGTATCATCAAAGATGAGCTTGTGGGGCCTTTTCGGGTTGAGGATGGAGTCAAGCTCAACTCCCAGTCCTACTGCCCGTTCCTGGAAGACACCTTCTTCAAGCAGTGGTACAGGAAGAAGTCTGCATCCTTCAAGAAAAACATGATTTTCATGCAGGACAATGCTCCATCACACGCGTCCAAGTACTCCACAGCGTGGCTGGCAAGAAAGGGTATAAAAGAAGGAAATCTAATGACATGGCCTCCTTGTTCACCTGATCTGAACCCCATTGAGAACCTGTGGTCCATCATCAAATGTGAGATTTACAAGGAGGGAAAACAGTACACCTCTCTGAACAGTGTCTGGGAGGCTGTGGTTGCTGCTGCACGCAATGTTGATGGTGAACAGATCAAAACACTGACAGAATCCATGGATGGCAGGCTTTTGAGTGTCCTTGCAAAGAAAGGTGGCTATATTGGTCACTGATTTGTTTTTGTTTTGTTTTTGAATGTCAGAAATGTATATTTGTGAATGTTGAGATGTTATATTGGTTTCACTGGTAATAATAAATAATTGAAATGGGTATATATTTTTTTTTGTTAAGTTGCCTAATAATTATGCACAGTAATAGTCACCTGCACACACAGATATCCCCCTAACATAGCTAAAACTAAAAACAAACTAAAAACTACTTCCAAAAATATTCAGCTTTGATATTAATGAGTTTTTTGGGTTCATTGAGAACATGGTTGTTGTTCAATAATAAAATTAATCCTCAAAAATACAACTTGCCTAATAATTCTGCACTCCCTGTAGAGTATAGAAGTATAGGGAAGGTAAAGGCATTCTGGGTACCGGTGGGTGGGTAGGCCGATGCATACACAACACTAACATTCAGGCCATTAGGGGTCTGATTGCTGAACAGGGTAGGGGGCCAGTATCAGGGGGGGAGGGAGGGGAGGGAGGGGATTGGGGAGCGGGTTAGGGGAGACTGGTCCTGGGTGGGCGAAGGGGGGATGGGGAGGGGAAAGCAGGATGGGGTGGGGGGGAGGCACAGGGGTGAACCATGGGAAGAAAATGGAAAGGAAACAACTAATGGAGGTGAGCGATATGGGGCGGAGAGTTGGAATAGGAAGGAAAGAGAATTCAAGAGACAGTGCATTTAAATATGTAAACCTGAGAGATCCCGAAGAGAAAAGATTTGGAATTACAAAAAAGAAGGGTTATGGCTAGACTTAGAATTGTGTCAATCAATATATGTGGATTGAATGATCCTCGTAAAAGAAGGAGAGTGGCCGAAGAATTAAAAAAAATTAAGGAAGATATCTTCTGCCTACAAGAAACACATGTGGAATATAAAAACTCTGGGATCCTCGGCTCGCTTGGTATGAAGGTAATTGCTTGGTCAAAACAAGAAGCTAGAACTAAAGGAGTGGCGATTCTAGACCGGACTAATAAATTAAAATTTATTCGGCAGAAGGCAGATACAGGTGGAAGATGGGTAATAGTAGAATGTAGTCACGGTCATAGTAGCTTTACATTATGTTCCATATATGGGGTAGTCACGGATGACCCAATAGTAGTTGATGCCCTCGCTATCGAGTTAACAGGATGGGCCCCTCCCTATATTATATGTGGTGATTTTAACTTTTATGGATCGTGGGAGGGACTACAGGATTTATTAACACCCACAATTGAGAAGTATCAGGGGCGTAAACCTCGGGTATATAAGGCAATGGGTGCTATCCAGCAAGAATTAGGGTTAGTGGATGCCTGGGTGAAGTTGCGTAAGCCCGACCCCAGATATACTTATTATTCGGTCCCTCATGCGAAATTAGCACGACTCGATTATTTTCTAATCTCTCCTGTATTTCTAAAACAAGCCAGGATTGAGTTATACTCACGGATGGTGTCAGATCATAATCCTTTAGTCCTGGATATGGAACTGTATGGGTTAGAACCAAAAGTTAGTAGATGGACATTTGAAAGGGGACTTCTAAAAGACCCGGAATACTGTGAGCATATGAGTAAGTGGATAACTGAATTTTTGGGGTTTAATCAGGGGTCAGCCCCAGTAGAGATGGTTTGGGATACTCTGAAAGCAGGTATTCGTGGGGAAACATTACGTTTTAGTATTAAAAGGCAGAAGGATGCTCAAGGGAGAATAATAGAGTCCCAAGCGAAGCTGCGGCATGCAGAAAGGCAACTGGTGAGAGCTATAGAAACTGGAGTAGATATAAGGAGAGCGCAGGAAGAAGTCGCCATAGTAAAAGCGGCAGCAAATGAGGTCACGGCCCAAAGAATAGCAGAGAAATATCTAGCACAGCGCGCACAAGGGTTTGAGTTTGGAGAAAAAGTTGGGCGGTTGCTAGCGATACGGACAACCCAGAAAACAGCGGCTGGGGTTATTAGGGAAATCGAAGACTGGCAAGGACAGATAATATCAGAAGTGGGTGGAATTAGAAAGGTGTTCCATGGATATTATCAGGAACTTTATAATGATACATCAGTATATTCGGATGAAGAAATTCTAGAGTTTTTATACCCCATTAAGATGGAGAAACTAGGTAAGAGCGACAAGTCACGCCTGGGAGAGCAGATAGATATCTCAGAAATAGATATGGCAACGAGTAATCTGCCCACAGGGAAAGCTACTGGTCCTGATGCGATCCCCTTAGAATTTTATAAAACTTTTAAACTATTGTTACTTCCGGTTATGTTAGAGCTGTATACTCAGGTACAGAATGGAGGGAAAATCCCCCCATCTTGGGATCTGGCTAATATAGTTATGTTTCATAAGAAGGGAAAACCTCCCTTAAAGCCAGCCTCATATCGCCCGATCACATTAATAAATAGTGATGCTAAGATTTATTCAAAGATCTTGGCAGTTCGATTATCACTGGTGATAAAGAAGCTGGTCTTCCCGCGGCAGCATGGGTTCGTCCCAGGAAGAGATACAACTAATCATATTCAGAGAGTTTTAGCACTCTTTGACTCTACGGAAGTAGCAAAAGAACCTATGGCGGCTGCATTTTTGGATGCAGAGAAGGCATTCGATCGGGTGAATTGGAAGTATCTGTGGTATGTTATGGAGTATTATGGGCTAGGGAAGAAATTTATTATAGCAGTAAGGGCTTTATATAGATCCCCGGCTGTGAGAATACAACTAATGGGTGGACAATCCAAGAGTATTGTGATTAGGAGAGGTACCAGGCAGGGATGTCCATGCTCTCCCCTCCTGTTTGCTTTGTATATAGACCCTTTGCTTAGACAGTTGGAAGAAAACAGTAAGATTCCACCAATCCATAGGCAGGGATGGGATACCAAAGTCTTAGCATATGCAGATGATATAGCCATACTAACTCCCTATCCTGATTCAGCACTGAGAGAGATCGAAATGGTGACGAAAAAATTCGGAAGGTTTTCCGGATACCCGTTAAATGGAGCTAAAACGCAGCTGTTGGCTAATCAATACACAAATACTGAAGACACACGGAGGGTGGAGCATGCAGTATATTTAGGTAATAATATTACACCAAAGGTAGATGAAGTTGTTAATTTAAATATAGATCCTATACTTGCAAAATTTAGAGAAGATATGTGCAGATGGAATAACCTGCATTTAATTATTGTAGGGCGATGCAATATGGTAAAGATGATCTTCCTCCCGAAGCTGTTGTATCTATTTCGCGCCATACCACTGAACTTTACTAACCTAAAATTTAAAGAGATCGATAGAGTAATCATGAGATTTATATGGGCATATGGTAAGAGTAGGAGATCAAGCAAATTTATGTCTCTTCCTCGAGAAAGGGGTGGGTGGTCCTTACCGAATATAAAATTATATCAAATGGCAGCGGCTTTCCAGTATATGCGCCCGTTATGGGGGCCTAATAAAGAAGGAGTTATAAAAATGGACTGCCCCAATATATACGAGCTGCAGATAGGAGCAGTAGCCAATGGGTGTTTGGTAACATATCACAAGCCTGGATATTACAAGAAAACTAGGTATAAGGTTTTGGGAGCGGCTCATAAGTGCTGGCGATTATGGTATAAAAAGAAAGGATTTGGCAGATATAATTATTATACTATGATCAAGAAGAATCCACTACTCCCTGAAATATTTCATGATAAATATTTGGCAAAGTGGTTCACCTTAGGTATAACCAGGTTAGGGAACTTTTTTGATAACTCAGGGGTCAAGGCGTTTCGAGATCTTCAGGAACAGTATGGTCTAGAGAAAAGGGACTTTTTCAAATATTTACAGATAAGGGATTTATTAGGGAAAAAAACAGGGGGGGTCCAGGGATTTAAAAGTGACCAACTGCTGAATGAGATTCTGGTTAATCCCACTATAACTATTAGGTCAATTTATCCTTTCTTATTGGCAGAACAATCAGAAGATATAGAAAAGAATAAGGAGAAGTGGAGCAAGAAGTTGGTAGATGGGAGCAACAACTTTATGAGGTCACTGTAGTTGGGACACACTATTCTATTATCATATTCCCTGCAAGCGCAACACTACAAGACTATGTTTGATCTGTATCATACCCCAGCCCACCTCGCCAAATGGGGATGTGTGTCAGGAATAAACTGTCCAAGATGTGGGATGTATGGCTCAGACATTATACATATGATGGCTACATGCGGGGAATTAAAGGCCTCTAGGGAAGGTATTCAAGCTGTTTTGAAGGAGGTTTTGGGATATGATTTTGTCCTTACACCTGAGATCATGGTCTTTGGGGTTGACGGTGAAGTAGCTGGATCACATAGAGCATTTATCTTTGTAGCTATGGCGGTGTTTCGAATCTGTATATCAACAGCATGGCTGGATTTACGACCCCCGTCCTGGCAACAATGGTTGGGTAGGTTGCTGTCTGTATATCATTTGGAGATGGCATTGTATGAACGTAAGGGGAAACAGGCTAGGAGGAAAGGGAAGGCAATATGGGGTCCATTTCAGGCTTGGATACAGGCCCATAATGATCAGGGCCACCCTCTTCTGAATTAATGGGGTACCATCTCTAGATAGGATCTGAGGGGTGGTTAGGTTTTGGATTTTGTATGATCTAACTAGGTGATGTCTTCCTCTTGTCTGTTCCACTCTATTTTCTGTAAAAATATTTCAAGTTTTCAGTGTAAAATGATCCAAGAATATATGTGTTATATGTTTCCTTCCAATAATAAAAATAATAAAAATAAAAATAAAAAAAGGAATTACCTTTTGAATCAACCTTAGTACAGTATATTGATGATTTATTGATTGCATCCAAAACAGAAAATGACTGTACAGTTGACACTATTGCTCTACTGAACCGTTTGGGATGGTATGGACACAAAGTGTCTCCCTCGAAATTGCAGTACTGCCAAAGGAAGGTGAAATATTTGGGTCACCAAATACAAAAATGGTCGAGAAGAATAATGAAAGAAAGAGTAACGAGTGTAGTTCAAATGAGTCCACCCAAAACGAGAAAAGAAGTGAGAACGTTTTTGGGAATGGTGAGCTACTGTCGCCAATGCATTCCCAATTTCTCGACTCTAGCCAAACCTTTACTGAAACTGACCCAGAAGGATGCACAGGATGAAATAGTGTTGAAGAGAGATGAAATGGATGCCTTTGTTGAATTAAAGGAATGCATGTGCAGAGCTCCAGCTTTAGGTATGCCTGACTACACAAAGCCGTTCACATTGTTTTGTCATGAAAGTGATGCATGTTCCTTGTCTGTCTTGACTCAAGCCCAAGGTGGCATAAACAGACCAGTAGCATATTTTTCAGCCACTTTGGAACCCATCACAGCAGCCTTACCAGGATGTTTGCGTGCTGTAGCAGCAGATGGTATAAGCTTAAATCAGAGTGAAGGAATAGTGATAGGACATCCTTTAACAGTTATGGTCCCTTACTCAGTCGAAACACTCTTGACACGTTCCTGAACACAGCACATGACTAGGCTTACAAGGTACGAGACAATAATTTTGGGATCACTTAATGTGCAGCTGAAAAGGTGCACTACGTTGAATCCAGCAACTTTGTTTCCCAGTGAAAATGTTGAAATTGAAAACGCCGAAGACATCGAACACGATTGTCTTCAGGTGACTGAATTTTGTACTAAGCCAAGACCTGATATCAAACATATTCGATTGGATGAAAATGATCAAATTATTTTTGTTGATGGTTCATGTTTAAGAGATGCACTAGGAATATTGAAAGCAGGATATGCTGTATGCACAATAACTGGTGTTCTAGAAGCATCTTGGCTTCAGGGAGTTTACTCTGCACAAGTAGCGGAACTAGTAGCCCTTACTAGAGCTTGCCAACTTTCGGCATTAATGAAAGTCACCATTTACACTGACAGTCAGTACGGATTTGGAATAGTGCATGACTTTGGACAATTGTGGTCACAAAGAGGCTTCATGACCTCTTCAGGATCACCAGTGAAAAATGGTGAAAGAATATGAGAATTGTTACATGCTATCCAGTTACCAGGAGAAGTAGCAGTGGTAAAATGCAGTGCACACTCGAAATCACAAGACTTAGGGGGTGATTCTAACTTCGGCGGGCGGCGGAGGCCGCCCGCCAAAGTTCCCCCACCAAAATACCGCTCCGCGGTCGAAAGACCGCTGAGGGTATTTTGGGATTTGCCCTGGGCTGGCGGGCGGCCGCCAAAAGGCCGCCCGCCAGCCCAGGGCAAATCAACCTTCCCACGAGGACGCCGGCTCAGAATTGAAGTGCAGTGGCACCCGTCGCGTATTTCAGTGTCTGCATAGCAGACACTGAAATACTTTGTGGGGCCCTCTTACGGGGGCCCCTGCAGTGCCCATGCCATTGGCATGGGCACTGCAGGGGCCCCCAGGGGCCCAGCGGCACCCCCTACCGCCATCCTGTTCCTGGCGGGAGACCCGCCAGGAACAGGAGGATTCTGCAGGGCAGCGGGAAACCGGCGGGAGACCGCCGGTTTCCCGCATCTGACCGCGGCCGAACCGCCGCAGTCAGAATGCCCTGCGGGGCACCGCCGGTCTGTCGGCGGTGCTCCCGCCGACCCTGGCTCCGGCGGTCTCTGACCGCCGGGGTCAGAATGACCCCCTTAGTTTCTTTGGGAAATGGATATGCGGATCAAGTCGCAAGGGTTTGCGCATTGAACTGTATATTGCTCAGAGACGAATGGAATTTGATAAATGAACCAGAACTTGAACCAAGTGAAGCCTTTGCTCTAAAAGTTGTAGACACAATAGAAGAATTAAAATTCCTACAAAATAATGTTAGTAAGGATGAAAAGCTCTCTTGGAGTAAATTACAATGCATAATGAAACCAGACGATTTGTGGGTTTCAAGTGAAGGGAGATTGGTTTTGCCAGACAGTCTTTTGACGCAATTAGCCAGGTTATATCATGGACAAGCCCACCTTGGAAGAGATGCCATGATTAGATTATTCAAAATTGTTTGGTTTAATCCCAAAATTCGCCAAGTTGCTGAAGCAGTTTGCCATTGTTGCGTCATTTGCCAACAAATGAACGCAGGAAAGGGAACCGTAGTAAATTTGAGCCACATTGGAAGAACAGGTGGGCCACTTAGCAGGATGCAAATGGATTTCATTGAGATGCCTATGCATGCAGGCTTGAAATATGTGTTGGTGATTGTGTGTATTTTTAGTCACTGGATTGAAGCATACCCTACACGCAGAAATGACAGTCTCACAGTTGCAAAACTACTCTTGAGAGAACTAATACCACGTTTCGGATTCCTGATCTCTTTAGAATCAGATAGGGGAAGTCACTTTAATAACAAAGTAATCAAGTTACTATGTGCAGCATTGAACATTGAGCAAAAATTGCATTGTAGCTATCGCCCTGAAGCATCAGGACTAGTGGAACAAATGAATGGCATGCTGAAATCAAGAATGGCGAAAATATGTGCATCCACAAACTTGAAATGGCCTGACGCATTGCCTTTGGTGTTAATGTCAATGAGAAACACACCTGATAGAAAGACTGGACTATCACCACATGAAATACTCATGGGCAGAGCCATGAGACTTCCAGCAGTTCCTGCAAATGCTCTTGTAAATATTACAGATGATATGGTATTGGACTACTGCAAAGGTCTGGCTGATGTGGTCCGCTCTTTTTCTCACCAAGTGGAGGCAACCACCTTGCCACCGATCCAAGGTCCAGGACACGCCATGAAAGCAGGTGACTGGGTGGTGATAAAGAAGCATGTGAGGAAGTCGTGCTTGGAACCCCGTTGGAAAGGACCTTTTCAACTGATTCTGACAACTACCACCGCTGTGAAGTGTGCGGGAGTTCCCAACTGGATTCACGCTAGTCACACGAAAAGGGTGACGTGTCCCACAGAAGAGGAAGTTGAAGCACTGAAATTACCGACAGCTGACAAGAAAGTACCAGGCATTGAGACAGAACGAAGAGAGCCTGAAAACAAACAAGAAGAAATCGAGACAGAAGAAATATTCTCAGAGGAAGACAAAGTCGATCCTTTTGAGGACAACAGAGAAGAAGTCTCGGGAGGTGACAAAGATCTTGTCTCAGGTGAAGAAGCAGGAGAGCCTAATAAGAGGAGGGCTTTCCCAGAAGCAGACGATACAGGAAAAGAAGGAGAAGACCTGACTGATCTCCCAGGTGAAAGAGACAAGGCAGAGCAAAGTGAAATTGCTCCAAATCTTCCAGATCCGGTTGCAGGTCCATCAGGTGAAAACAATGCGAAACGGAAACAATGCGTATCAAAGACTGATGAAACATTGAACGAAAACAAATGGCCAAAATTGAAGGAGAAAAGAAAGGAAGTGTCTATCGTAACCACATTGAATGAAGAAAAGGACACAGCCAAAGAACAAGACATTAGCAAAAGGGAAGCGAAAGGAGATGCAAAATTGAAAAGGAAATGAATACCGAGCAGAAGGTACTCTGGTCCAGAATGGGCATACACAGCCACTAACGATTGGTCAGACGAATTTCTATCTCTTAGTTTTGAAAACAAAGAAACAGAACGACACTTTGGTACTTGAAAAGTGAAATTTCATGAACATTATCGAATGAGACATTGATAACCTGATTGACTTTAAACCCAATTTTGAGACGAAGCTGCTAAACTGATAAGAGACTAAGCTGCTAAAGAAAACCCTGTAAACTTGGACCTCGTTCATCCTTTATATATATATATCTGCAAATTTGGTTTGATAAAGTGTCTTCAACTTTCTGATTCTATACAGATCATGCCAGGCAGTACTACAAAAGGACATAAAATGAAATATTGTAAATATATGTGTATAGGTCTAATAACTGCATGTGTACTAATAATTATGGCAATGATTCTTGGAATGCATGGAGGGAATGAAAGGGAATCGAATGATGCTTCTACTGCTAAAACTACCACTGAACTAACTCCTTCAAAGAAACTAGAACAAGACGAAAAATATTTACACGATAAGAAAGAACTTTCTTCTAACGTTTTCTATCGCTTGCTGAATGAGTATGTTGAGACAATGGATGCAAAAGATTGTTATGTGTGCACACAAATACCTACTTCAGTAATAGAAGTAGTGACATATCATAGCATGCCTCTTACGTATGGAATAACATGTAGTCTGCTACTAACCAGATTTTATGGCCAGGAGTATATTCAATACTTCTATTCCAATCATGATGTCATATTTTCATATGTCCCCATAATAGATTACTTGAGTAAAGTAGCAAGAGATTATTATATAAAAATAGTTAGGGGTTTCTTTGAACCATTATCATCTTTTTCCACGTTTCAAGCTCATAAAGAAAACCTTACATGCTTGTTTTCACCCGTAGAGAAAAGTTTTTTAGATCACTCTGAAGATAGAAGAAAAATGGTAAAGGAAAAATTAGAAAGGGAATTACACAAAAGGACATCTGTAGATAACTATGCTTTTGCTGCAATAAAGACACAAGGGAAACTAGCTTTAGACGCAATACATATAGGGAAACTTTGTATATATAGACCTAAATCATACTATGACACAATCTTTGTAGGAATGAGTGAATGCAAACACGTGTTTTTGTTCCAGAGTAAATGGACGTTCATGTTAAATGGCCTAGATCCAGCTACTCAAGGAGTATACTATATTTGTGGACGCAATGCCTATTATCGTCTTCCAAAGGGATGGTATGGGAGATGTTATTTGGCAATAGTATTTCCAAAGATTTTTCAACTGGACGACTTATAGAAATTTCCAACGCTGTCTGAATTACATGGTATTCAGAAAAGGGAGACAGCTTCTGGTGTGGTAGGAGATATATTTGGAGCAATGATTCCTTCAGTGGGAGTTATATTGAATTCAATAAAAATACGAAAGTTGTCTACTATTGTGGATAACTTGTTGACAAAATTCTCAGGAGCAATGATCCTGATTGATGCTGAACTTGCTGCAGAAAGAGCTATGACTCTTCAAAATCGGCTTGCTTTAGACATTCTTTTAGCAAAGAATGGCGGCGTTTGCAAAATGCTTAGTGCACGTCACTGTTGTTCTTATATACCAGACAACAGCGGGCAAATTAGAAATATGCTTACAAATTTAACTAACGAAACTACAGATTTGAAAGAATTGAAAGAACCAGGAGTATGGGAAAAAGTTGGAAAAGGATTTGCTTCCGTGGGAAATTGGCTCAACAACATTTGGAACGGATTATTACTGAAAATAGTAAAAGGAATATTAATAATATTAATTTGCTTAATAGGTATTTGGGGGATATGCATAGCTATTAAAATATTAAAATCAAGAAACAAGAGAAGAAGAGAGGAGAAAGAACAAAATAAAATAGTAGAAATATACAGGGAAAAATCTAAGGGAACAAAAAGAAAAAGGGAATTGACCGAAATGTCAAATTACTGAACCAGAATTTTAATGGAATAAAATTTGTGATGAAAGATTTAATGTGATGACATAATTAGTCATCAGAGGAGGGATTGATGAAGCAGAAAAAGAAAGGCTAACAAATATTAATATCTCATGTAACAAAATCGTATTATGCAATGTGTGTTTTAGCAAAGAAAAATAATGTATGTAGAAAATGTGCCCTCGAGGTAGTTCACCATCAGTATAAATGAGCTTGATTAATCATGAAGAATCGAAAATGTAGTAATCCGTCATAATTGCAGATGTACTTTATGATTTTCTCGTTAAAACTGTTATATGCTTAGCTTAAATTTAGCAGAGGCTTTGGCCTGGTCGCCCGGTCTCCATTTTAACTGCGTAGTTTTCACTTGTATTAACAAAGACATGTCTTATATTTTAAAGCTGTATTTTTCCAGCAGAATGACTAAAACACTTATCTCAAGGTTTTGTGCTAGGCAAGTTTCATCCCCTTTGAAGCAAGGTCAGTTTCTGCAGGTGCAGACAATAAAGACACTGATACAGAAATAATTGGCAAACTTTGTTGCAACTTGTCTTCCAAAGCTCCAAGGACACCTTATGCATAAATGAGTACTAAGAGAAAGACACTATTCATTGGTCAAAAGGAAGCCACCCTATGAACCCTCCAATGGAAGACCCTGAAGAATTTGGAACGTTTTCTTACTTAAACCCACCGGACAAAGAGAAGTCAGCCATTTTCTTGATGCCATTTTGAAGCCAGAATCAAGACGCCATTTTAAATGACACTTTGATGCTTTTCTCTATCCCAGAGAGAGAGACTTTAAAGAATTCTCACCCTAGAGACTTTAACTTTAACATTTACCCCGTTTTGCCGATGCAATAACTTTTGCCCCATTTTCCTTGCTGCTGCAAGGAAAACTTGACTTAGACTTTGCCCCTTTGAAATTTGCCCCATGCTGATCGAACCGGTACCTGAAGGACGAAGACTTACTTTGAATGCTGATTGTATTTGGTAATTATGAAAGGATAAATGTATTATTCATTGTATTTTCCTTCTTAGGTACCAACTGCTTATTTTGACAGAGCCTGAGCTAGAAGTTTTCTAAATTTATGTTGACTAAATTCTTTTGCATGACGCCCCACATGCCAATGCTAATCAGAGGTTAGTTGAGGTATTCACTAGATGCACCATGCTGAATTGAAATCTTGTTATGCTGACCAATGTATGCAATTAGTCAAATTCAGTTACTCATATTAGTGATTTGCATTGCTGTAACCGAGTGCATTATAATCCAAATCTTGCGTAGATTGCGTTTCTTCCGTCGCTTATGGACAGCTAGTAATGTTAGTATATGTATACCATTTGATTTTGAGACTTACTTATATTGTGCTAGCTTTGTTAATATAGGGAAATAAAATCATTAACCTTTAATAAACAGGTGTGGTTATTCATGACTGAAAGGTCATGGTGCGTCTAGTTACTGATTTCCTGTTTAATTAAGTTGTTGTTTGACCACAAATTGAGTATTGGTTATTGAGTATAAATGGTTATTGATTACTGATTTGAGAGATCCGACTATTCTTTCGATGAGGAGAGCTCAACCCGGTCAAAGATTCACCGACCTCCGGTGTGTCCAAACATAAGTAATTTATAAGTACTGGACGCGCTATCAGTAGCATGGCACAATGAGGAGGAATACTTTTATTCCTCCTCTTTGTTTCCTCTTCCTTTGTGTGCTGCCTTCTGCTGCACACATAGAATGAGCAAAAGGCCATGAATGATTGTTTATGTGCAGGAAGGTGTCCCTTCTTGCACATAATCAATCATTCCAAAAGAACGCTTTGGTGCTTTTATGTGTGTTGCATTTTGCAGTACACATTGAAGTGCGAAATGGCCATTGTAGACTGTTTATGTGCAGGAGGGGACACATTCCTGCACATAAACAATCTATTCCCTCAACGCAGACCCCCTTGCAATATGGTGGAAGGATCCCTACATTGGATCAGGCAGCTTAATTCAGTGCTGGCGCAGGGAGAAACACAGAAATGCGTTGGATTCCTTTAAATATGGTGCATCCCTGCATTTCAAACATGGCTATGTTTGCCGCAGCACCGCACTGCACCACTTTTTTGAAAATCTGGACCTGTGACTGTCCAGAGGCCCTTCAAACTTTCATTAACATTACCAGTCTTTGGCCAACCAATACAATTACTTTTACCTATCTACTTGGTCTCACTGCATCACACTCGCTCATCCACATTCAACAAATCACTCTCCTTCACCAAAATTAATTCCTTTACTTACTGCCTCACTCTCACACATCACATCCACAGAAAGATTCCCACTGCCACACACCCAAGTCAAATATCCAGTCCCTCATATATAACCACTCACTCAGTAAACCTCTGCAGTGAGCAGTACAGAACTGGCCTGTTAGGCACTCTGACGACACTGCCAGAAATGCCACTTGAAAGTGAAAGTTTGAGTTGCTTTATTTGGTCCTGTCATGGCCAAAAAACTGGCTCACACACTGGCTCTTTTAAGCCAGCTTACCTGGCAGTACCTTAATGGCTAGTCCAACACTGACAATCAGTGACTCACTCGCTCACACTATTTCTCCCTAAAAGCAAAAGGCAAAACTTAGTAACTTTGCTAATGCATGTTTTATTTCCTAGAAGGAAGACATGTCTTTATTGTGACAGCAAAGTATCTACATGTTCCCCAGTCTCATTAACCAAATATATGAAGGGAAACACAAGCGTGCAGTGATAATTAAAAAGCAGTTAGCACCGACCTATTGCTGCAGAAGAGAGACCAACAGTTAGCTAGGGAAGCGGAGAGCACCGAGAAAGGGTCTTTACTGTTTTTTTCTACATGTACGTGTAACCGCACTGTTGTTTCATCGGTTATCTCAGGCAGAGCGCTGCTTCCTGGACGCAACAAAACCATTTATAGAATTAAATTCTAAATAGATTTCACTTCAGTCTTTTAATGTTGTACTGTGCATGCAACAATCCGACCCCAAGGCCAGCCCATGGGGTAAAGTGACACAGTGCCTGTGGTGATCACACATGCATACTCCACTAATAACACCTGAGGAAGTGGGGGCAGGAAAAAGAGGGAAGTGACCTGTTGCAAAATGCAACCATCCGATCCTACTCTTGCACAGAACAGAGCATTCACAGCAGGACTATAGGATACCTAAGCGGGATTTAAATACACTATTGCAAGGTAACCTGAATGTTCGTGTATTTGTATTCAAGAGGACACAGAAATGTAAAAAATAAAAATTCATGCATGCCTGAAACACACCAATCTATGTGTCATGCTTCTTAATGGGGCCCTGTAATTCGTCTGAAATTATTACTGTGACGAATGAGCTCATTCATTACTACATCAAACATTCCGGCCTAAAAGTCTCAGGCCTCTTCCACAAGGTAATACGGAGTGATGATTCTTAGGAGTGTTATTACAACAGCATCATGTAGGCAAAAAATTTTCAGAAGTTGTGAAGACCGAAAACGAGATCCCTGGTGTTATGTCTACGTCATTAGGACGTACTAGCTGCGCGGGGGTGTGCTCACAGCGTGTGATGTAACACGTGTGAGAAATCACCCTGTGAACAGAGGGGCAGTTGGTTTAGCCCTGAGGCAAGTAAAGAGTTAATAAAAGAGCCGGGGTCTTTGGCACGAAAGTACAGAGATACGGGGCATGAAACAGAGACGTGTGTCCGTGTTCTTTGTTTCCCCAACTAGCGCCGTGGCCTTCAAATAATAGTTCCCAGCTGGTACGACTGGGAACGTAACAAACTGGCGACGAAGGTGAGCAGACCCACGCGGCTGACCGATCGGTGCCGCTCCGCAGCGGGCGCCGCTAATAAGCACTGGGAACGAGAGAAGTGATTATTACACCGCCCGGAGCACTGGGAACGAGGGAAGCGATTATTACACTGCACGGAAAAAAAAAAGGGGGCTTACCGTAGGAGCCCGAAAGGTGAGCGTGCCAACGAGGGGTGGCGGCGCGAGAACACGCCCGCCCCCACTGGTACCGGCAGTTCGCAGCCGGCATCTTCCGCATTTCAGTGGAAGAAGAAGGCAGTGCGTCCACGAGGCAACACACAGGAACAGCTGATTCTGGCACAGGAGAAACGGCAAAGGTGGAATCGACCAAGGTCGGTGAGTGAAAACAGTCCCAAGAAAAAAAAAAGGGAGAAATAATATAGAAAAGGGGAAAGAAAACACACTAAGAAAAAAAAAGAACTATATGCAGGAAAGAGAACAGCTTAGACACAGGTGACTTTAGGCACAAAAAAACAGTTTCACATCAAAAGAATACTCACAAATAAAAATAAAAAAATCAACAATATGGCCACAGTCCCAGCATTGGAACCTTTTATGATGGAAGGGCCCCCATCAACGCAAGCCGCAAAATGGAAACTATGGGTGGAACGTCTAGAAAATTATTTTGCAGCCACCGCACTACACCCGGAGAGACAAAGGCCCATGCTGCTGCACATGGGCGGAGTGATGTTACACAAAATCAGCAAAACAGTGACGGAAGAAGGACCCCCATTCAACTACCAAACTCTAAAAAGAGCGATAACGGCGTACTTTGAACCAATTGCAAATCCTGATTATGAGCGATTCATCCTGCGACAAGCCAGACAACAATCAGAAGAGTCGGTAGATACCTACTACGCAAGATTAAAGGAACTGGCTAGCACGTGCATGCTACCAAACCCAAATGATGAAATAAGAGCGCAATTTATTCAAGGATGCCACTCCACAAAACTGAGAGAGCACATTTTGCAGATCCCAGGCATGACAATGGAGGATATGCTGACCATGGGCAGGTCAAAAGAAATATCCAGAGTTAAAGCTGCCCATATGGAGTCAGCGCTCGCACAAAACATTAAAACAGAACCGGTAAATGTTGTTGCCTCAGGGGTTGCGACAAGAAGAAAAGACAAGACAAAACCAGCTAACAACCATCGATCTTGTTATATGTGCGGAGGACAGTTCCCGCATCAAGGCAAATGCCCGGCTCTAGGGAAACAATGCACGAAGTGTCAAAAATTAAATCATTTTGCAAAGGTCTGCCGTTCCAATTACAGAGCAAGGGGAGACACTCAAAGGACAAGTCAAGGAGCAAAAGCAATCCAACCCCCAGATCTCATCCCCGACATGGATGATGACGATGAGCCAGAAGGTACAGTGTACATCATTCATGCTGCTGAACCAGGTAGTCAAATCCGAAAACAAATTCCAAAATGCAAGCTGCAAGTAGATGGACACAAAGTAACTGCCCTAATTGACACTGGGGCCTCTATCAACATATTAGCGCAATCAACACTGGACCAAATGCCACATCATCCGCCTCTCCGCCGCACGGCAGTACAGGTGTTTGCGTTTGGGTCGACAAAACCTCTCCCAATGGCAGGAGTATTCAGAACAAGCATCACCCATGATGAGACAACGGTGCAAGCCAAAGTGTATGTCACCAAGATCGGGACGGGAATGTTACTCAGCTGCCGGACGGCTGAAGAACTAAAATTGGTGGCGTTTGCATTCAGCATACATGCGGAAGAGTTGGAGACTCTACAAGAGGAATATGCTGATTTGTTCAAAGGTATTGGCTGCCTAAAGGACCGTCAGGTGAAGTTGCACATAGACAATTCCATAGAGCCGGTAGCACTCAAGCACAGGCGAATAGCTTTCCACCTAAGGCCACAGGTGGAGGCGGAACTAAGAAAATTGGAAGAGGCAGACATCATTGAAAAGGTGGAAGGACCAACTCCATGGGTGTCGCCCATTGTTGTCACCAGAAAACCAAAGTAACCAGGGGAGGTACGCATATGCGTAGATATGCGCCTTCCCAATGTTGCCATTCGGAGAGAGCGTCACCTAACTCCCACGGTTGACGATATAGTGACCGAAGTCAGTGGATCAAAATGGTTCTCCAAAATGGACTTAAGAGCAGGATATCATCAGCTCATGTTAGCTCCGGAGTCCAGAGCAATCACCACTTTTTCTACCCATGTGGGACTAAGGAGATATCGACGCCTAAGTTTTGGCATTGCCAGTGCGGCAGAAGTTTTTCAGGACACAATAAGAGGGGTTCTGGCCGGTTTAGAAGGGGTCATCAATGTGAGTGATGATATTCTAGTGCATGCATCCACGGTGGAAATACATCTACAGAGGCTGAGAGCGGTGTTCCAACGACTACGTGAAAATGGACTGACATTACATCGTGAGAAATGTGAATTCTTGAGAGAGGACATCGCATTTTTTGGATACCATTTCTCACAGACGGGCGTTCGACCTGACCCAGAGAAAGTGGCGGACATCAAGTCAGCGACGGCCCCCACGTCGGTCACAGGTGTTCGTAGCTTCCTGGGAATGGTAACGTACTGTGGCAGATTTATTCCAAATCTGACCTCCCTCACCGCCCCGCTACGTGAGCTGACAAAATCGCATACTCCGTGGGAATGGAACCGGACACACGAAAAGGCATTTCAGGATACAAAACAAGCACTGTCTGCAGAGACAACCTTAGTCTGCTTTGACCCTGCCAAGGACACGGAGCTGTCCGTAGATGCCAGCCCCGTCGGTCTGGGAGCTGTGCTGTCACAAAAAGGGAAAGAAGGCGAGTGGGCACCCGTGGCATATGCCAGCAGAGCACTGACGCCAACGGAACAACGATATTCTCACATAGAGAAAGAGGCACTAGCGGTAAACTGGGCGTGTCGTCACTACCACTTATACATATATGGTCACCCATTTGAAATATACACCGACCACAAGCCGCTCATACCGCTATTCAACAAAACAGCGTCACAGCCTCCTCCGAGAATCGAGAAATGGATCCTTCAGTTACAGGGATACCAGTTTTCCATCATATATCGCCCAGGGACCCAGAATCCCGCTGACTACTTATCGCGACATGCTCGACCAGTCACAGCACGCGAAGAGGAAGAAATAGAACATACAGAAGAATATGTGAGGCTGGTAGTAGAGAGATCTCGCCCCCTGCCTATATCGTTGACCGAAATACAAGAGGCCACCAAAGAAGACGAGATTCTGCAGATGGCAATATCACGTGTCAGTGATGGAAGATGGCACCTGCTGAAACAAAATCTGTCTCTGAGAACCGCAGAGGCCACTAACACGTTGCAAGCTCTATTCCGAGTCAGACATGAACTAGCAGTGTCGTCAGAACACTGCTTGTTGCGAGGTAACCGTTTAGTTATCCCGGCAAGCCTGAGACAAAGGACAGTTGACTTGGCCCATGTTGCTCACCAGGGTATTGTGAAAACCACAGCGAGACTGAGTAGTAAGGTGTGGTTTCCAGACCTGGATGCACGTGTTGAGCAGACAATAAAAAGGTGCCATGTCTGCCAACTGGTGGGGCCGATGGAGCCACCACCCCCCATTATCACGGAAAACATCCCGACCAATCCATGGCAGAGAGCCAGTGCAGACCTAGGAAGCCTACCCGATGGACGACACATGTTGGTAGTCATAAATGACTTCTCAAAATACCCTGAGGTGGAATTGCTGGAATCTACTGTCACTGAGAGGGTTGTATCCTGCCTGGAGAAAATAATGGCTACCCATGGGATCATACAAGAGCTAAGGACGGATAATGGTCCCCCATTTTCAAGTCAGGAGTTTGCATCATATCTGGCATCCCATGCGATCCAACACAGAAAAATCACGCCGCGATGGCCCCAGGCCAATGGGGAAGCAGAGCGATTTATGAGGACCCTAAATAAAGTATTGAGAATTGCAGTGGCAAAAAGAAAGAATATAGACTGTGCCATTTTTGAATTCCTGAGAGAGTATCGTCTGACGCCACACAGCACGACGGGGGCATCCCTGAGCTCAATCTGTATCCAACGGGAGGTGAGAGATACCATCCCTCACGTGGGAGAAACAACAACGAAACAAAAACAAGTGGAAACCAAATTGCAAAACAGATATGCTCACAATGAGAGAATGTCCAAGAAAAGGAGGGCTCGGATGAGGCATTTGAAAGCCGGGGACGTGGTCCTCGTGAAGAGCAGACATCCGGGTGGAAAATTCAAAACACCATTTGAACCCGAAGTATGGACAGTTGCCCGAGTAAATGGAACTCTAGTGACTGCAACGTGGAAAGGTGAGACGGTAACGAGGAACATTTCATGGTTCAAGCTATACCATGGAAAGCCACAGGAGTCTGAAGGGACAGAAGAAAACAATGGACAATCGTTTGCTGACGAGGGAGATTTGCTGGGTAATCCCTTCCAGGCCAGCGAAGAACTGAAAGAAAGAGACAACCACTCGTTGAAAGTATGTGAAGGAAGTGAGGAGAGAGTTACAGCCGAGGTGCCATCTGCAATCATCAGGAGAGAAGGTATGGGCCGATATAATCTACGACCCAACATCTCCGTCCCCGGGAAGCTGAAAGACTATGTGCTGTCATAGGTGGACTTTTGAGGGTCAAGGGTGGTCCTGCGATGGAATTTAGGAGATCATATGTCAGAAGGTCAGTTATGGTGTGTATTTTGCCATTGTTAGTTTAGTTTAAATCCAAGTTGAGGAGGAATGTTATGTCTACGTCATTAGGACGTACTAGCTGCGCGGGGGTGTGCTCACAGTGTGTGATGTAACACGTGTGAGAAATCACCCTGTGAACAGAGGGGCAGTTGGTTTAGCCCTGAGGCAAGTAAAGAGTTAATAAAAGAGCCGGGGTCTTTGGCGCGAAAGTGCAGAGATATGGGGCATGAAACAGAGACGTGTGTCCGTGTCCTTTATTTCCCCAACTAGCGCCGTGGCCTTCAAATAATAGTTCCCAGCTGGTACGACTGGGAACGTAACACCTGGCTTTCAGCAGGGCCAGGATCCCTTATGTCTCACAATTATCATTCATCGCACTTTTTATATTCATGCATTAAGTGCTGAGTATATGTTGAAATTAGTGGTTCTGTAACCCTGTTATCAGAGTCCCCCATGTGTGACGTAGCAGGTCCATATGAGCTTGCGATGTCTACTTCTTAATTACGCAAATCACTTTAAACACTAACGTATTTTGGCATTTATGGGAGATTCTTTTTTCTGTCTCATTGGTAAATTCTTAAAGGGGACACTCTTGTATGTTACTATTTCTTGGGGCGGCCCCTCAGCTATGGCAGAAGAGCGTCGCCCACTGATGAAAAGCAGAAAAATAAAGGGATATTGAAAGTATTTTATTATCCCTTTATTTTTCTGCCTTTGTAGGGCGGGGCCAGCCCCCTCCATGTCAAGTGGAGGAGGAGTGGTATGTGCACTTCAAAGTGCGCATGTCAGTTTGGGATGCTGGCCAAACATGCGCACTTAGAAACTCTCCACCCTGCTGTATTTTACAGATGGGTGGTGACCAAACGCAGTGCCCCGCTCTCCCACTGAGTGGCATTTCTACCTGCTCAAGCCAACCGCAGCAATTCTTTCATGCTGATTTTTTGAGGAGAGAAGACGAGGTGGCTGGAGCGGAAGCGGAGCATCATGGGGGCAGGTACATTTATTTTTATTTAACTGCCCCCTGCTGCCCTGCTCCGTGTCCTACACCCCACCCCAACTCTTCCTGGTGGTAGCTATGACTGACTATTTCTCCCAATCAGCAATTGAACATACTTGTGGCTGGCAAAAGACTACATTCCCTAAGAGTCTCTACCAGTGTGGTGATGTGCGCATATGCATACTCATTTACAAGTACATAGCGTAAGTGACACAAAATCATTAGAGCGGGTGTAGGTGATGGATACTATTTGAATCACGACCAATGACTCTACCTGGACTGTCTTCACAGAGTAGTGTTTTATATGTTTTTCAAAATAATGGCATGAGCATTACAATGTCAGTTTGAGTTCTAAGACACGTAAATGAAGTTCACAGAATCATACCAGAGCCATGACAGATTTTACAAATATCTATATAAGAGATGCTTACATGCAATATATGAAAATGAAACAAATTTCCGTACTTCACGTTTAAAAAAAAAATATTTTTGGTATATGGCTTCTCTGACTTACATTGGACACACTTGTCTTGCAGCCAGGTTTGTGGATTTCCGTATCAGGGTCACAAAAATCACAATTATTGAATGATATGTACTCATAACAACTGAATACTTAAGATGTGAGTAAGACAAAACTCCACATCTAGAATAAATACTTTAGTCTGCAGTAAGACAGAAAACTTTGCTTCTCCCCATTAATTCTCCTCACCCTAAGCTTTCTATATACTCTATATTTTTTGAAGCACATAATGATTATAGTTTTTGTTTTAAATCATACAGAAAGTGAAGATAAAATATACTAAATCTGACATGCCAGAAAATGCAAAAGATCCCTTGCGTGGCGTTCAGAACATGTTTCAGTGTGTCTACATTTGCCACAAGTAGAAGAGAGAAAACAGGAGGACAGTTTTTGGCCAGAAGTGCAGACCGTTTTTGATGTCATTCTGATAAAGGCAACTTGTAAAACAACAAGTGCTAGTGCACAAAGCTTTGCTCAGAAGCCCATGGCTGGTTCAAATAAATGTTGGTGTGCTGCATTTTAAGGCTAAATAGCCGCTTCTAGACATCTCCTACCTTTTTATGTCACTTTTGCAATATCCTGCTTTCTCTCTTTATGTAGGTTTACTGACCTTTCTCTCCACCTCCCTCCTGTTTTTTCTACTTTTTGTGTTTTGCCCCCTCTTGCTCTCAGTCAGGATTGCACATCCAAGAACACACTGGAAACCATTATAGTGTGAAAAGGGACGCTTTAATGAGACAGGTTCACAATTCTTGAACCGGAAAACCTTGGCACTAAACAATACATACTAAATTAAATCTGGCCTCACTATACAAAATAATCACTATACATCCTCCTTACCCCTCCCATAAGTTGCCCCCAAAATCCCATCATAATGTTTCTCAACCAAACAGACATCCAACCATCCTGCATGCACCATTGTTGCTTTCTCGTTGTTTGCAAACTCCTCCTACTCCCCACATCCTCAACTGGGTTTCAGCATGATGACATTTTCTTGCAATATGTTAAAACTATTCTAACCAACTTCCACCAGAAAAACCCAAAACATTTTTCTGTGCCCTCCTTTTCCTGCACACTCATTGAGATGCACCTAACTCGACGAGCAGGTGTAACAGTTCTGCTGAAAAAACACTCAACTGCATTAAATGCAGTTCCATGCCAGACACCGAATGGTGCACACCAGAATCCCTAAACATTACACACGTTCATACTTCATGTCTCCATGTTCAGGAAAAAAAGATTTCTTCTGCCTTACAAATGTTTTACAATTCCAATGTCCTTCCTTTCTGGCCCTGTCAATAACCCCAGGTAGTAATGCTCCACGCCAGGCTCTGCATGGTAAAAAATCAGGCCCATATTTATGGGAAAATGGCACAGTGAAGCACAGCAAGTCACCTTGCTGCCCTGCACTGTGTCACAGAAAGGGCAGGAATGTGCTGTATTTAAGGCATACAGCACATTCCTGTCCTTCACACCTGTGGTGGGCACAATGAGCTGCTTAGCACTAATGCAGGAACCCTGGCACTTTGGTGCAAGGGTGCCTCTGCTGCATGCAGGATAGTTTTTGTGGAGAAAGGGGCACCTTTCAACCCAAACACAATCCTTGGAGGCATTTTCTTCTATGTGTGCTGCATTCTTCAGCACTGTTTGGCTTGGCCCTTTTTGCAGGGTCGCCCCAACCTTTTTCCCGCCTTCCTCCTATTTTGTCTGACCAGTTTTTGTTGGCCTTAGGACTCTGGGCACTTTACCACTGCTAACCAGTGCTAAAGTGCATATGCTCTGTGGGTAAATTGTACTAATGATTGGCTTCTCCATGATCGTCATATTTGATTTACCAGTAAGTCCCTAGTACAATGCACTAGAGGTACCTAGGGCCTGTAAATCAAATGTTACTAGAGTGCCTGCAGTATTGGTTGTGCCACCCACGTTAGAAGACCTGTAAACATAGCTCAGACCTGCCACTGCAGTGTCTGTGTGTGCAGTTTTAAACTACCAATTCGACTTGGCAAGTGTACCCACTTGCCAGGCCTAAACCTTCCCTTTTTATACATGTAAGGCACCACTAAGGTAGGCCATAGGTCGGCCCATGGACAGGGTGCAGTGTATGTTAAAGGTGAGACATGTACTTATGTGTTTTACATGTCCTGACAGTCAAATACTGCCACATTCGGTTTTCACTGTTACAAGGCATATCTCTTTCATAGGTTAGCATGGGGGCTACCTTTATATATTATTAAAGTGTTGATTCCCTTTGGGAGCAGAGAGAAATATGGAGTTTTGGGACTGAATTTAAAAATACATCTTTCAGTAAAGATTGTTTCTAGATTGTGTGTTTCAAAATATCACTTTTAGAAAGTAGGCATTTTCATGTTTAAACCATTCTGTGATTCTCGCTTTTTTTGGAGGATTCCCTGTCTGGGTCAGTTTGTCAGTTGGGCTGTTTGCACCTCTCCTCTAGACAGTAACACAAAGGGAGTGGGGATGTAGCCTGCATATCCTGATGAGCCATCTGTGCTGGGAGGGAGTGGAGGAGTGGTCACCCACACCTGAAAGGGCTGTGCCTGCCCTCACACAATGCAGTCTCTAACCCCCTGGTGTGTGTCTGGGGCCCGACTTGGGCAAGGCAGAATCTTATAAACAAGAGAGGCTTTCCTTTGCATTTGGCTACTTCAAAGGCAGAAAGGGGTATAAGTAGTGGAACCAAAACCCCTGAAAATTAGATCACTTCTGAAATCAAGAGGAACATCTGTCAAGAAGAGGAGCTAAAGAGCTAAGGAGAAGTGCTGCCCCTGCCTGTGACTGTCCTTTGTTGGGCTAGCCTGCAGTTGTTGCTTCTGCCTGTGAAAGAGAGCAAAGACTGGACTTTGTTGTGCATTCCTGCTTGAGAAGAATCTCCAAGAGCTTGAATTCACCTTGCCTCCTGTTGTTGAAGTCTCAGGGCCATCAAAAACTTCCTCTGCCAGCACCTGGACTCTCCTCTGAGACTCCTGTCCTGCCAAGTGGTGCCCTATTTAGTCCCTGTGCCCTTAAAAGGTGAAGTTGGCAGACAAGAACTGAAATTCCATGCACAGATCGCTGTGTGGGAAAATTTTTGCCGCACCTTCTGCAACGTGGCTGCTAAACGAAGCACTGCCGGCTTCCCAGCTGAAATCAACGCTCCACTTGCATTGCAGCTGGGAGATTGATTCATCACGGCTGGAGAAACAATGCACAACACCCATTTACGGAGGCTGATAACGACGTAAACCCCACGCAGCGTGGTTTTCTCATACTGTGCAACTGGATTTTCCGAACATCGTTCCTGGGCTTCCAAGTCAACCCAACTCTGCACTGCTCCGAGGTCCCCCATCTGTAAATCTACACATCAATCTCTTGCGAGGGAGAAAAACAACGCATCACCGACCCGAACGGATAAGGAAACAACACATGGCCTCACTTGCGAGTAAGGAATCAACACATCACTGACTTTTCTGATGCACTCTTGCCAGTTCGGCTTTATTTTTTACGCTAATCAGGTACTTTGTGTAACAACAGTATTCTCACAATTTTCTAAGGATTAAGATTCTTATTCCTTTGAAAATTCATATCTTGACTTGTGTTTGTTGGATATTTGTTGTTTTGGTCTTGTTTGGTTTAGATAAATATTACCTGTTTTTCTGAACTGGTGTGGTGTCCATTTTGTAGTGTTTCACTGTATTACTGTGTGTGTTGGTACAAATACTTTACACATTACTTCTGAAGTTAAGACTGTCTGCTTGTGCCAAGCTACCAAAGGGGTGAGAAGGGGTTAACTGAGTCTGAGTCTCCTTTACCCTGACTAGAGTGAGGGTCCTTACGTGGACAGGGATAACCTGACTGCCAACCAAAGACCTAATTTCTAAAAAGCACACATGGAAAGAGAAAGCAATAAGGAGAACTACAAATATTTCTCCTTGTTATGCCTCTTCTAAAGAGGCATATCTTTTTGGTGCATTCCCAGGTATACCAGATTTACTAAATCTGGAAATGCATCAAAAACCATTGGAGCTGTATGGGAACACCCAGGCAACACCCATGGAAGGTCTCCCTGACGCGGAGTAGGGCAATGCAGCGATTTGCAGTGCCTTCTCTCACTCCATATTTTTTAGACCATTCAAACCAAGCAAAGTGTTTTTCTTGGCTTCAAAAATATGACTTAGTGGTTTGTGCCATGCATGTACTACATTGTTCGGAGCAAGCATGGCACAAACCTCTCATGAATGTACCCCTTGGTCCACACAATGGTGGTACCTGACAACAAAAGTTTTATTTCCTTCAAGTTCTCTTTTATGCTCTTCAAGAGCACCAGTCCCTTCATTTTTACCAGGTAATTTTCTCCTAAATGGATCACAAGTACTTCTAGGCAGGGACACTCTATTGCCAACGAATTAAGCTTAGGCAGCAATTCATGACACCTCATTCCTCCTTTTCCAAACATTTTCAGCTGAGCTTCACTGTTGTGAAACCCCAACTGCTTTCCACCTCTCCTTGTCTCCGTTTGTTATGCTGCCCATGTGAAGAAAGCACGCCCATATATCCACACCTCCATGTATTCTGTTCTTGAGTCCAACAACACAACCTAGAATCAATACAAAGAAACATAATGGAGCTCCTCCAGTGTACTGAACAGCCTCAAATACCTCTAATAGCAATCTGTTCTCCACCTCCCATGTGCTTAATCTCCACTCCTGTCCACCCCCTCCATTCTGCCTCTGTGGTCATCCAAATATGTAAAGAATGTGTTCCAAACTTTTGTGCCAGCAAACCCAGTTCTGTGAGTCTCCCTTCGTAGGACCCTGAGCACCTCGTACTGTCTTGCAAATGAAATTGAGGTGTTTCAGCAGTACCTGAATGTCCTTGACTTGCACCTTAGACTTTAACATCATTTAGTCCAACAAATCCAACAATTTCTCCTTTTTATCTAGGGAAACCACACCTCCATTGAGTCCAACTCAAGTCCCCAAAAAATAAGCACTTCAACTCAAGGCCAGACTGGCTGTACTGGGCATCAGGTGTTTCCTTACGAGACTGGAAGGGTGTGGGGGCACTTTTGTTACTAGGAGCCAGATATGTAGCATGCAGCAGTTTTAAAAGCACTGCAGAGTACCTTGTACACCCAACAGTTTTCGGGCAACAACAAAAGTGTCAATATAACTCTGGTGATTAATGTACCTGCCGGAGAGGGATTGGAGTTTTGGCTAGTGGCAATTGTGACTCATCTAGGGTAGCAGAGAGGGTTATTATGCCTGCTACAAAGAAAGTGTACTATGCAGCTCACAGAACAGTAGTTTATGTACAATACTCAGTGGGATACTGCATTTGTTACATAGATCCTTTTGTTACTGTGCAGTTCAAAATTACAATCATCATCTAGCACAGTGAGCTGTGAACTGCCATCAAAGAGCTGTATACAAACTGCACGGTACATGTTAGAAAGTAATGTTTTCCCATTCTTTGATTCACCTAATGTTGCAAAAAACAGTTTCTTTGGGTAGAAATAAATTCTTATTAGTAAAGTCTACCCTAACCACTGTGCTACGTTCTGAATCATGAGTATATACTTCCCCAGACCAAACACTCTTTAAAAATGCCTATCAGTATGGATGACATGTGAATCCCACACTTTATAGTCCCCTTTGTTGTATGTAACTTTTTCTATACATTAAATTTATGCGTTGAGAAAACAGAGCTGATTACAGAGGCCCCCTTACTTTTTGCCCCGTTTTTTCACTTTTTGCTGGTGTTTTCCTGACTCTGATGGTGCCCTGGACACCGCTAACCAGTCCCAGGGCCTGTGCTCTGTGTACAATCAGAATACAAATTAGACTGATTATAATTGGCTAAGTCAACCTACCTATAAGTTCCTAGTATATAGTAGGGCATGTAGGGTTACTAACCCCAGCATAGCTGGTGCCCCCATTGTTGCACTGCTGAGGTGCCCAGTGCCATTTTAAAAGCAGGCCTGCCATGCTGGCAGCTTTTCAATTAAAGTTACATGCAAATTCGACTTTCGAATTAAAAGTAGTTCCAAAGTCTTAAACTACCTTATTTCTACATATACGTCACCTCGAAGGTGTGCCCTATGTGCCCCTAGGGCTGGGTGCCATGTAACTATAAGCAGGGGCCTCATAGAGATAGTTTTATAAGCCCCGGTGAGGAAAAACAGCCACATTTATGTTTCCCTCATTGTAGTGAATGGCCTCCACAGGCTCGAATGGGGAGACTTTACATTAATTTATGAAGTCCCCTTAAGTGACAGATGAAAACAATTGTATCAAATTAATTATTATAAGAAATCCCACAACTTACAATTGTTGGATTTAACTTGTTCAGGTAAAGAGTTTTAAACTTTACCTGAAAAGTTGCCAACTTCAGCCCTTCAGTGTTTTGCTTCTTTACTCTGATTGGCCAGGCTGCCTTGATGAGGTGTGAAGGGGCCTGGCTCAACACAAAGAGAAGTGCCTGGGGGAGGAGATCTTCCCTCAGCAGATGGAGAGGCAAGAAGAGGGGAGGGGTGCCAAACTGGTCTTCAAAGGCAGGGAAGGACATTTGGAGCAACCCAGCACCTCCCTCTCATCCTGCAAACCCAGACAATTAGGTGCCCCCCGATTAGATTAGGAGAGGGCAGGAGAAGGATGTGTTTAAGATTTTTAGCCACACCAGTGGGTGGGCTCAGCCAGATGTAAACTCTAAAAATCCCTTTCAGCCATGATGGATTTTTGAGGAGTGGGGCTCCCTGGGATTGACTTTTGCCACACTTCCAAGGAAGTGGTCATCACAGGGGGAAGGACCCTGCAACTTGACTGGAGAACCAGGACCCCCTGTTTGCCACACAGGAGGAAGCATACAACTGGCAGACTTGCTCCCACACCTCAGATCACTACCAGATTCCAACAAGGAAGAACTACAGAAGAAGAAGGACTGCCCTGCTGGACCACTGACCTGCACCTGGACACTGGACTCTGGAGGACTGCACCAGCTGCACACTTGGACATCATCACAAGAAGGACTTTGCCGGGGTTGAAGAGGGACTCCCTGTTTGCTACAGGTGAACAATTGCTAACCAGAGTCCCCTGCACCAACTCCTGAAGAAACTGACCAGCTGACCACTGTTGAGTGGCCAAAAAGGAGTTTGCACAAGGTGCAGTCTGGGAGTTGTAGTCCATACCCTCAAGGACCATCTCAGTGCTTCTGGAACCTTGGGACAAGCTGAGGACCTCAGAAGAACCTTAAAGGAATACCTGGAAAAAGATCCTGAAGATTGGAGAACTTTGGAGAACTTTTAAAAAAAAGCTCCATAAAGGGGCTGACCTGCTGTGGCAACTCTAGCTGGCTTGCCTCAACCACGACCCGGCATGACTTGCAGGTTTGTCCCGGTGAAGAAAATCTCAGAAAAAGTGACTAAGTCCGAACATAGGAAGTAAACCGGGTCCTCGCAGGCCGTGTTTCCGAAGAGGGCTCCAGGGACATTGGCTCAAGATTCAGGTTTGCCCCGGTCGAAGGATGTTCATCTAAAAAAAATGACTACATCCGAAGGTAAAAATCTCCACCGAGGGCTTCCTCGATGCGTATCCGAGGAAGAGTTCCAGGAGGTCGGATTGGAGTGGCTACTTGGTCCAGCTGAAGAAAATCTTCAAGAAAAGGACTAAGTCCGAAGGAAAACTTTTGACCAAGGCCTCCCATGAGCAGTAGGCGAGCAGGGCTCCATCCCGATCAGCCTCAAACTTTGACTTTGCCCCGGGTGAGGTGCAACCAGATTGGCGCTATTAATTTCTAAGCGCTATAAATCATGAAGTCTTTAAAAATTCATATCTCCTGTTCCCCATATCCGATTTTGATTGTTTTGGTGTCATTTTAGAGATAAAAGTATAATCTATTTTAATAAATTGGTGTTGGATTTTTATTTCGTTGTGTGTTTTACTTATTTACTGTTTTGTGATTTTTAAATGCTTTACGGCGGTCTCCTAATTCAAGCCTTGTCGCTCATTGCCTAGCTACCAAGGGTTGAGCTAGGTTTAATTTATTGAGACCTAACTGGACCTAATTGGAGGTTAGTGGCCTATTGCTAAGTGTAGGTACTTACCTGCCCTTACCAATAACCCATTTTCCAACAGATTTATATATATGTGAATCATTGGCTCTATATCTGTGTGTGATGTAAAGTACTCCAACAAGCCGGTAAGAGAGGCGCTATAAAGCAAATTAAATATATCTCAAATAGGGGCTATGAAAAGATGAGGGCCACTGTTAGAGGTGATGGTGAGGAAATCATTTGAAGATCCTCCATAAAGATGACCTATTCTAGTGCACTGTAGGGCAATCATTTACTATGCCTTAAAAACTAATAAAATTAAATATATAATGAAAAATGTGTTGTAGAATGCACTGTTTTTGCCATTTTATTCCCAATATTTTCTCGGGGAGGGAGGGAGAACCCCTCAAGCCCATTTTAGTGGCCAGGCTAATTTGCTATGCACCCTATGTGTCTGGTCTGACAAAATTTGGCAAGGCTGTTTTGGGTTCCCGTGCCAGCACTGCTTCAACTGTCCGCCTTCTCTGGAGCCAACGGGACACCTATGTCACTCACCATATCCTGAAACCTCTGTAAACGTCTGCTCTATCATTCGACTCAGATGAACTCACCACATACACATCATCCACATAATGAGTCATGATCTCCTCCCCCACAGAATAACTGGACAACTTGTGTAAGAAAGAAATGAAAACATCAAGCAAGGGACAGGAAATAGAACAACCTATTGAGAACGCTTTGTTCACAAAGAAAAAATCTGCAACTGCATGCTTAATAGCTCAGAATCAGATTGGTGAACCAGAAGCAAGTGAAAGACCGATTTGACATCACATTTTGCCATCAGTGATTCGTCCCATGATCAATTAACCAGTGCAATGGCAGTATCCATGGAGGTGTAGTAAATTTTACTGCCTCCCAAATGAAATCATTGACTGACATGTCCTCCAGCCTAGGCAAACTTTGAAACAGATGTTATTTCTCTGGTTCATTCTTAGTGACAACACCAATCTGGGACACCTTGACATTTTTTTAAAGGTCCATCCTCAAATGATCCTTCCATGCACCGTTCACCCACTTCCTTCAAAAACGTCCTCCAAACCAAATATATATGAGCCTTGATGGACTTCAAATTGTTCAGCAACCTCCTTTCCCTTGGCCCCTCATAAGGCAACCGAAAACCATGCTCAAACGCATCTAACAACAATTCCTTCTCCTTTGGAGTACCCAAGTGTATCAACTGGTGCCTCTGCTTGTGCAACTTAACTGACCTTGTACCTTTTCCCAAAGGATTCTGCCCCCCTGTTTGTTTTGTCACTACCCTGCCACTGAATCCAGCCCCATTCTGTTGTTTAAAATTGTTCCTTTAAGGTTCACACTGGTTGACCATGTGCTTCCCCTCACACTTTGAGCACTCATGCTGATCTTTGCAAAACTCCCACAAACACTGTCCCCTGTTGTATGACCAATAAGCGCTGTTAGCACTTGCATGCCCCCTACCCACTGTGCCTACCTCTGACATGGTGGGGTGCCCTTGAAAGGGCTTATCTATTACCAGCCACTCACTTGCCATAGAAGTGGAATGAGTTGGTCTCTTCATTGTCATACTTTATAAAAACAGTTCAGTGTCCAGTTGTGCCTAGGCCCCATTCATATCTTTCGACAACCTGATTTGAAGTTCCTCATGCTAACTCACCCAAGCCCAACCTCCAAAAGGGATTTGCACCTTCCTCACTACATCAATGTTCCTTGAGTAAGGCCACACATTTAGGGAATTATGCACAATACATACTCCCATAAATCAAAAATGCTGCTGACCAATTTTGTATATTGCCAGACAACTTCAAACAGTGAGGCAGTTCATATTCCTCCTCCTTAGAGTCCTCTTTTTACCTTACCTACCTGAGAAGGAGTACGAGGTCCTTTGCTTCCACCCCTATGGACTGCACTTCAACCCCAATTCCCCCTTGAACAGTCCACTGTTGTCCCAGAGCAGACGGCAAAGACACAAGCTCTTTTGGAACGGGGCTGACAGGTTGCACTAGACCCTCCTGACTGTGCTTGTGCAGTTGACATCATGCCACATGCTCTGCCTGCCTGACCCACATGATTGGCATCATACTGCCCCTGCTCTGCTGTGTCACTGTCAGCCAAACTTGCCTCCAGCACCCACATCCACTTCCATGCACCCTCTACTTCCCTTCTTCCCACCTCCAACCCCAACCCCATCCATCCTTATTCGATGAGTCCTTCCTCCACTCCCCTGACAAACTCCTCCCCAACAACACCCGCAGGCAACTTATACCCTCACCATACTCCAGCCCTAGCATTCCAGGGGTTACTTTTCATCAAGGCTGTCTGCTGAGGAACAAGTGCTGATGTTTGTATTCCATTGGTGCTGCTCCAACAGCAGGTGTCAGGAAAACTACTGCCAGCTTTGTTAAGTTCTTCCATAAGCAACAAACGATTCCCCTTTTCCTTGTACCCACGTTGGTTGCAGCGGCGTCCTCACGTCCAGTGGCTCTTGCGGAGGCTGTTCTTAGAACTAGCATCTTCAGGTTTAACTGCCACACAAGGTGATGGCTGCAAATCCTTGTGAGGTCAGTGCTCTAGTGTTTCTACCTTAGTCTCATGCTGAAGCTTCCCTTGTTACGGTGTGCACACCAGCTACCTTTTCCCCTTTTGAAGAAGCTGAATTTGTCCTTCTTCCAACAACTGTCTATCGGCTTTCTGAGGAGAATTTGTTTTGGCTTAACAGGACTTCAAGTAACTGCAGTAAGGAATCCTTTTGTATGATTTCCAGACTTGCCAATATATATATGTACATATATATTCAAAAACTCTTTGCTTGGCAGACTTGTCAGTCTTAGAGAAAAACCTCAGTTCTCAGACTAATTTCTAGAGACTGTTATTTAGAAAACTGAACCTTGAGAAGGAGTTTTCATTTCCTGTAAAAGACATTAGTAGTTTGTATTTTTTGTGAACTTTTGAACTGTTCTCCAGAGAACCTTGGAAACCTCCTTCTCCTGGAGATAAGAAGATATTAAGTTAACATTGTTCTCTTAGGAAGAGGCTAGTCTCTCAAAAGATCCAGGTTAGGAGAATGATAGAATTGGGTGGATGTGAATGGCTGAACAGTTGACTGCGCAGTAGGAATATACTTATCTGTGCTCTTATCACCCGACTGCAGGTCCTTCCTTTAAAGAAATCCCAATAAGAAGAAAAGTGCAGGTTCTCAGAGACACACACTAAATATCCTATCTTCAAGAGGGAAACACAGGCTGGAACAGGATCTGGAGGCAGTCTCTCTTTTCCTATTCCCCTTCCCCTTCCCTCCCTAGCGGATGCAGGGTTTAGATAATTAGTTAAAGTCTGAGCATGCATCTGTTGGAGGGAGTTGGGTAAAAGGCATCTGCTCCTGTGGAAGTTTGATTTAATGGGTAATCTTCTGACAGAAGGCTACTGGCATCCTCACCTAACCCTTCTCTCTCCCTTCTCATGAGGCCTTCCAGCATGGGTTAAATAAGTCCAGCAACTGGCCCGTAATGTCATCGGCCCCACCCCATGTGTTGTTGCGCTGCCACTGGGCAGCCCAAGAGTGTCACCACACTCCTTGGGATAACGTCATCCAAACCAAGCCATGTAGGCAAGGCTGCTCCCTGCCGCATCCCCCTTCTGCATTTACTATTTTCAACTTGGGATCCCCTGGCTACTCCTTGACTTACTTGGGCTAATGGGCCCTGCCTGTGGCATCTTGATGTGGCAGCCACACTGCACTGGGCAATTCCCATATGGCTCCCAGCTCAAGTTGATGGCCTGCATGCTCCTTCTCATCCCCTTGCAGCCCCCCTAAGCCTTGAAAATTCACCTACAGCCTACTATAAATAAATGCCAGGGCACATCTGCCCTGGAGGGCTTGCCCCTCGAGCTACTCCCTGCATTCCCCTCATCCAGAGAGGGACGTTGCTGGTCATGCTTTTGTTTTGCTTTTGAGGGGAGCATGTGAGTACCTTCTCCGCTACCCCCCTGGGTGACCTCTGCGACCTCACTTTCTTGGGCACCCATGCTTGCTCCAGAGCCTCTGTCTGCAACAAGTATGCCTTGCCTGCCTTTTCCATGGTCAAACGAGCCACCAAAACATTTGTAATCACGTCAAATGCCATAACTAAAGTCTCACACAAACTGCCTGAGAAAATGTGGAAATCTGTCCCTGCCCACTGGTGTGTTTTACTACTGGTGACAAAACAGTGTCAGTAGAGTGTATGCCCCTGTCCCTGTGTTCCTAAACCCCACCTCTGCGCTAAAATAACTAATATCCCTGTCCTATGTCCCTAGACCGTACCACACGCCTGATGCTCCCAGAGGGGCAGGCCATGCTGCCCACCCTCCCACCCCCCAGAAATCCATTGGTTAAAGTCTAATGAAAATAAAATAACTGCCAGTCTCCACTAATGAGTGTCACTGACCCACAGCAGCAACCACTGGCTCAAATTAAACACAGAAAAAAGGATTATGTGAAAGAACCATAAGAAATTGTTCAATCAAATGGGATTAAAGCAAGTTAAGTGTCAGCCCAATAAATAGAATATGTCCATTTTATTTGCTCCAGCGCTTTTCAAATGCCTCCCATTAAGTTACAGTTCGTTCCTTTTCTGTTGGTTTTCTTTTAATGTTTTTTTTGTTTTGACTTTCCTCATGTATGCCACTTTATTGTCAGCAACACACATACCAGTTTTAGGAGCAATAGACTGCTGTCAGAAAAAGTTGTTTAAGTCTGTCTGATTGATCCTACCAATCTAATAGGCTGTGAGAGTGTAACAGAAAATGTCTCTGGGGAAAGAGTGTAGGGACAGTCTTGTGAAAAACTCTTCTGGACAGACTTTCATATAGAGTACTTCATTTCCTGAAAGGGATATTAATAATAATGACATTGATGATAATAATAATAGCAATAATAATAATAATAATAATAATGATACTATTAATAATAATAATAATCATCATCATAAAAAATAGATTGGGCCTTGGTCGCCAGCCTTTTGGCAATTCTTATTTAGTTCTCATATGTTTTTTTGTAAACTTTATTGTTGAGGAAACTGCCTGGCCACCATAAATCTAAAAAAAGGAAAGTCTAAACGCAAACAAAAGGTTCTCTTTTCAAAACTGACACATTCCTGAAGTGGTCCCCTGCACCGAAGTGAACTACTTTATATGTGGATGTGTATCCAGTGAAAGAGCAGCATGCCATATCTCACAAATTTAGCCAATGGCTGAAATGAGCTGACCCATTGCCCCATGATGCATGCTGGAGTAGGTGGAAGGAACAAGTGAATGACACAAAAGCAAACTAATTAAGGAATAGCTCAAAACCCCAATAACAAATTATGCTATAGGCATAGTTTAAGTAGAATTAAAAGATCCTGGCTAACAGCAGAAATGGAAAAGCAATTGACAGGAGTCAATTACGAGACTGGAAGGGTGTGGGGGCACTTTTGTTACTAGGAGCCAGATATGTAGCATGTAGCAGTTTTAAAAGCACTGCAGAGTACCTTGTACACCCAACAGTTTTCGGGCAACAACAAAAGTGTCAATATAACTCTGGTGATTAATGTACCTGCCGGAGAGGGATTGGAGTTTTGGCTAGTGGCAATTGTGACTCATCTAGAGTAGCAGAGAGGGTTATTATGCCTGCTACAAAGAAAGTGTACTATGCAGCTCACAGAACAGTTGTTTATGTACAATACTCAGTGGGACACTGCATTTGTTACATAGATCCTTTTGTTACTGTGCAGTTCAAAATTACAATCATCATCTAGCACAGTGAGCTGTGAACTGCCATCAAAGAGCTGTATACAAACTGCACGGTACATGTTAGAAAGTAATGTTTTCCCATTCTTTGATTCACCTAATGTTGCTAAAAAACAGTTTCTTTGGGTAGAAATAAATTCTTATTAGTAAAGTCTACCCTAACCACTGTGCTACGATCTGAATCATGAGTATATACTTCCCCAGACCAAACACTCTTTAAAAATGCCTATCAGTATGGATGACATGTGAATCCCAAACTTTATAGTCCCCTTTGTTGCATGTAACTTTTTCTATACATTAAATTTATGCGATGAGAAAACAGAGCTGATTACAGAGGCCCCCTTACTTTTTGCCCCCTTTTTTCACTTTCTGCTGGTGTTTTCCTGACTCTGATGGTGCCCTGGACACTGCTAACCAGTCCCAGGGCCTGTGCTCTGTGTACAATCAGAATACAAATTAGACTGATTATAATTGGCTAAGTCAACCTACCTATAAGTTCCTAGTATATAGTAGGGCATGTAGGGTTACTAACCCCAGCATAGGTGGTGCCCCCATTGTTGCACTGCTGAGGTGCCCAGTGCCATTTTAAAAGCAGGCCTGCCATGCAGGCAGCTTTTCAATTAAAGTTACATGCAAATTCGACTTTGGAATTAAAAGTAGTTCCAAAGTCTTAAACTACCTTATTTCTACATATACGTCACCTCGAAGGTGTGCCCTATGTGCCCCTAGGGCTGGGTGCCATGTAACTATAAGCAGGGGCCTCATAGAGATAGTTTTATAAGCCCTGGTGAGGAAAAACAGCCACATTTATGTTTCCCTCATTGTAGTGAATGGCCTCCACAGGCTCGAATGGGGAGACTTTACATTAATTTATGAAGTCCCCTTATGTGACAGATGAAAACAATTGTATCAAATTAATTATTATAAGAAATCCCACAACTTACAATTGTTGGATTTAACTTGTTCAGGTAAAGAGTTTTAAACTTTACCTGAAAAGTTGCCAACTGCAGCCCTTCAGTGTTTTGCTTCTTTGCTCTGATTGGCCAGGCTGCCTTGATGAGGTGTGAAGGGGCCTGGCTCAACACAAAGAGATGTGCCTGGGGGAGGAGATCTTCCCTCAGCAGATGGAGAGGCAAGAAGAGGGGAGGGGTGCCAAACTGGTCTTCAAAGGCAGGGAAGGACATTTGGAGCAACCCAGCACCTCCCTCTCATCCTGCAAACCCAGACAATTAGGTGCCCCCGATTAGATTAGGAGAGGGCAGGAGAAGGATGTGTTTAAGATTTTTAGCCACACCAGTGGATGGGCTCAGCCAGATGTAAACTCCAAAAATCACTTTCAGCCATGATGGATTTTTGAGGAGTGGGGCTCCCTGGGATTGACTTTTGCCACACTTCCAAGGAAGTGGTCATCACAGGGGGAAGGACCCTGCAACTTGACTGGAGAACCAGGACCCTCTGTTTGTCACACAGGAGGAAGCATAAAACTGGCAGACTTGCTCCCACACCTCAGATCACTACCAGATTCCAATAAGGAAGAACTACAGAAGAAGAAGGACTGCCCTGCTGGACCACTGACCTGCACCTGGACACTGGACTCTGGAGGACTGCACCAGCTGCACACTTGGACATCATCACAAGAAGGACTTTGCCTGGGTTGAAGAGGGACTCCCTGTTTGCTACAGGTGAAAAATTGCTAACCAGAGTCCCCTGCACCAACTCCTGAAGAAACTGACCAGCTGACCACTGTTGAGTGGCCAAAAAGGAGTTTGCACAAGGTGCAGTCTGGGAGTTGTAGTCCATACCCTCAAGGACCATCTCAGTGCTTCTGGAACCTTGCGACAAGCTGAGGACCTCAGAAGAACCTTAAAGGAATACCTGGAAAAAGATCCAGAAGACTGGAGAACTTTGGAGAACTTTAAAAAAAAAGCTCCATAAAGGGGCTGACCTGCTGTGGCAACTCTAGCTGGCTTGCCTCAACCACGACCCGGCATGACTTGCAGGTTTGTCCCGGTGAAGAAAATCTCAGAAAAAGTGACTAAGTCCGAACATAGGAAGTAAACCGCGTCCTCCCAGGCCGTGTATCCGAAGAGGGCTCCAGGGACGTTGGCTCAAGATTCAGGTTTGCCCCGGTCGAAGGATGTTCATCTAAAAAAAATGACTACATCCGAAGGTAAAAATCTCCACCGAGGGCTACCTCGATGCGTATCCGAGGAAGAGTTCCAGGAGGTCGGATTGGAGTGGCTACTTGGTCCAGCTGAAGAAAATCTTCAAGAAAAGGACTAAGTCCGAAGGAAAACTTTTGACCAAGGCCTCCCATGAGCAGTAGGCGAGCAGGGCTCCATCCCGATCAGCCTCAAACTTTGACTTTGCCCCGGGTGAGGTGCAACCAGATTGGCGCTATTAATTTCTAAGTGCTATAAATCATGAAGTCTTTAACAATTCATATCTCCTGTTCCCCATATCTGATTTTGATTGTTTTGGTGTCATTTTAGAGATAAAAGTATAATCTATTTTAATAAATTGGTGTTGGATTTTTATTTCGTTGTGTGTTTTACTTATTTACTGTTTTGTGATTTTTAAATGCTTTACGGCGGTCTCCTAATTCAAGCCTTGTCGCTCATTGCCTAGCTACCAAGGGTTGAGCTAGGTTTAATTTATTGAGACCTAACTGGACCTAATTGGAGGTTAGTAGCCTATTGCTAAGTGTAGGTACTTACCTGCCCTTACCAATAACCCATTTTCCAACAGATTTATATATATGTGAATCATTGGCTCTATATCTGTGTGTGATGTAAAGTACTCCAACAAGCCGGTAAGAGAGGCGCTATAAAGCAAATTAAATATATCTCAAATAGGGGCTATGAAAAGATGAGGGCCACTGTTAGAGGTGATGGTGAGGAAATCATTTGAAGATCCTCCATAAAGATGACCTATTCTAGTGCACTGTAGGGCAATCATTTACTATGCCTTAAAAACTAATAAAATTAAATATATAATGAAAAATGTGTTGTAGAATGCACTGTTTTTGCCATTTTATTCCCAATATTTTCTCGGGGAGGGAGGGAGAACCCCTCAAGCCCATTTTAGTGGCCAGGCTAATTTGCTATGCACCCTATGTGTCTGGTCTGACAAAATTTGGCAAGGCTGTTTTGGGTTCCCGTGCCAGCACTGCTTCAACTGTCCGCCTTCTCTGGAGCCAACGGGACACCTATGTCACTCACCATATCCTGAAACCTCTGTAAACTTCTGCTCTATCATTCGACTCAGGTGAACTCACCACATACACATCATCCACATAATGAGTCATGATCTCCTTCCCCACAGAATAACTGGACAACTTGTGTAAGAAAGAAATGAAAACATCAAGCAAGGGACAGGAAATAGGACAACCTATTGAGAACGCTTTGTCCACAAAGAAAAAATCTGCAACTGCATGCTTAATAGCTCAGAATCAGATTGGTGAACCAGAAGCAAGTGAAAGACCGATTTGACATCACATTTTGCCATCAGTGATTCGTCCCATGATCAATTAACCAGTGCAATGGCAGTATCCATGGAGGTGTAGTAAATTGTACTGCCTCCCAAATGAAATCATTGACTGACATGTCCTTCAGCTTAGGCAAACTTTGAAACAGATGTTATTTCTCTGGTTCATTCTTAGTGACAACACCAATCTGGGACACCATGACATTTTTTTAAAGGTCCATCCTCAAATGATCCTTCCATGCACCCTTCACCCACTTCCTTCAAAAACGTCCTCCAAACCAAATATATATGAGCCTTGATGGACTTCAAATTGCTCATCAACCTCCTTTCCCTTGGCCCCTCATAAGGCAACCAAAAACCATGCTCAAACGCATCTAACAACAATTCCTTCTCCTTTGGAGTACCCAAGTGTATCAACTGGTGCCCCTGCTTGTGCAACTTAACTGACCTTGTACCTTTTCCCAAAGGATTCTGCCCCCCTGTTTTTTTTGTCACTACCCTGCCACTGAACCCAGCCCCATTCTGTTGTTTAAAATTGTTCCTTTAAGGTTCACACTGGTTGACCATGTGCTTCCCCTCACACTTTGAGCACTCATGCTGATCTTTGCAAAACTCCCACAAACACTGTCCCCTGTTGTATGACCAATAAGCGCTGTTAGCACTTGCATGCCCCCTACCCACTGTGCCTACCTCTGACATGGTGGGGTGCCCTTGAAAGGGCTTATCTATTACCAGCCACTCACTTGCCATAGAAGTGGAATGAGTTGGTCTCTTCATTGTCATACTTTATAAAAACAGTTCAGTGTCCAGTTGTGCCTAGGCCCCATTCATATCTTTCGACAACCTGATTTGAAGTTCCTCATGCTAACTCACCCAAGCCCAACCTCCAAAAGGGATTTGCACCTTCCTCACTACATCAATGTTCCTTGAGTAACGCCACACATTTAGGGAATTATGCACAATACATACTCCCATAAATCAAAAATGCTGCTGACCAATTTTGTATATTGCCAGACAACTTCAAACAGTGAGGCAGTTCATATTCCTCCTCCTTAGAGTCCTCTTTTTACCTTACCTCCCTGAGAAGGATTACGAGGTCCTTTGCTTCCACCCCTATGGACTGCACTTCAACCCCAATTCCCCCTTGAACAGTCCACTGTTGTCCCAGAGCAGACGGCAAAGACACAAGCTCTTTTGGAACGGGGCTGACAGGTTGCACTAGACCCTCCTGACTGTGCTTGTGCAGTTGACATCATGCCACATGCTCTGCCTGCCTGACCCACATGATTGGCATCATACTGCCCCTGCTCTGCTGTGTCACTGTCAGCCAAACTTGCCTCCAGCACCCACATCCACTTCCATGCACCCTCTACTTCCCTTCTTCCCACCTCCAACCCCAACCCCATCCATCCTTATTCGATGAGTCCTTCCTCCACTCCCCTGACAAACTCTTCCCCAACAACACCCGCAGGCAACTTCACCATACTCCAGCCCTAGCATTCCAGAGGTTACTTTTCATCAAGGCTGTCTGCTGAGGAACAAGTGCTGATGTTTGTATTCCATTGGTGCTGATCCAACAGCAGGTGTCAGGAAAACTACTGCCAGCTTTGTTAAGTTCTTTCATAAGCAACAAACGATTCCCCTTTTCCTTGTACCCACGTTGGTTGCAGCGGCGTCCTCACGTCCAGTGGCTCTTGCGGAGGCTGTTCTTAGAACTAGCATCTTCAGGTTTAACTGCCACACAAGGTGATGGCTGCAAATCCTTGTGAGGTCAGTGCTCTAGTGTTTCTACCTTAGTCTCATGCTGAAGCTTCCCTTGTTACGGTGTGCACACCAGCTACCTTTTCCCCTTTTGAAGAAGCTGAATTTGTCCTTCTTCCAACAACTGTCTATCGGCTTTCTGAGGAGAATTTGTTTTGGCTTAACAGGACTTCAAGTAACTGCAGTAAGGAATCCTTTTGTATGATTTCCAGACTTGCCAATATATATATGTACATATATATTCAAAAACTCTTTGCTTGGCAGACTTGCCAGTCTTAGAGAAAAACCTCAGTTCTCAGACTAATTTCTAGAGACTGTTATTTAGAAAACTGAACCTTGAGAAGGAGTTTTCATTTCCTGTAAAAGACATTAGTAGTTTGTATTTTTTGTGAACTTTTGAACTGTTCTCCAGAGAACCTTGGAAACCTCCTTCTCCTGGAGATAAGAAGATATTAAGTTAACATTGTTCTCTTAGGAAGAGGCTAGTCTCTCAAAAGATCCAGGTTAGGAGAATGATAGAATTGGGTGGATGTGAATGGCTGAACAGTTGACTGCGCAGTAGGAATATACTTATCTGTGCTCTTATCACCCGACTGCAGGTCCTTCCTTTAAAGAAATCCCAATAAGAAGAAAAGTGCAGGTTCTCAGAGACACACACTAAATATCCTATCTTCAAGAGGGAAACACAGGCTGGAACAGGATCTGGAGGCAGTCTCTCTTTTCCTATTCCCCTTCCCCCTCCCTCCCTAGCGGATGCAGGGTTTAGATAATTAGTTAAAGTCTGAGCATGCATCTGTTGGAGGGAGTTGGGTAAAAGGCATCTGCTCCTGTGGAAGTTTGATTTAATGGGTAATCTTCTGACAGAAGGCTACTGGCATCCTCACCTAACCCTTCTCTCTCCCTTCTCATGAGGCCTTCCAGCATGGGTTAAATAAGTCCAGCAACTGGCCCGTAATGTCATCGGCCCCACCCCATGTGTTGTTGCGCTGCCACTGGGCAGCCCAAGAGTGTCACCACACTCCTTGGGATAACGTCATCCAAACCAAGCCATGTAGGCAAGGCTGCTCCCTGCCGCATCCCCCTTCTGCATTTACTATTTTCAACTTGGGATCCCCTGGCTACTCCTTGACTTACTTGGGCTAATGGGCCCTGCCTGTGGCATCTTGATGTGGCAGCCACACTGCACTGGGCAATTCCCATATGGCTCCAAGCTCAAGTTGATGGCCTGCATGCTCCTTCTCATCCCCTTAGCAGCCCCCCTAAGCCTTGAAAATTCACCTACAGCCTACTATAAATAAATGCCAGGGCACATCTGCCCTGGAGGGCTTGCCCCTCGAGCTACTCCCTGCATTCCCCTCATCCAGAGAGGGACGTTGCTGGTCATGCTTTTGTTTTGCTTTTGAGGGGAGCATGTGAGTACCTTCTCCGCTACCCCCCTGGGTGACCTCTGCGACCTCACTTTCTTGGGCACCCATGCTTGCTCCAGAGCCTCTGTCTGCAACAAGTATGCCTTGTCTGCCTTTTCCATGGTCAAACGAGCCACCAAAACATTTGTAATCACGTCAAATGCCATAACTAAAGTCTCACACAAACTGCCTGAGAAAATGTGGAAATCTGTCCCTGCCCACTGGTGTGTTTTACTACTGGTGACAAAACAGTGCCAGTTGAGTGTATGCCCCTGTCCCTGTGTTCCTAAACCCCACCTCTGCGCTAAAATAACTAATATCCCTGTCCTATGTCCCTAGACCGTACCACACGCCTGATGCTCCCAGAGGGGCAGGCCATGCTGCCCAACCCTCCCACCCCCCAGAAATCCATTGGTTAAAGTCTAATGAAAATAAAATAACTGCCAGTCTCCACTAATGAGTGTCACTGACCCACAGCAGCAACCACTGGCTCAAATTAAACACAGAAAAAAGGATTATGTGAAAGAACCATAAGAAATTGTTCACTCAAATGGGATTAAAGCAAGTTAAGTGTCAGCCCAATAAATAGAATATGTCCATTTTATTTGCTCCAGCGCTTTTCAAATGCCTCCCATTAAGTTACAGTTCGTTCCTTTTCTGTTGGTTTTCTTTTAATCTTTTTTTTGTTTTGACTTTCCTCACGTATGCCACTTTATTGTCAGCAACATACATACCAGTTTTAGGAGCAATATGGTGAGAAACAAGAGACTGCTGTCAGAAAAAGTTGTTTAAGTCTGTCTGATTGATCCTACCAATCTAATAGGCTGTGAGAGTGTAACAGAAAATGTCTCTGGGGAAAGAGTGTAGGGACAGTCTTGTGAAAAACTCTTCTGGACAGACTTTCATATAGAGTACTTCATTTCCTGAAAGGGATATTAATAATAATGACATTGATGATAATAATAATAGCAATAATAATAATAATAATAATAATGATACTATTAATAATAATAATAATCATCATCATAAAAAATAGATTGGGCCTTGGTCGCCAGCCTTTTGGCAATTCTTATTTAGTTCTCATATGTTTTTTTGTAAACTTTATTGTTGAGGAAACTGCCTGGCCACCATAAATCTAAAAAAAGGAAAGTCTAAACGCAAACAAAAGGTTCTCTTTTCAAAACTGACACATTCCTGAAGTGGTCCCCTGCACCGAAGTGAACTACTTTATATGTGGATGTGTATCCAGTGAAAGAGCAGCATGCCATATCTCACAAATTTAGCCAATGGCTGAAATGAGCTGACCCATTGCCCCATGATGCATGCTGGAGTAGGTGGAAGGAACAAGTGAATGACACAAAAGCAAACTAATTAAGGAATAGCTCAAAACCCCAATAACAAATTATGCTATAGGCATAGTTTAAGTAGAATTAAAAGATCCTGGCTAACAGCAGAAATGGAAAAGCAATTGACAGGAGTGGCCAGGGAGGAGACCTGGCAAGACCTGTTTCCTGTAGTGTCCACGTGTGAGCCCTGAAAACCCAGCCAAAATAGCACCTTCAACAGCATAAAACATTGTAGTCAGATAGCGAGAGTCCTAAGAACAACCTGAAGGTGGCATGGAGCTTCGCTGCACAGGAACCTAGAGCAGCATGCCGATTTTTTTTTTAAGTCAGTTGTTGTGCAGCACTGCAACCAAAATGCTGCAGAGGCTCCCGTAAAGCAGACCTAAGATTTGTAGAACAATACAGGAAGTCTGGACATCACCTTAGGTGTGTGAAGCCCCAACCCAAGTAAGACAAGTGCTCAACAGTAACTGGGAGCATGGAATGCTGTCATAGGAAAGTTAAAGGCTCACTGAGGTACAAGATATCCAAACGCTATTGTGGGAAAACTGGGTTGATTGCAGAAGCCCCCTAACTTTTTGCCCCCATTCTTCACTTATACTGGTGTTTTTGTGACTGTGGTGGTGCTCTAGACACTGTTAAAGAGTCCCAGGGCCTGTGCTTTGATTAAAATGGATATGCAAATTAGGCTAATTATAATTCACTGTACCAACCTACCTATAAGTCCCTAGTATATGCTAGGGCATGTAAGTTTAGGAACCCCAGCATAGAGTACACTTATAGGTGCACTGCAGTGGTGCCCTGAGTCCCTCTAAAAGCAGGCATACTTTTAAGTTAAAGTTAACCTCAAATTAGACTTTGTAATTACAAGTACTTCCAAATTCCTTAGCTATGTTACTTGTAAATGTAAGTCACCCCTAAGGTATGCCCTAAGTGTACCCAGGGTTGGGTGAAATGTAACTATAAGCAGGGACTTTATAAAAGATGTTTTATAGGCCCTGGTGAGGGAAAAAAGCAAAATGTGGTTTCCCCCATTGTAGTGAATGGGCTCCATAGGCCAACACGGAGAGATTTAAGCGCAGATTTAAGAAGGCCTAGTGCCTCCTTGCATGACATTAGCGTCATTCTTCATGATGCTAATGTGGCTCAACAAGGCCAAATTCACTGCTCCAGATTTACAAAGTGGCGCAAAGCATGCATTGTGCCACTTTGTAACCTTTTACTCCACATAATGCCTGTGCCAGGCATAATGTATGCAAGGGGGCGTTCCCCCAGTGGGGGACCTAAAAAATGGTGCAGTGGAAACTATGAGATTCCACTGCACTATTTTTAGTGGCTATTTTTAACATCTGCACAGAGTAGGTGTTAAAAGGGGGCAAACCAATATTCTTAATAGCCCCCTATGTACTTTTCAGGATTAGCGCCACCATTTTTGCTGCAAATCATGCAATGTACTACAATAGCATAAACAGTTATGACGCTATTGTCCCTAACCTGTGCCATGTTGCACTGTATGTTAAATACAGCGCACACATGGTGGCATTAAGGGGGCCCTAATATAATGCAGCATCACTTTTCTTACATTTGGGCCATTATTTTTAAATAATAAGTCTTATTTTCCATAGGAAGGAAATACATATGTCATGTTTAGTATCAAATTAAAAGTTATAATAAATCCAACAACTTGCCACTGTTGAATTTAATGTAACTTGTACCTTGAAAGAATTTTAGATCTCTTACTAAAAGTTGCCAACGTCTGCCCTGAAGAGCCCTTCTCTAGTCAGCCTCTGGCAACCTGGTCCACGCTGCCTTGATTAGGTGTGAAGTGGTCTGGGATGAAACAAAGGAAGCCTCTGGTGGGAGGAGAGCTGCCTCAGCAGATGGTAGAACAGGAGGGGGAGAGCAGCCAAACTGGTCTTCGAAGGAGGGAAGGACATTTGGGACAGCAACTGTACCTCCCCAATGTCCTACAAACCTAGACAGCCAGATGCCCGCTGATTAGATTAAGGAAAGGTTGTGTTAAGGGAACCTTAGACTCATCAGTGGGTGGGTTCAGCCAGACCTAAATTCTAAGATTGACTTTTTGCCATTTTGGATTTTGGAGGACTGTTGCTCCCTGGGATTGATTTTTGCCACACTTCCCAGGAAGCGGTCCTCAAGAGGGCGGTGGCCTGTACGTGATTGAACATAGCCCCCCACCTGCTTTCCACCCCAGGAGCAAGGATAAAATTGGCAGAGATGCACCCCACTTCAGATCCCTACTGGAACAAGTCAAGAAGTAGAAGGAATGCCCTGCTAGACCCCTGGACTGCACCTGGACCATGTATGCTAGAGAGGGACACCATGAAGACTCCATCATTTCTGCTGATGTGATAGCATCGTAGCCTATGTTTGGAGTAAAGTTGTTTACCCTGTATGCCACAGGGGCCTGCAGTGAAGATTGCTTTACTACTATGCTAATCAGGCTGCCACTCATGATCCAATATGTCAAAAGGAGGCCACCGTGAAGACTGCATTGCTGCCATGCCAGTCGAACTGACACCATTGTGTGGAGTAAAGTCAGTAACCCTGCATGCTAAAAAGGGCCACTGTGAAGTATTCCATGGTGACTGGGCTGCCACCTATGTTCGGAACAACGTCAGACCCTCGTTTGCCAGAGAGGGGCACTGAGAAGAACAAGGATTGTTGCTTGGTTTCACCGACATCGAGAGGAAAGGTGACCTGTGCATACCCTAGCCAAGATGGTAGTATCAAAACCCAAGCGGCCATCCCCCTACTTGTGAGAAGGAGCTTAGAACTCAACCTGTCATTGGAGGAACAGCTATCAACAACCAACCACTGTTGCAGCAAAGCAAAAAATGCTACTCAAAACCTGCAGCATTTGCAGACCTCTGTGACATCAGAGGTTGGCACACTCTTGGAGACTCCGGTAGAGCAACACCTGTAGGAGCAGGTAGAACTGATTGCAGGACCTAACAGGCCCACTGGAACTTGTTTTGCCTTATAGCTCTTTAAGCACTGGAACACTTTTGACATTAGAAGCGTCAGAGTGGGACTCCTGAGAACGGGTCTACTAGGGGGGCCTAACCTGAATGTCACCTATCATGATTGGAGAATAACCACTACCTTTTGAGGGAGGGAAATGGGATTCAAAGACCTGCCTTGCAAGCACTAGAGTACTGACCTTGTGGGACTGCGCACATTAATTGTGTATGCCATACTTTAGTTTGTGTTTGTACATAAATATTCCTTTTTCCCAAAAATACGTTTTTGACTTGACAATCATTTATTGCTGCTTTTGAACATATTTTGAGTTGTGAGCCTATGTTAACTCCCTGCTTCCACCTCCCCCTCCCCCTCCCTGAGAAGCCTTGGACTTCTCAACCTGTGCTTCCATTGAGAGTCAAGTGTTGAAGAGATACTTGGACCAGTGGCTCTGACCCACAGTAAGTCGGGCCCTGGGGCATTAGGAGTAAAATGCCTCAACCCCTACTGTTGGGCCCAGGAGCTCCAGCTTGCCCCATGGCCCTGCGAGAGGTGTTCTGTAAACGTCATTAATCTTTGAAGCCACCAACATTTTGTAAGGAAATGAGAATTATGATATTGCGCGTTTTTGGTAATTATGTAATTGACATTTGCTGACATAGTGAGGAAGAAACATAGGGACATATTTACAAAAAAGTGGTGCATCGGTCCTGATGCACCACTTTTCTTACTTCGCCTCTGCCCCACCTGACGACATCATGGTTGTGCCATATTTACAATAAGGTGCACCAAGGCCGTCGTTTGGAAAATAGGGTCAATATGTTTTACACTCTTGTGGCACTTGGCTGCACTAGCATTGAAAATGTTGATGCTATGCAGCAAAGCACAGGGAGAGACCCATTGATTAAAATGGGTGCGCCATTTTAATGCCTGCTCTGAGTAGGCATTACCAATAATGGAAAAATTACCAAAGTGAAATGTTGTAAATTTGACTATGCAGTTTTTTCAGGCCTCCTTGCCTTGGAGCGCCTTCTTGCATACATTATGCCTGAAGCAGGCATAATGTGGTGCAAGGGTTTACAAGGTTGCGCAATGCTTGGGAGAAAGGCCTCCCTAACGCCGCCTTAGCAAAAAAAAGTGACGCTAGGGTGGTGCAATGTGGTGCTATGGGCTTGTAAATATGCCCCATAGTCTGAAAAGAGGCCCCGGTTCAGGGTCAGCCAATTGAATTTTTTTGCCCTGTCACAAGTCTACAAGCAGCAGTCCACTGCAAACTCCACCTTAATGAAAATCAAAAAGGAGCATATGCCTACATCATCAGGAGGAAGTGTAGTGTGTCTATATGAGACATACGTCGCTGGTAGTTCACCAAGCCGAATACAATAAGCCCCAAGCTTTGAAAGTAGAACAGCGATTTAAAATATATTTGCAGTGCTGTTGGAAAAAAATGAATTGCAAGTATAGTTTTTACGGGTCATAAAATAAGCTAGTGTGTCGGATTTTCTTGGTAGCCATGACATAAACAGTGAGAGCCCTTTCACTCATTTCTGGAGGAGCAGAATATCCTGCCTGGTTCCAAGCCTCCTGAAAAAATACACGAAAAAATATCCAGAAGAGAAACATTAACAGATGAACTTTTTTCCCTGATTTTCAATGTGATTCCATGAGTGTATTCACAAGTTGATCTTTGCCTTCAAGTTAACAAAGAATAGGATAGGGAGCAACATCATTTTTTGACTAAAACCTGGTCTAGGTAATGCAGTAATTTTAATAACTGACAATGTAATGCAAACATAGCATGTGCTGTGCCGTGCCCTTCTGCTTCTTCACATGAGTAACTTCAAGAAATGGTGATCATATCAAGAACTTGATGGAAGGAAAAATACACTGTTTACTTCCTGTTCATATGAAATAAATAATCACATTTGTGTACTACCCTTTGTGGATAATTAAGTTTAGACATTAGCTAGAGGCATTTAAGCATCCACCCAGGTAATCATTCGACTCTATGAATTCTAACTGGGTGTGTGAATCATTTTTTCAAAACAGAATGGTTTTAGAAGTTTCTCATCACTCCTTCTACTGGTTTAATACCTAGCGTAGACATTACTTGCTGCTTTTACCATGAACACGCATTCTGCTGCTCATTGAAGTACTTGATGAGACAGCAATTCATTGCTACAACAGGACAAAGACCTGTTTGCCTTTGGGTACCTCCTTGAAAATAGGACACGAGGGCTGTATGAACCCCGCCCCATTTTCACTGTTCTGGTAGGCAAGCAATCATTTGCTTTCTTTTGCAGCCTCCTGGGAAGCTGCAGCTAATCATAAGTGTAAAAAATTGTGTTTTAAATAATGTGGATTTATGATAACCATCTCTCCCACCTCTTCCAAATCTAAGCCCACCAGTATGGACTGCCACCAGTCCCAGTATATTCTACTGTCCTATCTATTACCCAATATCTCAGAAAATGTGTTAGGAATGTCATTCAACTCGTGCATTCCCTTCGTTATCATGCATCTTAACCCCTTCGCTGCCAGGGCTTTTCCCCCTCCTGTGCCAGGCCTTTTTTTGCCTATTTGGGGCAGTTCACGCTTAGGCCCTCATAACTTTTTATCCACATAAGCTAACCAAGCCAAATTTGCGTCCTTTTTTTCCAACATCCTAGGGATTCTAGAGGTACCCAGACTTTGTGGGTTCCCCTGAAGGAGGCCAAGAAATTGGCCAAAATACAGGGAAAATTTCGGTTTTTTCAAAAATATTGGAAAAAGTGGCTGCAGAAGAAGGCTTGTGGTTTTTCCCCTGAAAATGGCATCCACAAAGGGTTTGCGGTGCTAAACTCAGCTGCTTCCCAGCTTTCAGGAACAGGCAGACTTGAATCAGAAAACCCAATTTTTCAACACAATTTTGGCATTTTACTGGGACATACCCCATTTTTGCAATTTTTTGTGCTTTCAGCCTCCTTCCAGTCAGTGACAGAAATGGGCATGAAACCAATGCTGGATCCCAGAAACTTAAACAAACATTTCAGAAAAGTAGACACAATTCTGAATTCAGCAAGGGGTCATTTGTGTAGATCCTACAAGGGTTTCCTACAGAAAATAACAACTGAAAAAGAAAAATATTGAAATTGAGGGGCAAAAAACATAAATGTTTCTCTACGTTTTATGCTGTAACTTTTCCCTGCAATGTCAGATTATCGAAAGCAATATACCGTTACGTCTGCTGGACTCCTCTGGTTGCGGGGATATATAGGACTTGTAGGTTCATCAAGAACCCAAGGAACCCAGAGCCAATAAATGAGCTGCACCCTGCAGTGCATTTTCATTCTATACCTGGTATACAGCAATTCATTTGCTGAAATATAAAGAGTAATAAATTGCTATCAAGAAAACCTTTGTATTTCCAAAGAGGGCACAAGATAAGGTGTTGAGGAGCAGTGGTTATTTGCACATCTCTGAATTCCGGGGTGACCATACTAGCATGTGAATTACAGGGCATTTCTCAAATAGATGTCTTTTTTTACACACTCTCCTATATTTGGAAGGAAAAAATGTAGAGAAAGACAAGGGGCATTAACACTTGTTTTGCTAATCTATGTTCCCCCAAGTCTCCCGATAAAAATGATACCTCACTTGTGTGGGTAGGCCTAGCTCCCGCGACAGGAAACGCCCCAAAGCGCAACGTGGACACATGCAAATTTTTGAAAGAAAACAGAGGTGTTTTTTGTAAAGTGCCTACCTGTAGAGTTTGGCCTCTAGCTCAGCCGGCACCTAGGGAAACCTACCAAACCTGTGCATTTCTGAAAACTAGAGACGTAGGGGAATCCAAGGAGGGGTGACTTGCGGGGCTCGGACCAGGTTCTGTTACCCAGAATCCTTTGCAAACCTCATAATTTGGCTAAAAAAACACATGTTCCTCACATTTCTTTGGCAGAAAGTTCTGGAATCTGAGAGGAGCCACGAATTTCCTTCCACCCAGCGTTCCCCCAAGTCTCCCGATAAAAATTATACCTCACTTGTGTGGGTAGGCCTAGCGCCCGCGACAGGAAACGCCCCAAAGCGCGACGTGGACACATCCAAATTTTTGGAAGAAAACAGAGGTGTTTTTTGTGAAGTGACTACCTGTAGATTTTGGCCTCTAGCTCAGCCGGCACCTAGGGAAACCTACCAAACCTGTGCATTTCTGAAAACTAGAGACCTAGGGGAATCCAAGATGGGGTGACTTGCGGGGCTCGGACCAGGTTCTGTTACCCAGAATCCTTTGCAAACCTCAAAATTTGGCTAAAAAAACACATGTTCCTCACATTTCTGTGGCAGAAAGTTCTGGAATCTGAGAGGAGCCACAAATTTCCTTCCACCCAGCGTTCCCCCAAGTCTCCCGATAAAAATGATACCTCACTTGTGTGGGTAGGCCTAGCGCCCGCGACAGGAAACGCCCCAAAGCGCAACGTGGACACATCCAAATTTTTGAAAGAAAACAGAGGTGTTTTTTGCGAAGTGCCTACCTGTAGATTTTGGCCTCTAGCTCAGCCGGAACCTAGGGAAACCTACCAAACCTGTGCATTTCTGAAAACTAGAGACGTAGGGGAATCCAAGGAGGGGTGACTTGCGGGGCTCGGACCAGGTTCTGTTACCCAGAATCCTTTGCAAACCTCAAAATTTGGCTAAAAAAACACATGTTCCTCACATTTCTTTGGCAGAAAGTTCTGGAATCTGAGAGGAGCCACAAATTTCCTTCCACGCAGCGTTCCCCCAAGTCTCCCGATAAAAATGATACCTCACTTGTGTGGGTAGGCCTAGCGGCCGTGACAGGAAACGCCCCAAAGCGCAACGTGGACACATCCAAATTTTTGGAAGAAAACAGAGGTGTTTTTTGTGAAGTGCCTACCTGTAGATTTTGGCCTCTAGCTCAGCCAGCACCTAGGGAAACCTACCAAACCTGTGCATTTCTGAAAACTAGAGACCTAGGGGAATCCAAGATGGGGTGACTTGCAGGGCTCGGACCAGGTTCTGTTACCCAGAATCCTTTGCAAACCTCAAAATTTGGCTAAAAAAACACATGTTCCTCACATTTCTGTGGCAGAAAGTTCTGGAATCTGAGAGGAGCCACAAATTTCCTTCCACCCAGCGTTCCCCCAAGTCTCCCGAGAAAAATGATACCTCACTTGTGTGGGTAGGCCTAGCGCCCGCGACAGGAAACGCCCCAAAGCGCAACGTGGATACATCCAAATTTTTGGAAGAAAACAGAGGTGTTTTTTGCGAAGTGCCTACCTGTAGATTTTGGCCTCTAGCTCAGCCGGCACCTAGGGAAACCTACCAAACCTGTGCATTTCTGAAAACTAGAGACCTAGGGGAATCCAAGATGGGGTGACTTGTGGGGCTCGGACCAGGTTCTGTTACCCAGAATCCTTTGCAAACCTCAAAATTTGGCTAAAAAAACACATGTTCCTCACATTTCTGTGGCAGAAAGTTCTGGAATCTGAGAGGAACCACAAATTTCCTTCCACCCAGCGTTCCCCCAAGTCTCCTGATAAAAATGATACCTCACTTGTGTGGGTAGGACTAGCGCCCACGAAAGGAAAGAGCCCAAAACACAACGTGGACACATCAATTTTTTTTATAAAAAGCAATGCCTACCTGTGGATTTTGGCCTGTAGCTCAGCCGGCACCTGGGAAAACCTAGCAAACCAGCACATTTTTGAAAACTAGAAACCCAGGGGAATCCAAGATGGGGTGACTTGCGGGGCTCTGACCAGGTTATGTTACCCAGAATCCTTTGCAAACATAAAAATTTGGCCAAAAAAACACTTTTTCCTCTCATTTCGGTGACAGAAAGTTCTGGAATCTGAGAGGAGCCACAAATTTCCTTCCACCCAGCGTTCCCCTAAGTCTCTCGATAAAAATGGTACCTCACTTCTGTGGGTAGGCCTAGCGCCCACGAAAGGAAATGGCCCAAAACACAACGTGGACACAACATATTTTTCACAGAAAACAGAGGTGTTTTTTGCAAGGTGCCTACCTGTGGAGTTTGGCCTGTAGCTCAGCCGGCCCGGGGGGGGGGGAAGAAATGCCCTAAAATAAATTTCCCCCCCCACCCATCCCCCCCCGGGAGCGACCCTTGCCTATGGGGTCGCTCCCCCTGCGTGACATTAGCGCCAAAAAACAAATCCCCGGTGCCTAGCGGTTTCTGCCCCCTTGGGGGTAGATTGACCTAAAATCGGCCAATCTGCCCCCAAGGGGGGCAGGAATGGCCTAAATACAATTTGCCCCCCAGGGGAGCGACCCTTGCCTGATGGGTCGCTCCCCATCTCTAAAAAAACAAACAAAAAAAATATATATATTCCCCTGGCGCCTAGAGGTTTCTGCCCCCCCCGGGGGCAGATCGGCCTAATAATAGAAATGGCCTGAAATAAATTACCCCCCCAACCCCCCCCCCGGAGCGACCCTTGCCTACGGGGTCGCTCCCCCTGTATGACATTGGTGCCAAAAAACAAATCCCCGGTGCCTAGTGGTTTCTGCCCCCTTGGGGGCAGATTGACCTAAACTCGGCCAATCTGACCCGAGGGGGGCAGAAATGGTCTAAATGCAATTTGCCCCTCTGGGGAGCGACCCTTGCCTGATGGGTTGCTCCCCATCTCTAAAAATACAAACAAACAAAAAAAAAAAAACACACAAAAAAAAATTGCCCTGGCGCCTAGAGGTTTCTGCCCCCCCCTGGGGGCAGATCGGCCTAATAATAGGCCGATCTGACCCCGGGGTGGCAGAAATGGCCTAAAATAAACCCCCCCCCCTTGCCTAAGGGGTCGTCCCCACCTAAAAAAAAAAAATGAAACATAAAAAAAAAAAAAAAAAAAAAAAAAAAAATGGTCCCTGGTGCCTAGAGGTAAGACCTTCCCGAAAAAATGCCTCCCATGGGAGCGACCCTTGCCCAAGGGGTCGCTCCCTTATGTAAATTTCAGTAAAAAAAAAAAAATCCCTGGTGTCTAGTGGGGTTTCAAAAGCCCGATTGCAAGCAATCCGGCTTTTGAAACCCTCGGAGAGACTTCAAAGGGAAGGAAATACTTTTCCTTCCCTTTGAAGCCCCTCCGGGCCTCCCCCAGTGATTGAAAGAGAAATGCTTTTGCATTTCTCTTTCAATCGCGCTGGAAGCAGAGCTTCCAGCGCGATGGGGGAGGCCCCTGTGACAAATCAGCGCACGCTTGCGTGCTGACGTCACGGGGGGGCGGGAGGGCAGGGGTGGAAGGGGAAGGTGTTCCCCTTCCATCCCCGCCTTGGGGGGGAGGGGGGTTTACGGGGGGCGCGCTAGCGCTCCCCCAAGTTCCCCTGTGCCTTGGACGAGATGATCTCGTCCAAGGCACAGGGGAACTGTAGCCTTGGACGAGATCATCTCGTCCAAGGCATAGAAGCGGTTAAAAAGAAGAACATATTTAAGTAAATTATTTTGAAGAAAACTGGCTACGGCTTTCATTTATGGGCATATCCCTTTCAAACTTAATGTCAGGATTACTAAGCGTCCATTACAGAGGTTGTAGTTATCATATCTATTCTAGTTCAGTTACTGTTCCTTGACATTAAAGTTTAGGCTTGCCACCTCTCTGCAGAGTAAAAAGGTCCATACAATTACTGTGGATGTCTGGCAGTTGAGCTCTATCGTGTGCTGTAGCCCACTCTCTTGCCACAAAGGTGAGGTAACCTAGAATGTATAGAGATACATCAAGACTGGGGCATATTAAACTTATACCTATTTCTCTGATTATACTCTACCACTTGTAAAACCATCTCACACAAGTGCATTGAAGTGTGCAGGCCTCTCTAGGGTATATTAAAATAGCAGTTTCTCCACTGTATACTATTTCCAGGTGCTACATATGTCAATTTCCCGGGGTCACCATGTTTTTTCATCTTTGCCTACTGATTTTCATGATTTCCCACACTTCAAGCTCTTCTGATCATCTAACCTGGATACTGGAGCTTCCTCCTGTTGGAAAGTGGAATATTGGTAAGGGCAGGTAAGTACCTACACTTAGCAATAGGCCACAGACCCCCACTAGGTCCAGTCAGCGTCTCAATAAATTAATCCTAGATCAACCTTTGATAGATTGGCAACAAGCAGGTAGGCTTAATTTAGGAGACAGCTGTGTAAAGCATTTAAAAATCACAGAACAGTAAATAGGTAACACAGAAAACACAAGGAAAACCCAACACCAAAAATCCAATAAAGGGACCGGAGATATGAATTTTTAAAGATTAAGGCCCAGATTTAAGAGGGCCTAGTGCCTCCTTGTGCCACATTAACATCATGTTTTTTACGCTATGGCCCAAAGAGGCCAAAATCGTCACACCACATTTACATTACATTAATGTCTGCAAGGGGCCATTTGTGCCATTTTGTGCTGCATTTTAAATGCCTGCACAGAGCAGAGGTTAAAAGTAGGCACACCTTTACTTATAATGGGCCTCAATGTGCTTTGCAAGATTAGCACCAGAATGTTTTACTCTAATCCAGCAAAGTGTCAATCTAGCGTCAAAAACTTTGACACTAGTTCCCTAACAACTGACATGCTGTGCCGTATCTTAAATGGGGTGCACACATGGTGGTGTTAGGGGGGCACTAAGGGATGCAAGAAAAGTGGCCTGCAGTGAAGGTGGAGCACTTAAATCAGGCCCTACAATTTTTTAGCTCATAGAAACTAAAGGTGCCAATCTGGACATCTGGTTGCACTTGACCGGGGTAAAGTCAAAATTTGAGGCCTCAGGTAAAGTTTTATCTTTGAACTGAGTCTTTTTCTTGAACCAGGACAAAGTCACAAGTTAAATCCGTCCCCCCTAGAGCCCTCTTCGGATACGTGTCACAGGCAATCTAGGTCAAGGATTTCATGTTCAGACTTAGACGATTTTTCATGACGGAAATCCTGATTCCGGACCAAGTTAAAATTGAAGCCGACCTCCCTGGAGCGGTCCTCGGATCCACAGAGCAGAAAGCCTCAGTCAACTTTTTACGTTCTGACTTAAAACCTTTTTGGAGCTTTTTTCTCCCAATTTCGATGCAATGTCATCAGAGTGCCTTTCCACGAACCCCTGGTGAAATCCTTGAATTTTGGGACTCTGGAGCTTTTCAGTGGAACAAACCTGCAAGTCAGGCCGGATTGCGGTCGATGTAAGACAACTTGACTCATGACACCGGGTCAATCCATTTATGAAGCTTTTTTCAAAGTTGCTTCAAATGTTCCAAACTTCTGGATCTTCTTCCAGAAGGTCTTTGAAGGTTCTTTAGGAGTCCACAACGCACCCCAAAGTTCCATAAGCTCTGAGTTGTTCCTTGGGGGTTAGGAGTCCAACTTCCACACTGCACTTGGTTCAAATCCAAAAAAGACCATTGGTCATTGTTCAGCTAGTCAGTTCTTCACGGCTTGATGCAGGGCTTTATGTAGAGGACTCTGTTCAGCGATTTTCTATCTGTAGCATACAAGGAGTCCCTCCTTGAATCAGTAGAAGACAGGCATTTTTCACTCAGCACACACCACACAACCGCATGAAAAACACTGCACACACATTGACACAGCACACAAACACCAGAAAACAACCAGCACACACAGCCAAGCACCCCACCCCATCCAGCACCTTACACTGCACCCTTGTACACAACCCCCTCCACTCACAACACAATCACCATGTCCCGTCAAAAGCACCCATGCTTCACAGACGAAGAGTTGAGGGTCATGGTCGATGAAGTCATCAGGGTAGATCCACAACTGTTAGGAGCACAGGTCAAGCAAACATCCAAAGCCAGGAAAATGAAGTTATGGCAGAGGATCGTCGACAGGGTCAACTCAGTGGGCAACCATCACGCATGAGGGAGGACATCAGGAAGAGGTGGAATGACATCCAAGGACACCGGGAGGAGAGTACCACGGCTGGCACTGGGGACCCGGAGAGGCCCAAGCTGCAGGGGCTGAGCAGGCTCCAATAAGAAAGGGGCAGGGGTGTGGGCAAGGGAACTAAGAGAATCCTGTGATGAAGGGGGCGGGCGCCATCTGCAAGGAAGCTTGGGCCTGCACACGGTAAGCGCACACGGAAACCGCTGAGGTACCTTTCTTCACCATTTCTTTTAGCAACTAACCAAAGACATTCTTTGCACTTTTCTGAATACTTCGGTCTGTTTTCCATAAGGTCTTCTAGAGAGCACAGTGGGCTTCTACGGCCCGCGCTGCCACTTCATCCACAACGCCGAGGAGCTGGGCCAGGCAGCGCCCGCCTCACCCTCCCGCAGGGACTTCTACTTTAATAGCAGTCAGCAGCAGCGGGGCTCCAGGGAGCGGCCATGCCACCAGCACAGCCTAAGCGCCTCCGGCTTTCCCAGCCCAGGCCAGGCCCGAGCCGGCCAAGCCCCGCACGCCACCGCTCCTGCTACTGCAGCTCTACGCTGAGGAGCTGCAGTTGCTCTCGGCCAACAACGTCTTCGGCTTCTCGGCAGGCCATGAGCTGGGCAGCCTGCTCACCCCGCTGGCCATCCAGATGCAGAACCTGCACAACCAGCAGTACTGCCAGCAGCAGCGTCCTGGAGGCAGCCCGCCTCCCCAGGACCCCCAGCCAACCGCTGCCTCCTTCTTCCAGCCCCTGCTCCGGCGTCTCTCCAAATCTCCGGCCTTTGACACGCCCCGAGTCCACTCGACTCCCTGTCAGACTGTGAGAGTTACCTAAGCGGCTCCCTCAGCGGCTGCTGCTCCCTGAGCGGCTCAGAGTCCACCGGGCTGGACTCGGGTCGTCGCCTGTCCATCTGCGATGCGCCAGGAGCCACATAAACTTGGCTCAGCCCTCAGCTGTGCGGGACGCGCATCCTGAGGAGGTGAGGGGGCTCGGACTCCAACAGCCGGGATTCCTGGCGGCAGAACGCTGTGGCTGCTGTTTACTTTGGTGCCAGGAGGCGCATAAACTTGGCTCAGCCCTCCGCTGCGTGGGATGTGCATTCTGAGGAGGTGAGGGGGCTTGGACTCCAAAAGCCAGGATTTCTTGCGGCAGAACGCAGTAGCTGCTGTTTACTTTGGCGCCAGGAGGCGCATAAACCTGGCTCAGCCCTCCGCTGCGCGGGACGCATGCGGGCGCGCCCGGGCATAGGCCGGGCCAAGAGTGGGCCCGTCTGCACCCGCCCGCCCCGAAGAGGCCGGGCCAGGCTTATCTCTGTTTGTTTAGAACATTTTTACCTCTATCATTTATTTGTTGGCAAATCATTTGGCTGTCATTTTTAAATAAGACATTTAGGGGGTCATTACAACATTGGCAGTAAAAGCTGCTTACCGCCGTGCAGAAGACCGCCAACATACCGCCGCGGCCGCGGAATTCCGCCAGGGTCATTATGACCCAAAGCCCGGAATCCGCCAAAATCCAGACACCCACACAAGTCCACCACACCAAAGGTCAGTGATAAACTGGTGATAAGAAATCCTCCACCGTCACGCCAACAGGAATATGCCCACACTATCACGACAAACGAATCCATGCGGCGGTCTTTCAACCGCGGTATTCCATTGGCTGTACACAACACCGCGCTCAAAATACACACACTTTTACAAAACACATCCACATTGGACAATTCGAAATACACACACCTGATACACATACACACACCACTCCCACACACCCAATACAATATAAAACACACACCCACATCACCCACAAACCCCTACGACAACAATTGCAACAGAAGGCCACAGAGAGAAACCACCATCTACAAACAAGCATCCACAGGCACTCAACACCATCACCCATGTAACATCCACGCACCTCACACAACACACCACTAAATATCACCCCACACATCACAATACACACCACCCCACACATCACCCACAACACCCCATGGCACGGCAAAGACACCCCAGGTTCTCTGAGGAGGAGCTCAGGGTCATGGTGGAGGAAATCGTCCGGGTAGAGCCACAGCTATTCGGATCACAGGTGCAGCACACATCCATAGCTAGGAAGATGGAGCTATGGCGAAGAATCGTGGACAGGGTCAACGCAGTGGGATGGCACCCAAGAAATAGGGATGACATCAGGAAGAGGTGGAACGACCTACGGGGAAGGTGCGTTCCGTGGTCTCAAGACACCACATCACGGTACAGAGGACTGGCGGCGGACCCCCAACTCCTCCCCCACAACTAACAACATGGGAGGAGCAGGTCTTGGCTATTCTGCATCCTGAGGGCCTCGCAGGAGTAGGTGGAGGAATGGACTCTGGTAAGTCAAATCTTTACTACTATATCCCCCACTCTACCTGCATGCCATCACATACCCCCACCCTCGCCCTCACCCCCATTACTCCTACTCCTCACACATGTCCCAATATCACAAACCACCCATCCCAACACCAAGCCCTGCATGCAACACCAAAGCATGGACACCCATCACTAAAGCATGGCCACTGCACATACCCATACACCCCCCTAACCCATCATCACACAAGGTCCTACACAGGAATGCAAGCACTGGGATACACAGTCACCCACCCATTGCACACCATGGCACACACAGATGCAATAATCATGCTTTTACACCCCTGCAGGACCCCTACCCAATGTCACCGGACAGGAGGGTCCAGACATGTCCACTCCACCCACAGAAGAGACCCACAGTGATGACAGCAGCTCTGTCCAACTGGATCTAGGCGACCAGCCCGGCCCATCTGGGACCTCAGGACAGTCGGTTCCCCTCACACTGGCACAGGCCACTACAGAGCTTCCCCCCTCTGGAAACACCAGCACAGCACCCACCCAGCGGCCACATACCTCTGTCCCCAGGACACGTCAAGCAGCGTTGTGTCCACCACTACAGGGAACCCAGGCTAACCCACCACTCCACCAACAACAGGGACCTGGGGGCAGTGGCAATGGGCACACGGTTCAGGGGACAGAGGCCCAGGAACACAGGGGAACTGGGAGGGCTGCTGTGCGACAGGGGGAGGACAGGCCCAGGGAACCCACTCTCCACAAGGCCCTCTCCAACATCATGGGAGCCTACCACCATTCCCAGGAGATGATGGCAATGGTACTGGCCAAGTTTCAGGAGACCCACCGGCTGCAGAAGGAACAGTACTTGGGCTTCAGGGAGGAACTCAGAACCATCAATTCCACCCTGGGCATCATCGTAGGGGTGCTGAAGGAAGTACTCAACACCAGGAGGGACACTGTGGCACTACAAGGGGCCCCTGACACTAGCCTGGACGATGAACTACCCACCACCTCTGCCGGCGCTAGTGGACAGGAGGCACCACCACAGGACCACAACAACAGCACCCCACCCCCTGCAGAGGGAGAACCACCCAGCAAATGGTCCCTGAGATCCAGGACAAAGACAGGGAACGATGCCAAGACCCTGACAGGAAAAGAGACCACCCTGATTGTCATCCATTTGTTCCACCTTGTCACCCTGTCCATCCTTAAACTGCCCCAGCTCCACTTCCTATGTCCCTTTGGACAATGCACCTGTGAGACTAACAGACTGTATTCTGCCATGGACACTCCTCCACCATCACCCCTCACCATTTTAAAACCCCCTCCAATATTGAGCACTTAAATAAACTCCCTTAAAGCACAAAACAATCTGGAGTCTTTCTGTGATTTCAAAATAGTGTATTAGCAATTACAGTGCCAAAAAGCTCTTTCAAATGTAATGTCAACATACCTATGTCACACAGCTCTAGTCCATGAGGAAACTAAGCAGATGTCACACAGTGGGACCAACATCTGTGAAATCGTAAGGGAAAGTGACAACTCAGTGGCCATACACAGGGTTAAAATGACAGACAGAAGAGAGGTAGTAGATTTAAATTAGATGAAGCAGGTAAGTTTGTCTTCTTACCTGTGTCTCACTGGAAACATTGCAGGATCACTGTGTTCCTGTTGTCGATGTCCTCTTCTTCTGCTTCCTCGTCTTCACTGTCCACAGGCTCCACAGCTGCGACAACACCTCCATCTGGACCATCCTCCTGCAGAAAAGGCACCTGTTGTCGCAAAGCCAAGTTGTGAAGCATACAGCAGGCCACGATGATCTGGCACACCTTCTTTGGTGAGTAGAATAGGGAACCACCTGTCATATGGAGGCACCGGAACCTGGCCTTCAGGAGGTCGAAGGTCCGCTCTATAATTCTCCTAGTTCGCACATGGGCCTCATTGTAGCATTCCTCTGCCCTTGTCCTGGGATTCCTCACTGGGGTCAGTAGCCATGACAGGTTGGGGTCACCAGAGTCACCTGCAAATGGCGAGGGACAACTGTTAGACACATACTGACTCATAGGGACATCCACAGACCCAGACAACTATTCCCACTGATTTGGGTCCAGGTGCTCACCTAATAGCCACACCCGGTGACTCTGGAGTTGCCCCATCACATAAGGGATGCTGCTATTCTGCAGGATGTAAGCGTCATGCACTGAGCCAGGTAATTTTGCATTAACATAGGAGATGTACTGGTCTGCCAAACACACCATCTGCATATTCATGGAATGGTAACTCTTCCAGTTTCTGTACACCTGTTCACTCCTGCGGGGGGACCAAGGCCACATGTGTCCCATCAATGGCACCTATGATGTTGGGGATATGTCCCACGGCATAGAAGTCACCTTTCACTGTTGGCAAATCCTCCACCTGAGGAAAAACGATGTAGCTCCGCATGTGTTTCAGCAGGGCAGAGAACACTCTGGACAACACGTTGAAAAACATAGGCTGGGACATCCTTATTGATATGGCCACTGTTGTTTGAAAAGACCCACTTGCTAGGAAATGGAGTACTAACAGCACCTGCACTTGAGGGGGGATTCTTGTGGGATGGCGCACTGGGCACACAGTTCCTGGATTGTGGCACGATCAAGCCCGTAGGTGATGATCACATGTCTTTCCTCCATTGTCGATAGGTCCACCAGCGGTCTGTACACCGGAGGATGCTGCCATCTCCTCACATGCCCCAGAGGACGGTGCCTATGGAGGAGAACAGCGAGCACAGAGTCAACCAACTCTGAGGTATGTAAACACAGCTTACTCTGAAATTATTCAAAAATCGAAATTTGCCTGTATGAGTGTTTAGGCAAGGCCTAGGTATGTGTGACACAGTCAAAAATAAAGTCATGAGGGCCCCTGAAATAGTGGCTGTCTGACCTGTAAGGTGGGACAAGGGAATATGAGGTAACTGCGCTAGCGTTGTAGACCGTCGCGGTAGGCGGTGGAAGACAGCGGCGCAATTCTGCATTGGTTAACATTGGACCCCAATGGGTCCCAGGAGCCAATGATGATGTACGCCGGCAGTGACGGTACGCACCGCCGCGGACGTGACCGCCATTTTCTCTCTGTTCAATCACTCAATACCTGATCTTCGACAGGAGAGGACCTACACTGCAAGTGCTGCGGTGACCCCAGTCTGGAAGAGACAATGGCTCGTGTGTTTGGGGAAAGGGCCCCTGCCTTCAGCACGGAGGAGTTGGAGAAACTCGTGGATGGGGTCCTCCCCCAGTACACGGTACTCTACGGTCCTCCAAACAAACAGGTAAGTACACTGTGAGCATGCTATATGGGCAATGTCTGTATGGAGTGGGGTGGATGAAAGATGGGGGGGTGAGAATGAGGCATGCATGAAACAACGGTGAGTGCATGTACGTCATGGCATTGGTAGGGATGCGGGCCAATGACTGTGATGGTGCAGTTGGTAATTACTTCTCCTTTTTCCCCTGTACAATTCCTGTAGGTCAGCGCCCACCAGAAGAAGGACATCTAGCGTGCCATTGCCAAGGAAGTCCGGACCCTGGGGGTCTACCACAGACAGAGCACCCACTGCCGGAAAAGATGGGAGGACATTCGCCGCTGGAGCAAGAAGACGGCAGAGGCCCAGCTGGGGATGGCCTCCCAATGTGGGAGGGGTGACCGTCGCACCATGACCCCTCTGATGTTCAGGATCCTGGCGGTGGCGTACCCAGAGTTGGATGGGCGCTTGAGGGCATCACAGCAACAACAAGGGGGTGAGTACACTCTCATTCTGCTGATTCAGCGCGTATTGTAGGGGTCTGGGTGGGGGGGTGGGCTGTGGGCTCACCTAGGCCAGGGCGACTTTGCTAGTTAAGTTGCCTTCTTTAGGCAGGCCCTGTGGCACCCTACTCCACCTGTGTACAGTGCCAACTACACCTAGTCAGGCTCCTGTGACATCCATGTGTGAGGAAATCAGCCATAGCCTTGTAAGTCATTTCCCAGGGATCGAATAGTGGACCCCAAGTGCGCAGCGTAGTGCAGGGGGCTTCTGTGTCTGTCGTGTCCGCCAACTGTAGTGGTATTGCATGCACTCAACATGTCTTTCTTCTGTCTTCCCCCCCTTTTTGTGGTCTCCCTGTTCTTGTGTGCATTAGCATCATCAGGCGGAGGAGCAGTGGCACCGGAGCAGGAGAGAGCTGCATCCCACATGGCCCTGGAGGGCGAGACTACGGACTCACCAGTAGGACGGAGGGCAAGGGGAGCTCAACGGCAGGGACAGGAGCTGACACCAGCGAGACGGACTCCTCGTCTGATGGGAGCTCCCTTGCGGTGGCGGCCCCATCTGTGCCCCCTGCATCTACAGGTACAGCCGCCACCCCCCCTACCAGCACCGCCCTCCCAGCAGCCCCTCAAACTTTGCTCCGTGCCTGCTCACCGAGGAGGGTGGGCATCACCTTCGCCCCAGGCACCCCAGCCCCTGTCACCCCTGCTGCCCTCTGTGAGGAGGCCATTGACCTCCTCAGGTCCCTCACTGTTGGGCAGTCTACCATTTTGAATGTCATCCAGGGTGTAGAGAGACAGTTACAACAAACCAATGCATACCTGGAGGGCATTCACTCTGGTCAGGCAGCCCTTCAGCACGCTTTTCAGACTCTGGCCTCAGCACTGATGGCAGACATTGTCCCTGTCTCTAGCCTCCCCCCTCCAACTTCCTCCACCCAGACCCACACCCTTGTACCTCAGCCTATCCCAAGCATACCATCAGACCAGCATGCACACACCTCAACACACAAAAGTGGCTCAGGCGAACATAAGCACCCCACATCCCACAGGCACTCATGCAAGCATCACACACATGCAGACACACCAACATCCACTGCCTCCACTGTGTCCCCCTCCTCCTCATCTCCCTCCTCCCTCCCTGTCTCGTCTCCACTCACACCTGCATGCACTACATCCTCAGCCATTACGTCCATCACCAGCACACACACCACCCCCCGCTCACGTGCAGTCACCACCCCCACTACCATTCACACATCCCCTGTGTCCTCTCCCAGTGTGTCTGTGAGGCCACCTCCCAAGGTACACAAATGCAGCCACACACCCACCCAGCAATTTCAACCAAAGTCATCAAACGTACACCTCCTACAACCACAACCTCTTCCTCCACTCCCAAACCCCCTCCAACTACCCATCCCAGTGTTCCCAAGAAACTTTTCCTGGCCAGCTTTGACCTCCTTCCCTCACCTCCCCCACCCCTTCAGTCTCCTAGGACCTGACTCTCCAGGTCCCAACCTAGCACCTCAGCCACAACATCGGCGGGACCAGTGGTGCCAGTAGTCACCGGATTATGGAGTGCACCAGGCAGCAGGGCAGGCAGTGTGGCAAGGAGCCACAGCACGGACAGTCCCCCACCTGTCAAGCATAAAAATTTGGCCCGTGCCCAGCGGGAGAGGGGAAATAAACCAGACACCAAAGCCGCTCCCAGTGGTACAGTTGGGAGTGTGACGACAGCTGCGACACCATCCAAGGTGGGGAAGGGGCACAATAAAACCGGCAAGTCTGGGAAGATCAGCACGGCAGACAAGACCGCCAGCAGCCACACTGCCCAGGAGAAGACCGCCAGCAGCAGCCCCGCTGCCCAGGAGGTGACCGCCAGCAGCCACACTGCCCAGGAGAAGACTGCCAGCAGCAGCCCCGCTGCCCAGGATGCGACTGGCAGCAGCCACACTGCCCAGGAGAAGACCGCCAGCAGCAGCCCTGCTGCCCAGGAGGTGACCGGTAGCAGCCACACTGCCCAGGAGAAGACCGCCAGCAGCAGCCCCGCTGCCCAGGAGGCGACCGCCAGCAGCCCGCTGCCACAGACAGGATGGCCAACAGCAGCCCCGCTGCCCAGAAGGTGACCGCCAGCAGCCCTGCTGCCACAGACAGGACTGCCACCAGCTGAACCGCTGCCCAGGAGGCGACCGCCGGCAGCCCCGCTTCTACAGACAGGACCACCACCAGCTGAACCGCTGCCCAGAAGGTGACCGCCAGCAGCCCGCTGCCACATACAGGACTGCCACCAGCTGAACTGCTGCCCAGGACACCGCCGCCAGCAGCCCCGCTGACAAAGACAGGACCGCCACCAACTGAACCGCTGCCCAGGAGGCGACCGCCAGCAGCCCCGCTGCCACAGACAGGAGTGTCACCAGCTTAACCACTGCCCAGGACACCGCCGCCAGCAGCCCCGCTGCCACAGACAGGACCGCCACCAGCTGAACCGCTGCCCAGCAGGTGACCACCAGCAGCACTCTGGGCACAAGGCCCCCTCCAGAACCAGTGGAGAGATACATCCACTACCTCAGTCATTTGGTAGGATGAAGCACTCTGGGCACAAGGCCCCCTGCAAAAACCAGTGGAGAATGTTATCATCCACTGTAGAGACTTGTGAGACTGTGGCTTTGAATTCCCCAGGACCAAGCAGTGGGCAAACCACCCACTGTAGAGACTTGTGAGACTGTGGCTTTGCACTCCCCAGGATTGAACAGTGAGCAAACCACCCACTGTAGAGACTTGTGAGACTGTGGCTTTGCACTCCCCAGGATGCAGCAGTGGGCAAACCACCCACTGTAGAGACTTGTGAGACTGTGGCTTTGCACTCCCCAGGATTGAACAGTGGGCAAACCACCCACTGTAGAGACTTGTGATACTGTGGCTTTGCACTCCCCAGGATTGAACTGTGGGCATGGAGCCCCCTCGTGGATCTGGCATCGTGCACTCAACCGGCTGAGGTGCCCCCCCTTCCCTTCCCGCTGAGGTGCCTGTTTTATTTCTAAATGATGCCCCTGCAGTGTTCTCTCCGTCTTGTTCGGGTATCTTGTGTGGGCCTCGCCCATGCCTTTTGGGCCCAGTGATCCACGGACTATGATGGTGGAATCCCTTGGACTTGTGTTCTTGGTGTATATAATTGTATATAGTATAAATGTATATACTTGTAAATATTTTTGATGTATGTAATTGAATATATCACAATTATTCGACTCATTTCCTTTTGTCCTTGCATTCTTCAGAGGGGGGCTGGGGGGTGTAACTGTTATGTATCAATATATATTAGCGTGTGTGTTGTAGTGGGTGAGGGTGGGGTTGGGGATGTTGCGTGTTGCGTGTCAGTGTCACTGTTTTTTCCCTCCCCCTCCCCTGTGTCGTAGGTGCAGTACTCACTGTTGTCTTCGCCGCCGGCGTTTGTGCTCCTGGTAGAGGAGCAGGAAGATAAAAGCTGGCAGAATCTGGAGCTCGGATTCCATGGCGTCCTGATTCCTCGTGGGGTGTGTAGAGGTGAGCGTTTTCCCTTTGAAGTCCTGTTTCCTCCGTGTTTTTGTTCGCGGTGAATCTTCCCCAGAAAAGGTGGCGGATTGGTGGGTTGTAATAGTGTGGGTGGTACATTGTCCTCCGCCTGTCTGTTGGCGGTGTTTGTTTGTACCGCCGTGGCGGTCGGAGTGTTAAAGTGGCTGTCTGTGTTGGCGGTTTCCGCCACTGTCGTAATTCCATTTTTTTACCACCGGCCTGTTGGCGGTTTTACCGCCGCTTTAACACCGACCGCCAGGGTTGTAATGACCACCTTAGTTTTTAATTAGGTATCTCTCTGTCTTGATGGGGAAATGTAAAGGGGAACATGGAAAGGGGGGTTCCTGTCAGGAGGCCCCCGCCCCTAAGCTGATAACAAGTTATCTCACTTCTGTGATGGGTGCTATTGAGTCGGAGATAGGGAGGGTGAAAGCTACCCTAGAATCAACCTTGGAGAAAACAGGAAAAGGCGAGACGGAAGAAAGGCCCCCCCATACAAAATCTCCAGTAACCAGGATAGGGAACCTTTGTGTCATAATAGATACGGACCCTCGAATTGATCTAATTACCCCAATGACTTCAGAGAGTCCACCTCTAAAGAAGAGTAGGCATGTGATTTCCCACCATACTGCAGACTCCCCTTTAGATTTGGCTTTGCCATTGGTAAAATCTAATGTTTTAGGAAAAGATTCATTAGGAATTGAGAACATAAAGGGGAAGACACAAACAAAATCATCAATCAGAGCTATCGGGAAACAGACAAGAGAGACTAAACCCTTGGAATTTTCCAAGGACTATTTTACCCAGTTTGAAAATCACTTTAGTGACATAAGGAAGTTATGTACCTTGGTTCTGGAAAAAGTGGCTATCCTTGAGGAGAAGGTTGACTCGTTATCAATGGTATTGAAACCACCATTGATGAGAGTGAAATCCCATCCTAATTCTGTTGATTCTTTAAGCCCAGCAGTCCAGGCTTCTCTCCCAAAACACAATGATAGGATGAATCATGCTCAGAATTCCACTTTAAAGCCTGTGAATCCTGTGGTAAAAGATTATCCCATAAATATGCTATCCCAGCGGAGATTAGCCATTCAGGAAGACTATGAGGGCTCGACGCAGTCTTTTTTCAGTAGCACCTACATTAATGTATACTAGAGATCAAGGCCCGTATTTATACTTTTTTAGCGCCGCATTTGCGCCGCTTTTTGACGCAAAAACGGCGCAAACTTACAAAATACAATTGTATTTTGCAAGTTTGCGCCACTTTTGCGTCAAAAAGTGACGCAAATGCGGCGCTAAAAAAGTATAAATACGGGCCCAAATATCTTAACCAAGGCTGCCATTGGCTTGTGTTCCATATGTTTTAGTTCTGGAAAATGTGCCAATACTAGAAAGCTCACATACTGAATCCCATACATCACTGCGTAATAAAGTCATACATTGGGTTGGAAAGTATTGGGGCGGAGGGTAGACCTTTATAAGGATATTCTAACTGAAAGAAGGGTCCCCTGGATTGGCATGTCACCCAAGTCTTCAAAAGGGGACTGTATAATTATAAACTTCAGGAGTCCGTGGTTAGTTAATTCTCTGTATCATTACTTTTCAACCACAACGCAGTCTGTAGGATCAATTAGAGTACAACGTTTGACAGAGTTTATTCTTCCTTCACCCCAGCCTCATTTGCCTAACTTAACTGATTCGGGTAAACAGAATATTGGCCAATCTTATGTCTCTGAGCTCCCTGATCGTACCTTGATACTGTCCAATAGATTTGAACCTTTGGGCTCTCTAGAGCAATTAGACTGACCATCAATAACTGGGCTCTCCCTAGAGGAGAACCTAGAGACAGCCACTCTGCAGCAATCTAATTTGTACCTCGAGGGAGCTTCCAATATGTCTGATATGCCAGTTTCAGGGATTATTTCCTGGAATGTGGCAGGATTAAAATCAAAAATGGAAATTCCCGAATGGCTAAGATTAGTGACAGAGAATCTATTTATTTGCTGCCAAGAGACCTGGCTTATAGAGCCCCCTTAAATTAATGGCTACACTACATATAGCGTCCTCCATGGGTAGAGCTAAGGGAGGTTTGGTCACCTTTGTATCAGTAATGGCAAAGGGGGTGGATGTGCGTGTTATGGGCATATCTCTTTTTTTTTGGTTTTATTTCTTAAATTAGCAGAATCTTTTAATGTATTGTTGATTAACTATTACAATAACACTTTTGATCCTGAGTATTTAGATTGCTGTGGGCTGCTTGATGAATATGATTGTCCTATGCAGCATTTTAAACACTCTCCTTCTGGGAACGCTCTCAATCGTGTGATAGCAGCTAATGCTTTGCTCTTTCCAACACCATTAACAAAGGGGGTACTAACATTCATATGGGGACATGCACACACTATAATTGATTTTATTATTTATTCTAGAGAACTTGTCCCCTTTGTTGGGCAGTTTAGGGTGACACTAACCTGTGTTAGTGACCATAACCCTCTAATTCTGGAAACAAACTTGGGTCTGCATAGTGATCTAAGAGTAGAGGAACAACACCCAGACATGAAGCTCTCAATGCGGAAAGGCCTGACTACTAAATGGGGAAAAATCGATAACAATAGCTTTTTTAAAGATCTAATGTTGAATAAATGGACAGATGTTATGACAGCTTCGGGAGAAGATACGCCCCCCCACGAAATCATTCATGCCTTTTCTGCATTGACGAGGTATGTGGCCGAAAAGCTGCAGTGTCCTAGTACTAATAGGAAAAGAGGACCTCAATGGTTTAATCCTGCATGTACCTCTGCATTAAAAATCTTAAAGAGAACAACCAATGTTTCTCCCCAAGACCGACATGCTATTAAAATTGCAAGAAAGAAATATAAGCATGTACTTGCTACTAGAAAGGCCGAACTGAGAGAGTCTGCTTGGGCTGAATTGATTGAAGCGAGTAAAAATAGAGATACAACCACTTTTTGGCGAGTGGTCAATTCTCCTCTATTGAATGATCAGATGAAAATGAGTATGGACACTGTTATTCCAGCACAAACCTGGGTGGATGATTTTTTTAAAACTTTTACTCTAGAAAAAAATGCCCCCCAAGATAATGCGACCTGTTTTTTGACAATGATAGATGTCCCAATCAGTGTGGCTTTTACTAACACAATAAGTGTAGCTGATGTAAAACAGGCTATCCAAGATTGCCCCTCTGATAAAGCCCCGGGCCCGGACAGAATTCCCTCTGATTCATATAAAGCGCTCCCAGATTTTTGGGGACCGTTGCTTACTAATGTTCTGAGATCTGCCATGACTGGCCATTAGTAGATACTTGGAGAGAGACGATTATTGTCCCGAACTTCAAGAAGGCGAATAGGGCCGATCCTGTATTTTATCACCCAATCTCCCTTCGGGATAGCTCAGTTAAAATATTAGGGCAAGTGCTCTTAAACAAACTGGAAAACTGGGCAATGGAGACAAATTGCTTATCAGAGGTGCAATTTGGGTTTTGACCAGGCCTGAGCACAGTCGAACAAACACTCAATCTGACTTTGATTGTCCAAAAATATACAAAAGCTAAAAGGGGATGCATACATTTAGCATTCATGGACCTGTCTAGTGCTTTTGATACAGTTATTAGAGAGAAATTGTGGACGGCTATGCTGAACATGGGGGTGGACAAAGATATCATAGTCTTACTTAGTAGACTTCACACCTGTACTTCTGCGCAATTACGATACACTCAGGAAGGGAATCTGACAGAAAATGTCCCCTCATTAAAGGGGGTTAGGCAGGGATGCGTGCTGGCCCCCTTTCTTTTAATTCTTTATATAAACAGGCTAGAGAAGTTTTTCTGTGAACAAGGAAAGGATATGCCAATTATTACCAATTCACCGATGCCAGTACTTTTGTACGCGGATGATGCCGTACTTATTGCTAGGACAGCGAATGGTCTCCAACTTTTATTGAATACTTTTAATACATTTATGGGAAACCTCGGCCTTAAAACTAATAGATCAAAGTCATTTGTGATGAAGAGTGGGCCAAAGTTAGCAAAAAACAAAAAAAATATTTTGGAAGGGGAAGAAGTACTCAAAGTCCCTTTTTTACGTATTTGGGGATCCCCATTGATGTTTATTTTAATTGGAAATGTTTAGTAAATATGCGTTCAACTCAATTTCAAAGAGCCATAGATGCTGTTTTTAGATTTTTGAAAAAGTTGGGACATAAACCTGTAAAAGAGATGGTGACTGTTTTTATTAGCAAATGTCTCTCCATTGCGACATTTTGAGCAGGGGCCTAGGGTCATGCTGAATGCTCGAGTCTCCAGGTTGTGGAAAATAAGTTCCTAAGGAGGTTACTGGCAGTTCCGCAATCAACTTCAGTAGCATTCTGTCATGAAGAAGTGGGCTTGAGAAATATATCTGATCATATAAAGCTTCAACCTGCATTGTTATGGTTAAAAATTTGGGCAAAACCTGAAGCCCACTTATGTAGAATAGTGATCCAGGACTGCCTCTTACTATCTCGATCATTGGACATACCCTGGCTTAGATATGTTCAATCTATCCTCTCTTCCCTTGGATTGGGGAGTTTTTCCACAAACCAGAATTACTGTTGAAGCAGGACATTAGAAGGGTAAAGGAAATGTATTGGAACCAAGTATCTTATTTAAAGCAAAATACAGGGAAAGAAAAAGATAAGGAGAGGATCCAATCCCAGCAATTTTATCCAAAGCTATATTTGGACATTACTAATTTCGAACGACAAAGGTTCCTACTTACCAGGTTACGTCTGAATTTAATACACCATCTGGTAGCATTTCATACTGGCGGGAACTGGTTTAAGAACCTTCCACCGTGTTGCTGTGATGGAAAAACATCTCAAAGCACTTTGCACTTTATACTCTTTTGCACTTTCTATGACACCCCAAGAAAAAGGTTTTTACAGCCTATTTTTCTGTCTAAAAGCATTAGAACTAGCAGCCTTGCTTTTTTGCACTTACATGATCTGGGTGACGTAGAGACGATACAGGCTGTGTTAAATTATGTATATGCTGCTCTTAGAATTCGAAAGTTGCATCAATAATGTTATTATGCTAACTCATTGCCAAAATTTTTTATTTATCTATTTATTGTGTGCCTTTTATGGTTTTTATGAACCGAATAAAGTATTAAAGAAGAAGGTGGAATGACCTACGGGGGAAGGTGTGGTCCATGGCATCAGATTGCCATCAACAAGACTAGCAGTGGGCCCCCACCTCCTCCCACAGAGTTCGCATTGTGGGAGAAGGTCTTGACCATCCTGCATCCTGAGGGCCCGACTGGAATAACCAGAGGACTGGACTCTGGTAAGTCACTAACACTCTCCTCGCGCCGCCAAGTACTCCTATCCAACATGGATCCCTACCACCCATCAATCCCCAAGTAACCCTATCTCCCACTCCACCTCCCACCCAATCACCAAATGGCCCTCCCCTGCATGGTACTCCACCACCCAGCCACCATCCCCACACAATCCCTGCCCAGTGCAAGGATACCACAACCAAGAACCATCACAAAACTCCCACAATGCACCTGCCCAGCCACATGACAACCTGAAATCTCAAAGTCAGAGTGTATGGCTAACTGTTGCACCTGTTGTACCTGCTACACCTACTGCATGCTACCACTGAGGACCACTCCATGGCAATTGCAGCAATGTAATCCTAATTCCTCAAATCGGAGCAGAACATGGTAGCGATTTCTGCACCCATGACCCACAAATTATATCAACAGTGCTGCATCGGTCATTGCCACAACTGACATACAAGTCAAGCCAGTGTATGCATTTCACAATGTCAATACCAATTGCACCTCCACAATGTAACTCACTCAATCCGCAGGTACCCCTGCCACTGCCACCATGCAGAGGATGTCTGAGACAGCCAGCCCTCCCAGGATGAAGGCCCCAGTGAGGACAATGCCTCTGGATGTCTAGACAGTGACGACTTACCTGGCCCATCTTTGACTTCTGGTCAGTCCACCACTTCCAGCTTCAGCCTGCTCACATGAGATCCCCCCACCTTGTGGCATCAACAGCACAGCCAACCTCTCATCCCCAGACCTGTGTCCCAAAGGACTGTTCAATTGGCAGTGTTCCCCACAGTACAGGGACCAGAGTTGACCCCTCATAACCAAGACGATGATGGCCCTGGTGTAACTGGGAGAGGGCACACCATGCCAGGGACACAGGCACAGGGGGCAGGTTGCGTGGGAGGGATGATGTGGGCCAGAGGATGGGGCCCCAAGGCACTCAACTGACCAGGAAACCATCTCCCAAGTACTGGGAGCATACAAGCAATCCCAGGACAAGATGGGCCAGGTACTCACCATCTTCCAGAGGTTGTAGAGGGAAAGCCACCAGGAGGCCATGCAGCAGTGACAGACTCACAATGCCACCATGGCCTCCACTTCAGGGGTGCTAAAGGAACTCACCACAATCCTGCATGCGACCTCCACCCACCCACCCTTCCACTCGCCACACACCAACGTAGCCTTCAACATCAGCCACAGCTACTGGAATGGAGGCCCAGCCTGAGGAACCACAAGCCACTTGCACCCCTCCCTCTGTAGCTGAGGACCCCCCCCAAACGTGGTCATCCATTCAGACATCCTGCAGGATCTGCTGCCAAGACCAAACCCACTGCCAGGAAGTGACCCTCACCTGAACATACTCCCTTGTGTGCCACTGAGACACCCTGTTGACTGGCCAATGTCATATCTCCATAATTCCATTGGCACTTGGACACTGGACCTGTACTACCTACACTTGGGCCACCTACTTTGATGATTTCATCCAACATGCCCCCACTCATCACCTATTGGACAATAGAAGCACAATAAACACCATAGAACACAGCTACTGCATTTGTGTCTTTAATGAAGCATGTTCAAATGTGTGTTCAGCGGATGGTAATGTGTGTAAATCCACATTCAACATAAGTCTTTTACATGGACAGGAGAGGGAAGATTCACCAGTAGGTTACACTGTACTTAATACATGTTCCAAAATCCATTTGTCATGGGAGCCACTAGTTCAGCAGACACCAAAGTAGCTCCAATAAAGCGATCTACAAATAGATCAAGACAGGGACAACCATCAGGATAGAAGTCATGGTGGCACACACAATACATATACAATACATAGTAGTGTGCCCCAGCATGAATCGTAAAGTGGCATGGGAAAACAGTATACCATGCCTCATTCACAAACTCCGGAAACACATTGCCATTTCAGGGTAGCTCACAGCTGATATGAGCCAACAAAAGACACATACAACTGTTAAGAAAGGCCAGTGTCCATGAATGGAGATGTGAACAATCAGGATAAGGAGTAATACACACTACCCAATCTATGGTTTCATTACATCTGCTTTGGAGTTTGCAAGTCTGAGAACACACCACAGGCCTGCATGTAGGAGATGTCAATCTGTCTCCCACCACATGCCACACATGGGGATATGTACACTAGACACCTCCACAGATGTATCTGACCAGGAGGAGCAATATCAGAAGGCAGATAGGAATTCAGAGACATGACAATACACATTACACATACCTGAATGTCACTGGAAGTATTGGATGATCAGCTCACTCCTAGAGTCAGCTGCACCGTCATCATCATCCTCATCATCACTTCTTATGTCACCATCATCAGCCACTGGTCCAGCTCCTCTTCTTAATCCAGTAATGGTATGTGACGTCAGAAGGCAACGATGACCTGGCAGACCTTTTGCGGATTGTAGAGCAGGGCACCTCCAGATACGTGGAGGCACCTGAATCTGGCCTTCAATAGCCCAAAAGTCCATTCTATTACATACCTTGTCCTGTCGTTGGCCTCTTTGAAACAGTATTCTCAATCTGTGTCAACAGCCAGGGAAGGTTGGGATAGCCAGAGTCACCTGTGTGCACAGAGGTAGGACCTGTCGCTATACCGGTAGAGACACAGGGCAGAATGGATGACATGTGACATCACAGTAGCACACATAATTTCGCATACATACCAATCAGCCAGGCCCTCTCTCTTTGTAGTTGTTCCATCATGTGTGGGTCATTGCTGTTCCTCAGAATGTGGGAGTGAAGAACAGATCCAGGAAACTTGGCCATAACTTTGGAGACATACTAGTCTGCAAGACACACCACCTGGATATTGATGGAATAAAAGTTTTACACTTGTTCAGTGACATCCCTGCTGCCAAGCCCACTGTAATCTGGAAGGATCCTGAGGAAAGGAACTGTAGCACTGACAAAACCTGTACTGTGGGAGGGATGGCATAGGGATTGCGTACAATTGATGTCTATCATATACATGCTGGCTAACACTAAACGTGTTGCACACAACAAACACTAGACATGGTGCTAAAGTCTACACATACGAAATGGGCATGTTGACAGACCATGTATGCTATCCTGGCTGTCCACTGCATGCGCAGACCAACAGCATGTCACAAACACACCCTGTGTAATGTTCCATATTACAGCAGCCCATTTCCCCAGCACGGAACGTGTATGTATCAAATTCAGTGACACATATGGATACCCCACCAGTGAGGCATCAAGGTGCTGCACATGTACTGGAATTCACAGCCGCACATCTAACGACACTGTGCCATTTATGTCACATGTATGGGGCGAGTTATGAGAACAAAACATAGGGCAACTCTGCATGATGAATAAAAGGCTGGCATGAGACACTTATTTTGGCTCTACAAGCCATGAAATGTGTTTAAAATGACAGCTGCCTGCCCTGCATGCACAGGACAGATAGAAATGTTTTAACCGCTGTGCAACTCCTCATTGGATAACATTGTCGCCAATGGGAGACTGGGGCCAATGATGATCAACGCTGGTGGTCACTGTCATGTATGAGGCGGCCGTGACCACCATTTTCTGAAATCTAGCTCACTTGACTCCTGACACTCGTGTAAGCAAGATCTCCACTAAGTGAGTTGCTGTGTACTGTCTCTGGGAGGCATCATGCCACATCCTGCAGGTAATAGGGCCCTAGCTTTCACTCAGGAGGAGTTGATGATACTTGTGGATGTAGTCTTACCCCTGTATGGACAGTTGTATGAGCATCAGAGGAGCAGGTGAGGCCAATTCCATTGTCCTGTGTGATGGGGTGGGGGGGTTAGGCCATAATGCATTACCACGCCACACTGGGGGTGAATGCATGCAGGGGACATGGAGTAAATAGGATTGTGGTGTGTAGAAATGTTAGTGAGGGCATGTGATGTGTATGATATGTGTAGTCCACTGCTGCTGATGGGGTGTCACTCTACATGGCTTTTGCTGTCTGTGTGGTCTGTGCAGGTCAGCGCCCATCAGAATAAGGAGAACTGGTGTGCCATCCCCAAACTAGTGCAGTCCCCGGGGGTCTATAGTCAGTGGAGCACCCATTGCAGAAAGCAGTGAGAGGACCTGTGACGCTGGGCCTGGAAGACTGCAGGGGCCCAACGGGGTATGTCCTCCCAGTGAGGGAGGGGTGTCTGTCTGCCCCTGATCCCCCTAATGGCCTGCATATTGGTGATGTCCTACCCTGAGGTGGATGGGTGCTTGAGGGCAGCACAGTAGCCACAAGGGGGTAAGTACAGGCTCTCACCTCGCATCTGACAGGGCTGGTTTGGATTGAGTGGCTTACTGGTGGACAGATATGCATGTGATCAGTGGTAGATGCACATCGACAATGGGTATCAGTCACCCTGGCAGGCTCTGAATCGATTATGTGTGCAAATACAATGCTGTAGTGTATATCCAATTAACATATTCAATGGTTGGGTGAGTTTGGACACCTTATGCATTCTGTCAGTCCGGCTTCTTCCATCTGCATCAGTGTGTGTACGAGCTATCACATCAGTATTTGTCTCCCACAATGACTGAGACAATGTTTATTTTGTACAGTCGCTGGCATGGAATGATTGTGGGGGGTTGGCTTCCCGGGTCCACTACATGCATAGCCTCAATGGGACAGGATTTTGGGCATTGTAGATTAGCATGCTGACATATGTTGATTTTAGAGTGTAAGAAATGTGTAGGGAAACAACCATGGCATTCATCTACAGGTGATGCCATGTAGACAAGTAGCACAGCAATATCTCTTACTGAAGCTATCATTCTGTGGACTTGCCTTTCCAATAATGGTATGGTACTAGATGCGGGAGGTCCCTGGAGTTCAATTATAATGTTTACATGTCATGCATGACATCTCCTTGACAAATACTTTGCTGCTATGCGGTGTTTCAGCCTTGACCAATTCACTTAGTCAAAATGTTCCCTGAATATCAGTTTTTTTTTGCATTGTATCTTGATTTACCCTATGTGTTTTTGCAGAAAAGGTGTGTCATTGTCATAACATGGCCTCCCATGATATATCTGAAGAGATGTACATGTTGCTCCGTGTAAAAGGTAGGTGGGTATTGACCCTTTTGCACCCTATCTGTTTCTCTCTCTCCTCCTCTGTCTTTGTGTGCATCAGCATCATCAGGCAAAGGAGAAGGGGCACCGGTAAGTGGGGAAGCAGCAGGCCATGGGACCCAGAAGGCTCATACCAGTGGAGTTGAGGGGACCAGTGGGACGGAGGGTGAGGGGTGTGCCGCTGGGGAGACCAGATCATATACATCTTCGGATTCCTCCTCTGATGGACGCTCCCTGGTGGTTGTGAACGCATCTTGGACCAGCCCAGCACCATCCTTTTTCACCCCCCCCTTATCAGCACCACCCTCCTTGTTGCTTCCTAACGCAGTTGCATATGCCTGCTCACCCAGGAGGGTGGGCGTCTCCTTCACTACAGGCACCTCTTCCCCTGCCCCAGTAAGCACTGCTGCCCTCAGTGAGGAGGCTGTTGACCTCCTGGGATCCATCTCTGTGGGTCAGACAACCATCATGAATGCCATCCAGGGACTAGCAATTGAGGTACAGCAGAGCAATGCGTTCCTGGAAGGCATTCATGGTGCCCTGTCGGGCCTGCAGACATCTTTTCAGGCTCTCATCCTCTCTCTTTCTGTGCATCAGCATCATCAGACGAAGGAGAAGGGGCACCGGTAAGTGGGGAAGCAGCAGCTCATGGGACCTAGGAGGCTCATACCAGCGGAGTTGAGGGGACCAGTGGGACGGAGGGCGAGGGGAGTGCCACTGGGGAGACCAGATCATCTACAGCATCTTCAGATTCCTCCTCTGATGGACGCTTCCTGGTGGTGGTGAACCCATCTTGGACCAGCCCAGCATCATCCTTTTTCACCAACACCTTACTAGCACAGCCCTCCTTGTTGCTCTCCAACCCAGTTGCCTGTGCCCGCTCTCCCAGCAGTGTGGGTGTCTCCTTCACCACAGGAACTCTGTCCCTGCCCCAGTAAGCCCTGCTGCCATCACTGAGGAGTTGTTGACCCCTTGAGATCCATCTCTGTGGGTCAGGCAACCATCATGAATGCCATCCACGGACTGGCAATGGATATATAGCAGAGCAATGCGTTCCTGGAAGGCATTCATGGTGCTCTGCCGGGACTGCAGATACCCTTTCAGGCTCTGCTTCTCTGTCTTTGTGTGCATCAGCATCATCAGGCAAAGGAGAAGGGGCACCGGTAAGTGGGGAAGCAGCAGGCCATGGGACCCAGGAGGCTCATACCAGTGGAGTTGAGGGGACCAGTGGAACGGAGGTTGAGGGGAGTGCCACTGGGGAGACCAGATCATATACAACATCTTCAGATTCCTCCTCTGATGGACGCTCCCTGGTGGTGGTGAACGCATCTTGGGCCAGCCCAGCACCATCCTTTTTCACCCCCCCTTACCAGCACCACCCTCCTTGTTGCTTCCTAACGCAGTTGCATGTGCCCGCTCACCCAGGTGGGTGGTCGTTTCCTTCACCACAGGCACCTCTGCCTCTGCCCCAGTAAGCCCTGCTGCCCTCAGTGAGAAGGCTGTTGACCTCCTGAGATCCATCTCTGTGGGTCTGACAACCATCATGAATGCCATCCAGGGACTGGCAATTGAGGTACAGCAGAGCAATACGTTCCTGGAAGGCATTCATGGTGCCCTGTCGGGCCTGCAGAGATCTTTTCAGGCTCTCATCCTCTGTCTTTCTGTGCATCAGCATCATCAGGTGAAGGAGAAGGGGCACCGGTAAGAGGGGAAGCAGCAGCTCTTGGGACCCAGGAGGCTCACACCAGCGGAGTTGAGGGGACCAGTGGGACGGAGGGCGATGGGAGAGCCACTGGGGAGACCAGATCATCTACAACATCTTCAGATTCCTCCTCTGATGGACACTCCCAGGTGGTGGCGAACCCATCTTGGACCAGCCCAGCACCATCCTTTTTCACCACCCCCTTACCAACACCACCCTCCTTATTGCTCCACAACACAGTTGCTTGTGCCCGCTCTCCCAGGAAGGTGGGCGTCTCCTTCACCACAGGAATCTCTGCCCCTGCCCCAGTAAGCCCTGCTGCCCTCAATGAGGAGGCTGTTGACCCCCGGAAATCCATTTCTGTGGGCCAGGCAACCATCATAAATGCCATCCAGGGACTGGCAATTGAGGAACAGCAGAGCAATGCATTCCTGGGAGGTATTCATGGTGCTCTGTCAGGCCTGTGCATCAGTATCATCAGGCAAAGGAGAGGGGGCACCGGTAAGTTCGGAAGCAGCAGCTCATGGGACCCAGGAGGCTCATACCAGCAAAGTAAAGGGAACCAATGGGATGGAGGGCGAGGGGAGTGTCACTGGGGAGACCAGATCATATTCAACATCTTCAGATTCCTCCTCTTTTGGACTCTCCCTGGAGGTGGTGAACCCATCTTGGACCAGGCCAGCACCATCCTTTTTCACCACCCCCTTACCAGCACCGCCCTCTTTGTTGCTCCCCAACCCAGTTGCCTGTGCTCGCTCACCCATGAGGGTGGGCGTATCCTTCACCACAGGCACCTCTGCCCCTCCCCTATTAGCCCTGCTGCCATCAGTGAGGAGGCTGTTGACCTCCGAGATCCATCTCTGTGGGTCAGACAACCATCATGAATGCCATCCAGGGACTGACAATTGAGGTACAGCAGAGCAATCATTCCTGGAAGGCATTCACGGTGCCCTGTCTGGCCTGCAGAGATCCTTTCAGGCTCTGGCCTCCTCACTGACTGCAGCCATTGCCCCTTTGTCTTCCGTCCCCCCTCCAGCTACCATGGTCCAATCCCATACCCCTCTCCTGACACCCATAAAGAGCACTTAGTCAGACCGCCATTCATCCACCTTAAAAGACACGGTTCACAGTGATCCACCACGGCATGCACACAGACAACACCCACCTGCACACACAACAACATCCACTCCCAGCACTGACCTCCACCCCACCCCCTCTTTCACAGACACTACACCACTCACAAATGCTGACACAACACCAACACTCCCTAATCCAGCCATAAGTTACATCATACCCACAGTCACCACACTTCCAGACCCGCACACATACACCCCATTCACCATATGTGAACTCACCACAACTAGCAAAAACTCTACATGCAGCACATCCACCTTACCTGCAGGCACCACCGAACAGACAGTCACTAATCCACCATGGCCACTCGCTGCACCCCATCGGCCCTCCTCCCAAATCACCCATATGCCGGCACTCACCCACCCAACAGACACCCAGCACACACATGGCTTAATCCAACTCACCTGCACCCAAGACACCTTCAAGAACACACATCACAACCACTCCGAATCCCTCCACTCCCAAATGCTTTTCACATGACTGCCCTTGTGTCCTAAGAAAAGATTCCTGTATGAGTTTTCCCTCTTCCCCACCACCCTCCCACCCCGTGGTTCCCCAAAGCACCATGTGTGCCTCCCCGCACCCAGCCCTTCAACCTCCCAGTCCTCCCATGCCACTTCTGGAGTTGCCCATGCTACTTCCCCTGCAAAAAACATCAAACCCCCCCCCCAAATCCAAGGTCACTTCTCCTAAGTCCAAAGTGAAGGAGGCGGTCCCAAAAACAAAACAGAAACCAAAGCCCCCCCCACCAAAACTAAAATCCAAGCCCAAAGACCCTCCTCCCAAGCCATAACCCCCACCTCTGCCATCCCCCTCACACCTAAGGTGCCTGCTTGCCCCCTTGATGCACCTACCATGTGCAGGCCACTTTGCAGTCAGGAGTCAAGTTGGGGCAATGACACTTGCCATATGTGCTTGGGGCACATGGACATGTTGGACTGGCTAGTTGGCCTGTTTTTTATACAGTTCAGCAGATCTTCTTTTACTACATAATAAATATGGGCCAACTGCATGTTGGTTTCAATGGTTACATAGTTGTCCTGCCTTTCCTTCAATATGGATGTGTTGTATTTGTGCAATTTGGGTTGTGTGTGTAATGTGTATGTGATGTGATTGTGTTGCAGCATGAGCTGTGTAGGTAACTTGTGCATTTTACTAGGTTTGACGTGTTATGATGGTGTTGTGTGGCATTATGTGGATGTTGTGTGTGTGTCCATGTGTGTGGTGATGGATATGTCGTGTGCGTTGTGTGAACGTGGTGTGACATCTGACACGTTGGCAGTGTTTTGGTATTGATTGGTTGTGTGTGATTGTTATGTGTTGCTGTCAGAATGTGCTGTCATGTGGAGGTGTGCTGTGTTCTTCCATGCCAATGAGTTTGTGTGGTTGCAGGTGTGATATCGTTGTGTGACTTGGTGGTGTTGTGTATGATTGTGTTAGAGAGTGGCAGTGATGTGTGTGTGTTGATTGGTGTGTGTCTGGAAGGTGTATGCTGGTCGTGGTGTGTATAGCTTGTGTGCGTATTTTGGTGTGTGTGTGTTGGTACGGGTGTTTGCTTGTGTGTGGCCGTCGCTAGCCATTCCGGCTGTGTGTGTTGTGTGTGTGTGTACTAATGGCCTTCCCTCCAGTGTGTGCTAGGTGGGTGTATTTACGGTTGTTGTATTCATTGCTGGTTCTGGAGCAGTAGTGCCATCGGGAGCAGAGGTAAGACTTCAATTTCAGGTTCCATGGCTCCAGATGTGTCTGTGTTCCTGAAGGGGAGAGTCTCCTTTCCACTGTTTGTTTCCACAAGGGTTTTGGTGGCGGTCCCACTGCCCCTGAAATCCTGGCAATGTGCAACCTCATAATATGCTCAGCCAGCGGGTAACATAGGCCCTCATTCTGACCCTGGCGGGCGGCGGAGGCCGCCCGCCAAAGTCCCGCCGTCAGGTTACCGTTCCGCGGTCGAAAGACCGCGGCGGTAATTCTGACATTCCCGCTGGGCTGGCGGGCGGCCGCCTTCAGGCCGCCCGCCAGCCCAGCGGGAAAGAGGCTTCCACTATGAAGCCGGCTCGGAATCGAGCCGGCGGAGTGGAAGCTGTGCGACGGGTGCAGTTGCACCCGTCGCGTATTTCACTGTCTGCGCAGCAGACAGTGAAATACATTTAGGGGCCTTCTTACGGGGGCCCCTGCAGTGCCCATGCCAGTGGCATGGGCACTGCAGGGGCCCCCAGGGGCCCCGCGACCCCCCCTACCGCCATCCGGTTCCCGGCGGGCGGACTGCCGGGAACTGGATGGCGGTAGGGGGGGTCGGAATTCCCTCGGCGGCGCAGCTAGCTGCGCCGCCTTGGAGGATTCCAATGGGCGGCGGTACACTGGCGGGAGACCGCCAGTGTTGCCGGTCCGACCGCGGCTTTACCGCCGCGGTCGGAATGCCCATTGGAGCACCGCCGGCCTGTCGGCGGTGCTCCCGCGGTCCTCCAACCCGGCGGTCATGGACCGCCAGGGTTGGAATGACCACCATAGTCTCCGCCAGACTGGAGATGCCTGTCATCTTCTGCGCCGGTCCGTCCACACTAGTAGTACTGGTGATGTACTGTTTGTGTTCTGTTGGAACATCGCCATGGTCATAATATGGCGGTCTTCTCTGCCATGCCGGCGGTGGTGCGACCGCCACCTCCATGTGGCAGTCCTCGGTCCGCCAAACTTGTAATGAGGGCCTGAGTGCTGTGGGGTATGTGCATCCACTTTTTGTGCCCCAGAGCACTTTGGAACTACAAAAGAGCTGCAGATATATAGCCACTTTTGAAATACAGATTGTCCCTGTGCTACATGCAAAAATGTAAATTTCGTATTTATGAAGTTTTTTAATTCATTACATCTAAATTGAAATAAGGGATTTTGGGGGTCATTCTGACCTCGGCGGTAAAAGGCGTTTACCGCCGGCAAGAAGACCGCCATAACACCGCTGCGGCCGCGGTAAACCGCCACGGTCATTCTGACCCGCAACTGGCAAACCGCCAAAAAAACGACATCCACAAAAGTCCGCCACACCAAAGGTCAGCGAAAAAATGGCGATGACCAAACCTCCACCGTAACGCCAACAGAAATACGCCCATACCATTCCGAGCCACAAATCCACGCGGCGATCTTTCAAACGCGGTATTCCATTGGCGGTACACACCGCTGCGGTCAAAATACACACACACATAGAAAACTCTGCCTCATTGGTCAGTTTGAAATACACACACCTGATACACATACTAACACCACTCCCACACACCCAACACAATATAAAACACACACCCACATCACCCACAAGCCCCTACGACCCGAAATTCTTGACGAAGGCTAGAGAGAGCACAGATTAGACAATCCCACAACACCATCACCCACACAGAATCCACGCACCAAACCCCACACACCACCACAAGCACCACACTCATCACCACAAACGCCACCCCACACCTCAACCACACCACCCCATGGCACCCCAAAGACACCCCAGGTTCATTGACGCCGAACTCAGGGTCATGGTGGAGGAAATAGTCCGTGTAGAGCCCCAGCTCTTCAGGGCACAGGTGCAGCACACCACAATTGCCAGGAAGATGGAGCTATGGCAAAGGATAGTGGACAGGGTTAACGCGGTGGGACAGCATCCACGCAATCGGGAGGACATCAGGAAGAGATGGAACGACCTACGGGGGAAGGTGCGTTCCATGGTATCAAGGCACAACATTGCGGTGCAGAAGACTGGCGGCGGACCCCCACCTATTCCCCCCGAATTTAACGCATGGGAGGAGGAAGTCTTGCACATCCTGCATCCTGAGGGCCTCGCAGGAGTAGGCGGAGGAATGGACTCTGGTAAGTCAAATCTTCACTACTGCTTCCCACCGCCACCCCACCTGCATGCCAAATCATACCCCCACCCTCACCCCCACCCCCATCACACCAACTCCTTGCAAATGGCTCACCATCACAACCCACCCATCCCAACACCAAGCCCTGCATGCGACCACAAAGCATGGACACCCATCACCAAAGCATGCCCACTGCACACACACATCACCCCCACAAGCCACCCTCACAAAAGCCCCCACAAGGAAATGCCTGCACTTGGGTACACGAACACCCACCCATCACACGAAATGCCACACACAGAAGCAATAACCATACCTTTATACCCCTGCAGGACCCGAACGCCACCACACCGCCACAGAGGGTACAGAGATGTACATCCCACCCCCAGAAGAGGCCCCCAGCGATGACAGCAGCTCTGTCTCCCTGGAGCCAGATGACCAGCCCGGCCCATCAGGGACCTCTGGACAGTCGGTTCCCCACAGACAGGCACAGGCTACACCAGACCCAACCCCCTCTGGGAACACCACCACAGCTCCCACCCAGCGGGCCCATGCCTCTGTCTCCAGGACACGTCAATCAGCGGTGTGTCTACCACTACAGGGCACCCAGGTTGACCCACCACCCCAACAACAACAGGGACCTGGGGGCAGTGGTAGTGGGCACACCGTCCAGGGGACAGATGCCCAGGGACACAGGGGAACTGGGAGGGCTGCTGTGCGACAGGGGGGGGACAGGCCCGGGGAGCCGACTCTCCAAGAGGCCCTCTCCTCCATCATGGGAGCATACCACCGCTCCCAGGAGACGATGGCGACGGTACTGGCCCGGTTCCAGGAGATCCAGGAACTGCAGGAGGAACGGTACATGGGGTTCAGGGAGGAACTGAAGAACATCGGTTCCGCAATGGGGACCATCGTCGTGGCCCTTACCCAGATCGTTACCACATTGCGGGACCATGTGGCACCCCAAAGGGCCCCTGTCACTAGCCCAGGCCAGGAACAGCCTACCACCTCCGCCGGCGCTAGTGGACAGGAGGCCCCCACACAACGACAGGCCACCAGAACCCCACCTCCTGCAGGAGAAGAACCACCCCGCAAGCAGAACCTGAGATCTCACAAGAAGACAGAGTAGGATTGCAAGACCCTCGCCAGCCAAAGATACCCCCTGATGTCATCCCACTGTCCCACATTGTCACCCTGTCCAAACTTGAACTGCCCCTGCTCCATCCTTCCCCAGGCATATGGACAATGCACCTGTGCGACTGAGAACTGGACTCCGCCATGGACATTACTCCACCCCCACCCATCACCGTTTCACAATCATGAACCTACATGTAGCACTTAAAATAAATAACTTATTGCACTTAAAATAACAGGAGTCTGCTTGTATTCTTTACAAATGTATTACACATAACGGTGCAATAATGTCCAGTTACTTTGTGATGACAACATACCAATTTCAATAAGCTTTAGTCCATGGGCAAACAAAGCTGAAGTCAGGCAGTGGGTCACACAGCCCTGCAAAGGGAAGGGAAAGTCACAAATCAGTCAACAGGAACTGGGGGGAAACACGGACAGTGGAGACCCATGAGGCCGTAAGTAAATGTAAAATGGCGTGGGGGATTCTTACCTGTGTGCTACTGAAAATATTGTTGTATGACTGTATCCCTTTTGTCCGTGTCGTCCCCGTCGTCTTCCTCCTCTTCACTCTCCACAGGCTCCACAGCTGCTACAACACCACCATCTGGACCATCCTCCTGCAGAAAAGGCACCTGGCGTCGCAAAGCAAGATTGTGAAGCATACAGCAGGCCACGATGATATTGCACACCTTCTTTGGTGAGTACATTAGGGATCCCCCTGTCATATGCAGGCACCTAAACCTGGCCTTCAGGACCCCGAAGGTCCTTTCTATGATCCTCCTAGTGCGCCCATGGGCCTCATTGTACCGTTCCTCTGCCCTGGTCCGGGGATTCCTCACTGGGGTCAGTAGCCACGACAGGTTGGGATAACCAGAGTCACCAATTAGCCACACACGGTGTCTCTGTAGCTGTTCCATCACATAAGGGATGCTGCTATTTCGCATGACATACGCGTCATGCACTGACCCAGGGAACTTGGCATTTACATGGGAGATGTACTGGTCAGCCAAACAGACCACCTGGACATTCATCGAATGATAACTTTTTCTGTTTCTGTACACCTGCTCACTTTCTTTGGGGGGAACCAAAGCCACATGGGTCCCATCAATGGCACCAATGATGTTGGGGATGTGTCCAAGGGCATAAAAATCACCCTTCACTGTAGCCAATTCGCCCACCTCAGGGAAAATAATGTAGCTCTGCATGTATTTCATCAGAGCAGACAACACTCTGGACAAAACCTTAGAAAACATAGGCTGAGACATCCCAGATGATATGGCCACTGTTGTCTGAAAAGACCCACTTGCCAAAAAATGCAGTACTGACAGAACCTGCACCAGAGGGGGAATCCCTGTGGGTTGGCGGATGGGGGACATCAGGTCTGGCTCCAGCTGGGCACACAGTTCATGTATAGTTGCTCTGTCAAGCCGGTATGTAAGTATGATATGTCGTTCTTCCATTGTCGACAGGTCCACCAGCGGTCGGTACACGGGAGGATTCATCCTTCTCCTCGCAAGTCCCAGCGGACGGTGCCTAGGAAGGACAACATGGAGCACAGAGTCAAGCAACCCACAGGTTCGTACACACAGCTTGCACAGTACACGAATCCCCATGCATTGAAAGGCTTGTATGAGTGGCAATGCAAGGCCTAGGCCTGTGTGACGCAGTAGAAATCATGCCATGTGGGCCCTTGAAATGGCGGCTGCCTGACCTGTGAAGTGTGAAGGTGGGATGTGAGGTCACTGCGCTGGCGTGGCACACCGTGGCGGTAGGCGGTCGAAGACCGCGGCGCAAAGCAGCATTGGTTAACATTGAACCCTATGGGTCTCAGGAGCCAATGACGATGTGCGCCGGCAGTCGCGGCACGCACCGCCGCGGGCGTGACCGCCATTTTCTATCAGCTTAATCACTCGAGACCTGATCATCCACAGGAGAGGACCTATACTGCAAGTGCTGCTGTGACCTCGGTCTGGGAGATACAATGGCTGCTGCGACTGGGGAAAGGGCCCCTGCCTTCACTTCCGAAGAATTGGAGAAACTTGTTGATGGGGTCCTCCCCCAGTATGCGCTACTCTACGGTCCTCCAGACCAACAGGTTAGTACACACGGTGCACGTAGAATGGGCTATGCCTGTGTTGAGTGGGGTGTATGTAAGATGGTGGGGAGGGGAGCGAATGAGGAGTGCAACGCATGAAAGATGAGAGCATGTGCCACATGGCAAGGTTGGGGAGGGGGGGGCCACTCACATTGACCAGGCAGAAAACTGATGCGATATCCTTTACCACCCTGTACATGTCACATAGGTCAGCGCCCATCAGAAGATCAACATTTGGCGTGCCATCGCCAAGGACGTCCGGGCCCTGGGGGTCCACAACAGACGGGGCACCCACTGCCGAAAGAGGTGGGAGGACATCCGCCGCGGGACCAGAAAGACCGCCGAGTCTCTGCTGGGGATGGCCTCCCAACGTGGGAGGGGTGCCAGCTGCCAATTGACCCCCCTGATGTCCCGGATCCTGGAGGTGGCCTACCCCGATTTGGATGGGCGCGTGAGGACATCACAGCAGACACAAGGGGGTGAGTATCAGCACATTATACTATCTTTGCGCGCAGTGAAGGTGTCTGGGTGGGGGAGGAGGGCTGTGGCTATCTCCAGGCCAGGGCGCATTCTGTAGGCTAGGCCCCTCCGTTAGACACGGCCCTGTCCCCCCGCACCCCACCTCTGTAGGGTGCCAAGTACAGCTGTCCATGGTCCGGCCTCACCCATGTGTGCATTTGTCGTCCAGAAACCTGTAGGCCTAGTCACAATAACTGAGTAGTGTACCCCGATAGCGCGGCCTAGTTCAGGGGGCTTCTGTGTCTGTCCTCTCCGACAACGGTGTTGGCAATGCATGCACTCAACCTGTCTTCATTTCTCCCCCCCCCATTTTCTTTGTCTTCCTGTTCATGTGTGCATTAGCATCATCAGGCAGAGGAGAAGTGGCATCGGCGCACGAGGGAGCTGCATCTCACATGGCCCCAGAGGGCCATACAACAGACTCCGAGTACACCAGTGAGACAGAGGGCGAGGGGAGTTCCACAACGGGGACCCGTGGAGACGTCGGTGACACCGACACGTCCTCAGAAGGGAGCTCCCTAGCGGTGGCGGCAACATCCATGCCCACCGCCACAACAGGTACAGCCGCCACCCAGCGCACCAGCCCCGCCCTCCCAGCAGCCCCTCAGCCTTCGCTCCGTGCCAGCTCGCCCAGGAAGGCGGGCATCTCCTTCGCCCCAGGCACCTCAGGCCCTGCCCCAGTTACCCCTGCTGCCCTCAGTGAGGAGGTCATTGACCTCCTCAGGACACTCATTGTTGGGCAGTCTACCCTTTTGAATGCCATCCAGGGTGTTGAAAGGGAGGTGCATCGGAGCAATGCATACCTGGAGGGCATTCATTCGGGTCAGGCTGCCCATCAGCGATTGTTCAACGCTCTGGCCTCAGCACTGACGGCAGCCATTGTCCCTGTCTCCAGCCTCCCTCTTCTGACTCCCTCCACCCAGTCCCAGTCTCCTGTTCCTCTGCCTATCCCATCCACACCATCAGACCAGCCTGCACACACCTCAACACCCAAGGGCAGCTCATCCAGACATAAGCACCACAGATCACACAAGCATTCACCCAAGCAACATCCAGATGCAGACATGCCAACAGTCACTACCACCTCTGTGTCCCCTACCTCCTCATCTCCCTCCTCCCTCCCTGTGACGTCTCCACTCACACCTGCATGCACAGCACCATCAGCCAGAACTTCCATCACCAGCACACCCTCCATTACAGTCCACACATGTGCAGTCACCACCCCCACTGCCATTTACACGTCCTCTGTGTCCTCTCCCAGTGTGTCTGTCACCCCTTCTTCCAAAGCACACAAACGCAGGCAGCCACCCACCCAACAGCCATCCACCTCACGACAGCCTCCGTCACAGGCACCTGCACCCAAAGACAGCACACTTGACTCTCCTACAACCACATCCTCTTCCTCCACTCCCAAACCCACTACACCTACCCGTCCCTGTCCTTCCCAAGTCCTTTTCCTTTCCAACCTTGAGCTCGTTCCAATCACTGACCCACCCCCTCCATCTGGTAAGAGTAAAAAAAGCACCTCAGCCACCACCAGCCCTGCATCTACTGTAACCAAAGTGCAGGGCTATTGGAGTCCACCAGATCCTAGGGCAGGAACATCGGCCAGCAGCAAGGGGACAGCCAGCCCACCCCCTGGGAAGAGGACAAAAAAGAAGAAGGCCCGGCGCGACAAGAGTGAGACGGCTGCCACCAAGGACAGTAGCCTTGCCCCGTCACCTGCCACATCATCCAAGGGAGGCAAGGGCCACAGAGCTTCAGCGAAGGAGGGCAAGGGCAGCAGGGCGGAGAAGTCAGGCAGGAGGCGAGCTGCCCAGGAGTACCCCACCAGCCCCATTCCGGGTGTGTCGGACGACACCCACGGGCCCAGGACTCCATCACAGGAGGGCGCCGCGACCGCAAGTTCGGATGGTGAATGAGCGGGAAGTCTTGGCCAGGTCTGGCTCCCTAGACACACAGGACAAGCACCGCTGAACAGGGGCCCGCCGGGAGGAGCACTGCTGAACAGGGGCCCGCCGGAACAAGAATCGCTGAACAGGAGCCCGCCGTCTCTGCACCGCTCCGCTGGGGCTTTCATCTCAAGCACCGCTCCGCTGGGTCCCGCCGTCTCTGCACCGCTCCGCTGGGGCCTTCATCTCAAGCACCGCTCCGCTGGGGCCTTCATCTCAAGCACCGCTCCGTTGGGCCCTTCATCTCAAGCACCGCTCCGCTGGGTCCTGCCGTCTCTGCACCGCTCCGCTGGGGCCTTCATCTCAAGCACCGCTCCGCTGGGCCCTTCATCTCAAGCACCGCTCCGCTGGGTCCCGCCGTGTCTGCACCGCTCCGCTGGGGCCTTCATCTCAAGCACCGCTCCGCTGGGCCCTTCATCTCAAGCACCGCTCCGCTGGGTCCCGCCATCTCTGCACCGCTCCGCTGGGGCCTTCATCTCAAGCACTGCTCCGTTGGGCCCTTCATCTCAAGGACCGCTCCGCTGGGTCCCGCCGTCTCTGCACCGCTCCGCTGGGGCCTTCATCTCAAGCACCGCTCCGCTGGGGCCTTCATCTCAAGCACCGCTCCGTTGGGCCCTTCATCTCAAGCACCGCTCCGCTGGGTCCCGCTGTCTCTGCACCGCTCCGCTGGGGCCTTCATCTCAAGCACCGCTACGCTGGGCCCTTCATCTCAAGCACCGCTCCGCTGGGGCCTTCATCTCAAGCACCGCTCCGTTGGGCCCTTCATCTCAAGCACTGCTCCGCTGGGACACACCGTCTCTGCACCGCTCCACTGGGGCCTTCATCTCAAGCACCGCTGGCCCATTGACAGTGCCGGTTCTGTGTCGACCAGGGCTTCAGGAAGCACTCTGGGCACCATGCCTCCTCCATTAACAGTGGAGTCGGTAATCCATCTGATGGACTGTGGCTTTGCACTTCCCAGGATGTAACAGTGGGCAAGCCACCCACTGTAGAGACTCGAGAAACTGTGGCTTTGCACTTCCCAGGATGTAACAGTGGGCAAGCCACCCACTGTAGAGACCCGAGAGACTGTGGCTTTGCACTCCCCAGGATGGAACAGTGGGCAAGCCACCCACTGTAGAGACTCAAGAGACTGTGGCTTTGCACTCCCCAGGATGGAACAGTGGGCATGGAGGCCCCTCGTGAATCTGGCGTCAAGGACTCATGTGGCTGAGGTGCCCCCCCTTCCCTTCCCCCTGAGGTGCCTGTAGTTTTGTCATCTGATGCCCCAGCAGAGTTCTCTCCAATGGGATCTGGTCTCCTGTGTGGGCTTTGCCCATGTGTTGGTGCACATTGGCCCACGGACTATGGAACTTTGAGGGTATGTGCAGGACTTATTGCCTATGTATATATTGTTGACTCTGTTCATTCCTTATTTTTGTATCTTTTTTATGGCATATTTCCCATACCTTTAATGGAGCTATTTCTACATATATTTTATAGATCAATTTAATTGTGTCTTTGCATTATTCCGGTGGGTTTGGGGGGTGTCACTCTGACTTGTTGCTCGGCATTGGGGTGTTGGTATTTGTGGTGGGGGGGGTGGGTGTATGGCGCATGTGTGTGGGCGTAAGCTTTCCTCCTCCCCCCTCGCCTGTGTCGTAGGTGCAGTACTCACCGTTGTCGTCTGCGCCGGCGTTCGTACTCCTGGTAGATGAGCAGGTAGACAATAGCTGGTAGGATGTTTAATTCGGGTTCCATGTTGTCCTCCTTCCTCGTGGAGTGTGTATAGATGAGCGTTTTCCCGTTCGTAGTCTGTTTCCGCCGTGTTTTTATCGGCGGGGCTCCCGCCCCGGAAAAGGTGGCGGATTGGTGAGTTGTGATAGGGTGGGCGGTACATTGTCTGCCGCCTGCCTGTTGGCGGTGACCGCCGCGCTGTTTGTCTGTCCCGCCGTGGCGGTCGGAGTGTTAAAGTGGCGGGCTGTGTTGGCGGTTCCCGCCAGGGTCAGAATTCCATTTTTTTGACCGCCTGCCTGTTGGCGGGTTGGCCGCCGCTTTATCACCGACCGCCAGGGTCAGAATGACCCCCTTTATGTGCATAGCACTTATCAAGGTTTCGGATGTATATTTAAATACAAATAAATAACATTTATCAAAAAAAAACTTTTTACAATCAATACATTCTATGTATATGCACAATAAATATGGCTGTGTATGAACACTCAACGATTATTACAAGCATGTACATATGGCTTTGATGGAGATAAATAGGAATGTATTCCTTATACATCAATCTCAGGAAGTATAATGGTTATATGTGTGAATGTTATATGTATTTAAGTATGTGCCTCATTAGATCTCAATTTGTGGGTATGTCTGTATACATGAATAAACGCATTTTATTTTAGTTATAGCAAAAAGTGGAAACATCTAAATATAAACTTAAATGCATATATTATACATTACATATATATGTATGTCATAGTATATAATAAATACATCTAATTCACATAGTATTCAGGCAAGTAATGTATGTAAATGCCTTCATGGCATTAGGACTCTTGAAAACATATACGTGTTTTAATGTTTTATTGTAACAAAGTCCTCAGATCTAAAACAAACTGCATCTCTCTCTCTCTCTCTCTCTCTCACTGTATATGTATAGATACACTCAGAGATAGACAGGTACACAGATACACACATAGATAGATAGATAGATAGATAGATAGATAGATAGATAGATAGATAGATAGATAGATAGATAGATAGATAGATAGATAGAAAGATAGATAGATAGATGGACAAATATATAGATGGATACACAGATACACACATAGATAGATACACACAGACACACATAGATAGATAGACACATACACACAAATGCACATACACACATACACACACAGACAGACAGATATCGGTTTGCAAAATGTCACGTATGTATGTAAGCATGTTATTTTTTCTTTTTCTTAAAAAAAATCCACTTCCTTCAACTTTCAAGTCCCATGCCTCCTCTCTCTGATTCATCCAAAACCTTTCTGGCTAATATGGATTCCTGAACATTATTTTCAAACTTCCCTCTACTTTCAGCTAACTGATTCAATTAACAGAAACACATGTCTGCTACTTCCAAACATCCTTTTCAAACTTCCTCATCTTTTTTAGCCAATTCACCCAACTAACAGGCACACATGTCCACCATTCTCATTAACAACCTTCTGCTTCCTCTCTCCTAATCCACTCCCATCATTCTATTCCTACCCAAAACACCCCCTAAACAAACACTCAAGAACTGAAAGTTAGCTACATCAATCCACAAAGAAAAGAGAAAACACATATTAACAATCTACCAACTATATAACTCTTATCATGTGTTATGGGGTAGCGTCGCACTCGCTGCAAAACACTTTCATGCCTTGTGAAGAGTAGTAAGCACAATATAAGTGCAATTTTGATATATGTATCAAAACTGCACTTACATATATATGCATAATATATATATATTTTATATATATATATTAATAATATAGCTATATAGCTATATATTCGCAAGGACGAAAAGGTTACAGGGACATTAGAATGGTAAAAAAAAATAGAAATTCACTCAAAAAACAAAAGGTTATAGGGACGTTATAGTTAGGTTTCGATTTTACACACATGAAACCATAACAATTCAGCTGTTGTAGTTATTTCAAGTAACTATAACTTGTGCAGTAAGGTAACTATAACTCTCGCCCTTGCCATGCACAGTTTTCCCATCAGTAATTTTACTGCAGATGGTACAGTGATATTATCAATGAAGTCACTGAAGATGTTATGAGTAATGTAATATCTGGGGTGATTTCCAGTTTGGCCACTTGACTCCCAACAACGGGTTGGCCAACTTATGGAGCTTTTTCACAAAATTTCTCCAAATGTTTCCAAACGTTTGGATCATCTTCCAGAAGGTCTTTTTGAGATCTTGAAGTGTTCATAACACTATCCAAGGTTTCAGAAGAGTTGGGACTACAATTCCCACAATGCATCTGGCAGGAATTGATGCAGGTGAATCTTGGTAGCTCCTTTGTATCCGTTGCTTACAAGGAGTCAACTCCTGAATCATTTAAAGAAAGGCAAAGTCCTCTGTTTGTGAAGCCCAGAGTGTGCAGAAAGTACAGTCCTTAACAGGTGCAGGCCTTCTTGGTCTGGACCAGGGGTTTAGCAGAGAAGTCCTTTTTCTTCTTGCTTTTTTGAGGCAGGTATCTGGGTTGCTGGGCAGATCTCCCACATTTATCCAGGTTTCTGGTCTGGCAAGCAGGAGGGCACCCCTGGCTAATGAGTTACAGGGTGCCACCCTTTGTGATGTCCACTTCCTTAGAAGTGTGGCATATTTTAGTCCTAGAAAGCAGTGTTTCCTGAAAAATCCAAAGTGGAGAAAATCTCCCCTAGATGTTCAGGGCTGGCTAGGCCCACCCACAGATGTGGTTAACTTTCCCCTACAGTCCCCTTCCAGCCTTTCTCCTAATGGAATTACAGGGCTCTCATCTGGCTGAGGATGCAGGAAGTGTAGACTTCTGTCCCAACTTTCTCTCTTTGAAGACCAGTTTGGCTACCCAACCCTCTTCCTGTCCTGTCATCTGCTGCTATACATCTTCTCCCACCAGATGTCTCCTTTTTCTCAACCCACACCACTTCACACCTCATCAGAACAGCTAGCCTGTCCAGGGCAGACCAATCAGAGAATCTTGCTGTAGGGCCAATTTTAGGTAACTTTAGGAAAGAGTTCTATAACTCTGTCCCTGTAATAGCTATGATAAATCTAACTTTGTCAAGTTGTTGGGCCACTGTTATTTTGACACTTTGAATCACCTTTCTATCCCATTTCAATGAAAAGATAGACTTTAATAAAGATTTCCATTGCTATCCTATGGAGCTACCAGATCTACAATGGGAAAACAAAATTGGCAGTTTTTTCCCTCACCAGAACATATAAAACATCTTTTATAATGTCCCTGCTTTCTTCTTTGTCTGTGTTTTTACTTCATTAAAAAGGGTAGTCTGATAAAAAGCCCAGTGAAAAATACAACTGTCCTTTTCTTTGTTTTTGGGTGAAAAACAAAATTTAAGGGCCAGATTTGATAAAAAGTAGAGCAGCGCAGTGCTGCACCAAAATTGGCAGCGTCGTGTTGTGTTTCTCCCTACGCTGGTGCTAACTTTTGCTGCCAGCCCCAACGCAGGCATCCTTGCACCGTGTGTAAGGATGTCTGCATTGAGGGGTTTGACTGTTTATGTGTGGGAAGGTGTCCCTGCCCCTTCCTGAACATAAACAATCACTAATGGCCATTTAGCACTTCTGTGTGTGTTGCACACACAGAAGTGCCAAAGTGTCATTTTGAAAGATTGTTTATGTTCAGGAAGGGACACCTTCCCACACATAAACAATCATTTCTGGCATTGTGCTCTTTCTATGCATGCAGCAGAAAGCAGCACACCTAGAAAAAGAAAAAGCAAGGAGAAGTAAAAGTATTCTCCATGGTTGTGCCTTGCTAACACCACCCCTTGGGTGACGTTAGATTTTGGCACTGCCTCAGGTTTATGAAAACATGTAAATCTGGGGCAGAGTCACAATGCAGTGGCTGTTGCTGTGGCATGCCCACAGCAACACCCATTGAACGTCCCTTCCACGCAAAGTGCTGCATGCAAAGGGGCTGTATTTACAAGGTGGCATTAAGCCACAAAACGTGGCTTAACACCACCTTGTAAATACGGTGCAGGGCATAGCGCCACTGGAGTGTCACATAAAGTGACGCTCCAGTGGTGCTAGGGGTTTATAAATATGCACCTAAATCTTTTGAGAAAACCTTTTTACATTTTTTTTTTTTTAAAAGACAACCCACTTAATGTGCACATATGAACACAAAAATAAATGCAATACTCTTTTATTCAACAAGTGGCTACATCCCTATCTCTCTCCTTTCAACCAATTTCCTAATTTATAAGTTATTTTGAGTAAATTAGATTGTTCTAACTTGAGCGTATCTCCTAGGCACTTCCAATCTTGTTGGTGATGCTCACTCGACTTTAGAAACAGATGGATTACCAAGAATGTCAACTATTAACCTGTAATTTGTGAGTAGCAAAAAAAATAAACCTTGACAAAAAAAATTAAGTTTATCTTTGTAAATTAGGACCCTAGTGAAGGGGGTCCTAACATTAAACTGAAGGCTTGTTGAGCTTTAGAAAAACAATGAAAACAGTGGTAGACCTGTAATGTTTCACTGTAATGCGTTAGGATTGCTGATTTACTTAACAGTTGCTGTGAGGTCCAGTGACAATTAACATGATAGCATGTGCTCAACTAACCATTAACAATGAGATAAATACACAATAATTACAGAAAGTTCAAAAGAGGATGGCATGACACAGACACTGAACTTTTGTGGTGCAATTTATAGAAAACACCTTCAAGTAACAACATCTTAATTGGGACTTCACAACTCTACGGTACTGCTCTCCACTTCTGTTTTTTGTGGACCTGGCTTCTCATATGTGTGTAATGATGTTGGTTGTAGTGGAATGACATGAAAGGGTCGGAAACAAGAATCTCACCATCACCAAGGCACTCCTATAACGATCAATGCTTAACAAATCTCCTGATCTTATGTAAACATTTTTGGCAATCTTTCAATACATCACCCTTTTTCATAATTAGTCTACTTGCTACCCTCCTATCCATAGGCCCCTTAATTCCGTAATTACATTAGTAGCAGGCTGCTTTTGCTACTTTGGGAGATTTATCCAGTCTATCAAGCCAAAAAGTCTTTGCTACTTGGATATACTTTACTTGGATCTCAGATTCCTTTCTATGCGCCTAACAGCATTTTGTTTAATTAAATATGGACTTCTGTAATGTTAGTATTTGGTGAAATATTCTCTTCCCCATGGCAGTTCTTGCCTTCCATAAATATGAAGGGCCTGAGTATGAGTTGGCGGTCCGACCACCAGACTGCTATGTTGGCGGTCCCAAAAAGACCACCATGTTGGCAATCTTACAGATTGCCATGTTACGAGTTATACATGCAGGACCTCCACCGTCAACCAAAAAAGGTGGACCACCAGCAGCGCAGAGGGCCAGAAATAGGCACTTTGAACTCCATCAATGACAGTACGGCGACCAAGCACTGACCGTATTGCAAGTCCAAAATCACAGTGGTGGATAGCCATGGTGGTCAGACATTGGTGGTCCGAACCATAGTGGTCTGTGGTCACCAAAGTAATACACAACAGCACATTGGATGGATGTAAAACACTTGATTTGATGGACACTGTAAAACACATCCCTTCACACACCACAATCCTTTGCATTTACACCGCAAGACACAGAAGTCAGAGCGAATTCTTCACCATACATCACCTATACTAGACTCCACTTTTTCTCACTACCTCTTTTCACACCCAGCATGCACATTTGTCCAGTCACACCCTTTTGCACTAACCCCCTTTAGGAAGTCACTATCAACCGTATTTTCTTTTTTTACCACTATGGCACAAATTAAAAATCCCTGTTTCACTGATGAAGACTTAAGAGTCATGGCGGGTGTTCTGTGTCGTTTCTCCAGCCACATTGCATCGATCTTCCAGCTGTGATGCAGGTGGTGCGTTGATTTTAGCCATGAGGCCGGCGGCGCGTTGTTTATCAGCCGCGAGGTGAGTGATGCATCAAAAGTTTCCCGAACGGTGGACTTTGCATGGATTTTCAGTTCTAAGCTGCCAGCTTCACCTCTCAAGGGCCCAGGGACTGGATAGCGCACCTCTTGGCAGGGCAGAAGTCTCAGCAGAGCGTCCAGGTTCAGGCAAGAGAAGTCTTTGATGGCCCTGAGACTTCAACAACAGGAGGCAAGCTCAGTTCAAGTCCTTGGGGATTCTTCACAACAAAATGCACAACAAAGTCCAGTCTTTCTCCCCTTTCACAGGCAGAAGCAGCAACTGCAGGATAGCTCAACAAAGCACAGTCACATGCAGGGGCAGTCAAATACAGAGGGTGAATGATGAGTAATGGGCGCTTCCTACTCTAACTCCGTAGTACACCAACTCTACTATATCAAACGGTGCAAATGGCTGGGGTCAAACCCTCTATACCCCCTAAAATGATAACAGCATGTTATCTAAAATGAAAATGAATACATTTGCACACGTGAAAGTAACATTAAAAAACCAATCCAGTTACAATAGTGTGTTCAGATTCTATTATATATATAGTATAGAGAAAAGAAATTACGATAGTCAAAGTAATACAAACCAAACATCAATCAAAATTTATATCCCAAATGTGGGTTCCACAATAGTCAATCCAAAATATATTTATTTTTTTGTCTACTTCACAGTCGACAAATAGTTAACACCAGTTCCCATTACGTATCCTCATATTGATCAATCCCAAAAATACTTGTGACAGCTCCACAGTCCAAAACAGTTTTCATCAATTCAAATTAAATTCCTGTGGGTAAATCCAAAGTTACCAAATCCATCCAGCAACAATTCTCCTTTGTCCTTATTGTCTTATCCCTTAGTCCTTTGTCTTCCCTTAGTCCTCTGTCAACACGTGTTTCATCCGGGGAGTATCCCTGGATTTCATTAGGACTTCCTATAATAGCATTATACAAATGGTATTATATAATACATATATTATATATTCTAAACATTTCCCAATTTATATTATGAAAAAATACATTTTTTGACAAAAGATTATCCATTATGCAGTGAGAATCTATATAGGTCCCTTATCAATAATTGTGACAAGTTTAACATTTTCCATCCACATTAAAAAAAAATCTATATGCCTTGTGTAAAAGACAGTTACTCGTGCATCAAAGTATACATGCAATCCTCTTACAAAATAAAGGAAGTGCACATCCCATATATAAAATACCCCATTTCTTTATACAGTGTATTCCTGGTGGATGCTCCCCCACAAAACCAAATTACATAAGCTATATTTTGGCTACTCGTACCTTCACAATATCCTTGATCATTATATACGCTCCATATTGTTCTTTACAGCTGTTCCGTTTAATCCTTATGTCCTACTTAGACACAGGTAAAGTATTTGTTTGTAAGCAGCATCCTAGCATACTACATTATTGTGATAGACATGTGTATTACACTTACCTAGTATATCTATATCTCCCTTGTATCTCCAATCGTTGCTCTAGTAGGGGCAGCACTTCTCCTCAGCTCTTCAGCTCTTCTCTTTGGCAGAGGTTCCTCTTGATTCCAGAAGTGATCTAATTTTCAGGGGTTTTGAGTCCACTACCTATACTCCTTTCTGCCTTTGAAGTAGGAAAACATCAAAGGAAATCTCTCTTGTTTGTAAGATCCCGCCTGTCCCTGGCCAGGCCCCAGACACACACCAGGGGGTTGGAGACTGCGGTGTGTGAGGGCAGGTATAGCCCTTTCAGGTGTGAATGACCACTCCTCCCCTTCCTCCCAGCACAGATGGCTCATCAGGATATGCAGGCTACACCCCAGCTCCCTTTGTATCACTTTCTAGAGAGAGGTACAAACAGCCCAACTGTCAAACTAACCCAGACAGGGAATCCACATACAGGAAGAGTCACAGAATGGTTTAAGCAAGAAAATGCTGACTTTCTAAAAGTGGCATTTTCAAACACACAATCTAAAAACCAACTTTACTAAAAGATGTATTTTTAACTTGTGAGCTCAGAGATCCTAAACTCCAAATATCTATCTGCTCCCAAAGGGAGTCTGAACTTTAATAAAATGTAAAGGCAGCCCCCTTGTTAACCTATGAGAGAGATAGGCTTTGCACAGTGAAAACTGAATTTGACAGTATTTTACTGTCAGGACATATAAAACACATTACTATGGCCCTTATTACAACCCTGGCAGTCGGTCATAAAGTTGCGGTAATACCACCAACATGCTGGCGATAAGTACCGCTACATTATGACCATGGTGGTGTGAACTCAGATAGACAGCCACTTTACCACACCGACCGCCAGGGCAAAAACAACAGCCACCACAGCAGTAGCTGCCTACAGCCAGGAAGAAGTCAAAGTTCAGCCCACTGTATTAAGACACAGGAAACCACCACCTTTCCTGGACACTACCAACAACATCAAAAGCCTGGCTGAAACAGAGTTCAGAAGTAAAAGGACTCACCATTGGAGACACAAAGAGCAACCACGCCGCCCTGGAGCCGGAGTTGCAGTGCTCTTCTACATGCTGCTCCATCACAAACACCAATGACGGCAAAGACGACGACAGTGAGTACAGCCGCCAAGCACAACAGGGAGGGAGGAGGAAAAAGAGAGTCACAAACACACGCAACACACACACCCCACCGCAACACCATACACACAATCAGCTGCATTACCCAGACATTTGTACCCCGTACCTCGGATGAAAAACGCAAGGACTACATAAATTTATCCAAAGTGAGTGTGATAAGATCAACACAGTAGAAATAAGAAATATGCAATGTAACTGCTTTATACAAATGTACAGTTCAAGGGACACTGCCCAGTCCTCAGTTTGTGTGGGCCACAGGCCAAAGTCTAAGGCCCCATCTGTCACCTGCACCAACATGGAGAGAACACTGCAGGGGCATCAGTTGGAAAATAGGTAGGCACCTCAGACAGGGTATGGGAGGGCACCTCAGCCGGCAGATGGAGGGGGCAACATGCCCTGTGCTTGCTCCTGGGGAGTGCAAGGCCACAGTCTCTCAGGTGGGTGATTTGCCCACATGCTCTGGAGGGGGCATCATGCCATGTGCTCTTGATTCTGGGAGGCTGGGCTTGGTGGGTGTCTTACCCACTGGTTCTGGAGGGGGCATTGTGCCCTTTGCTCTTGATCCTGGGGAGTGCAAAGTGAGTCTCTCAGGTGGGGCAGGCCGCACAGCAGCCCTTGGAGGCAAGACTACATACCGCCCACCAGTGGTGACAGCTGCTCAGCAGTGGAAGTGGTGCTGCTGCAGGCGCTGGTGGTGGTGAGGGGAAGCTCCACGACATCCCCTGCAGCCTCAGACAGCTGCAAAACAAAGGTTGGTGGTGGGGGCTCCATCTGAGTCTCTGCCCTTTGCCCCTAGCCCTTCCTGGCAGCAGCTGGGGTTGGCTCCTTGCCCTTCCTGGAAGCAGCTGGGGTTGTCTCCTTGCCCTTCCCGGCAGCTGCTGGGTCTGGCTCCTTGCCCTTTGTGGCAGCAGCTGGGGCTGGCTCCTTGCCCTTCCAGGCAGCAGCTGGGGCAGGCACCCTTTCCTTGAGGCTGCCTGGTGCAGGCTCCTTCACCCTCTGCTCAGGTGCCCTGGATTCTTTCCCACCATGAGTGGGTGTGGAGGTTACTGGGCCTGTGGACTGGGTGGCTGAGGTGTTTGCCTGGGTTTTTTCCACCCTGGCCAGATATGAAGGATGAGAGGGAAGGGGTAAGGAAGAGGTCAGGTTGGGCAAGGAAAAGCTTTGTAGGGACATTGGGGCGGGAAGAGGGAGAAGGTTTGGGAGTGGAGGAAGAGGGAGTGGTTGTTGGTGGTGTCTGCTGATTTTGGGTGCAGGTGCATGGGCTGGATGCTGTTGTGAGGTGGATGGCTGTTGGGTGTCTGAGTGCCTGCATTCGTGTACTTTAGGAGGGAGGGACAGACACAGTGGGAGAGGACACAGGGGACGTGTGCATGGCTGTTGTGGAAGTGTCTGCCAGTGAGGTGTGTGTTCTGCTAGGTGTGGTGGTGATGCTGGTAATTGGATGATGGTGTAGTGCATGCAGGTGTGAGTGTAGACACAACTGGGATGAAGGTGGAGGAGAAGGAGGAGGGGGAGACAGTGGAAATAGTGGATGTTGGTATGTCGGCATCTGGATGGTGTTTGTGTGAGTGCCTGTGGGATGATGTGTGGTGCTTTATGTTTACCTGTGCCACTCTTGTGTGATGTCTTGTGCGCATGCTCGTCTGACTGTGTGCTTGGGATAGGTTGGGGTTGAGGGGAATGGGATTGGGAAGAGGAAGTTGGAGGGGGAGGGTGGAAACAGGGACAATGGCTGCCATCAGAGAGGAGGCCAGAGCCTGGACCAATCTCTGTTGGGCTGCCAAGCCAGTATGGATGCACTCCAGAAATGCATTAGTTTGTTGCATTTGGGCTGCCAGTCCCTGGATGGCATTCACAATGGTTGACTGCCCTAACCGAGTATGAACTGTCCCCTCCAGTCCCTGCTGTGGTGCTCCCCTCGCCCTCCGTCCCACTGGTGCCCTCAGCGTTAGTGGATTCTGCCTCCTGTGTCCTGTGGGATACAGCTCCCTCCGTCGCAGGTGCCACTGCTCCTCCACCAGATGATGCTAATGCACATAAGGACAGGGTGACAAAACAAAAAGGGGGGGAAGAGACAAAGGATACACCTGGTCAATGGCTGCACCAACACCACTGTTGGCGTCCACACCACCCTCACACACAGGGAACAGCCCTACGCAATATGCATTGCACTACCAGTTATTTTGCTAGCCACCAAGGCATGGTGACGGGCACACACCGCCAAATGCAGCACACCTGGTATCCACGCAACCCTGAACAGTTGTGGATGCCTATGAGCTGGGTAGAATGATTATCTCTTCTGGACCCTTGCCAACAGAAGACCTACTCTGCAATGTCAGGCCTGGGCCATGGGGCACCCAGTGACACACATCCCCCACCCAGATACTACCCTACCATGCATCAGTTGTAATGATGGGCACTTGTTGTTGCTGTGATGCTCTCAAGTGCCAATCCAGCTCAGGATAGGCCACCACCAGTATGCGTGCCATCAGGGGGGTCAGGGTTCGATGGGCACCCCTTTCTCGTTGGGAGGCCATCCCCAGCTGGGCCTCTGCCATTTTCCATGCCCAGCGTCTCAGGTCCTCCCACTGTTTCTGACAGTGGGTGCTCCGCCTGCCATAGACCCCCTGGGTCCTCACGTCCTTGGCGATGGCATGCCATAATCCCTTCTTTTGATGGGCGCTGACCTGCTGAGGAAATACACACAGCAACATAGTTTCAGTCAGACAGTCCTGCCTGTTATACTTATGGCCCATCATACTCCTTCACATTACTATTTGTACACACATGGCCCAGCACACAACCAATACGCCACCAAGAGTATGTCCACCCACCCCCTTTATACGAGGCCTTTACACGCACCACCCCAATCATTCATGCCACATGCATTATGCTCTCAGTGTACTCACTTGTTTGTCTGGAGGCCCATATAGCAGTCCGTACTGGGGTAGGACACCATCCACCAGTCGCTCCAACTCCATTGAGGTGAAGGCAAGGGCCCTTTCCCCAGTCACACGGGCCATGGTAGGTTCCAGACACAGGTCACAGCAGCACATGCAGTGTAGGTCCTCTCCTGTTAAAGGTCAGGTAGCAAGTGAGGAATCAGATAGAAAATGACGGTCACGTCTGCAGCGGTACATACCGTCACCGCCGGTGTACATCACCAATGGCCACTGTACCCCATTGGGGCCCAATGTTAACCAATGAGGAGTTGCACGACTGTTCCCGACCGCCTCCCGTAACGGCGCACAACATCAGCAGAATTACTTCACTTCCATCTGTCCCTCCATACAGGACACGTGGATGCCATTTCAGAAGGGGTCAGGCACTTGATAATAAATGTGTCACAGTAAAAAATTGGGTATACACGACAAATCCCACTTACCCAATACAAATTGACATCATGCATTGTACTGTTGTGGCTCCAATGTTCAGTTTGTGACCGGCTCCTCACTCCTTTGTCCCTTAGATTGCTACCACTGCGGATGAATAGGAGATGGAGACATACCTTTGTGTTCAGACTCCTGGTGGACTTGGCAACAATGGAGAATGGGCACATCATCCTCACCTATAGACTTGACAGGACCACAATCACAGAGCTCTGTGCCCAATAGGAGCCTGACCTTATATCTGTCACCCCACTGGGATCCCGCCTCTTGTGCAAGTTCTATCAGTGCTCCATTTCTTGGCAACTGGTTCTTTCCAAGTGACAGTGGGCTTGGCAGCAGGAAGGTCACAGCCAATGTTCTCAATAGTGCTGACCAGAGTGTAGTCTGCCCTGATCTCTCTCTCTCTCACTGTATATGTATTAAAAGATACACAGATACACTCAGAGATAGACAGGTACCCAGATACACACATAGATAAATAGATAGTTTGATGGATAGATAGATAGATAGATAGATAGATAGATAGATAGATAGATAGATAGATAGATAGATAGATAGATAGATAGATAGATAGATAGATAGATAGATAGATAGATAGATAGATAGACACATATATAGATGGATACACAGATACACACATAGATAGATACACACAGACACACATAGATAGATACACACATACACACATAGATATGCACATACACACATACAGAAACAGACAGAAAGATGTAGTTTGCAAAATGTCACGTATGTATGTAAGCATAAGTGAATTTTTATTTTTCTTTAAAAAAATCCACTTCCTTCAACTTTCAAGTCCCATGCCTCCTCTCTCTGATTCATACAAAACCTTTCTGGCTAATAATGGATTCCTGAACATTATTTTCAAACTTCCCTCTACTTTCAGCTGACTGATTCAATTAACAGAAACACATGTCTGCTACTTCCAAACATCCTTTTCAGACTTCCTCATCTTTTTTAGCCAATTCACCCAACTAACTGCCACACATGTCAACCATTCTCATTAACAACCTTCTGCTTCCCCTCTCCAAATCCACTCCCATCATTCTATTCCTACCCAAAACACCCCCTAAACAAACACTCAAGAACTGAAAGTTAGCTACATCAATCCACAAAGAAAAGAGAAAACACATATTAACATTCTACAAACTATATAACTCTTATCATGGGTTATGGGGTAGCGTCGCACTCGCTGCAAAACACTTTTATGCCTTGTGAAGAGTAGTAAGCACAATATAAGTGCAATTTGGATATATATATATCAAAACTGCACTTATATATATATGCATAATGTACATAATATACATGTATATATTATATATTAATATTATAGCTATATATTCGCAAAAACGAAAAGGTTACAGGGACGTTAGAATGGTAAAAAAAGCTTAGAAATTCACTCAAAAAACAAAAGGTTATAGGGACGTTATAGTTAGGTTTCGATTTTACACACATGAAACCATAAAAATTCAGCTGTTGTAGTTAGAGTTATTTCAAGTAACTATAACTTGTGCTGTAAGGTAACTATAACTCACGCACTTGCCATGCACAGTTTTCCCATCAATAATTTTACTGCAGATGGTACAGTGATATTATCAATGATGTCACTGGAGATGTTATGAATAATGTAATATCTGGGGTGATTACCAGTTTGGCCACTTGACTCTCAACAACGGGTTGGTCAACTTATGGAGCTTTTTCACAAAATTTCTCTAAATGTTTCCAAACTTTTGGATCATCTTCCAGAAGGTCTTTTTGAGATCTTGAAGTGTTCATAACACTATCCAAGGTTTCAGAAGAGTTGGGACTACAATTCCCACAATGCACCTGGCAGGAGTTGATGCAGGTGAATCTTTGTAGCTCCTTTGCATCTGTTGCTTACAAGGAGTTCACTCCTGAATCATTTAAAGAAAGGCAAAGTCCTCTGTTTGTGAAGTCCAGAGTGTGCAGAAAGTACAGTCCTTATGGGTGCAGGCCTTCTTGGTCCGGACCAGGGGTTCAGCAGAGAAGTCCTTCTTCCTCTTGTTTTTTTGAGGCAGGTATCTGGGTTGCTGGGCAGCTCTCCCACATTTATCCAGGTTTCTGGTCTGGCAAGCAGGAGGGCACCCCTGGCTAATGAGTTACAGGGTGCCATCCTTTGTGATGTCCACTTCCTTAGAAGTGTGGCACATTTTAGTCCTAGAAAGCAGTGTTTCCAGAAAAATCCAAAGTGGAGAGAATCTCCCCTAGATGTTCAGGGCTGGCTAGGCCCACCCACAGATGTGGTTAACTTTCCTCTACACTCCCCTTCTAGCCTTTCTCCTAATGCAATTACAGGGGCTCTCATCTGGCTGAGGGTGCAGGAAGTGGAGACTTCTGTCCCAACTTTCTCTCTTTGAAGACCAGTTTGGCTACCCATCCCTCTTCCTGTCCTGTCATCTGCTGCTATAGATCTTCTCCCACCAGATGTCTCCTTTTTCTCAACCCAGACCACTTCACACCTCATCAGAACAGCTAGCCTGTCCAGGGCAGACCAATCAGAGAATCTTGCTGTAGGGCCAATTTTAAGTAACTTTAGGAAAGAGTTCTACAACTCTTTCCATGTAATAGCTATGATAAATCTAACTTTGGCAAGTTGTTGGGTTTATTTCCACAGTTATTTTGACACTTTGAATCACCTTTCTAGCCCATTCCAATGAAAAGATAGACTTTAATAAAGATTTCCATTGCTATCCTATGGAGCTAGCAGAGCTACAATGGGAAAACGAAATTGGCAGTTTTTTCCCCTCACCAGAACATATAGAACATCTTTTATAATGTCCCTGCTTTCTTCTTTGTCTGTGTTTTTAATTCATTAAAAAGGGTAGTCTGATAAAAAGGCCAGTGAAAAATATAACTGTCCTTTTCTTTTTTTTTGGGTGAAAAACAAAAATTAAGGGCCAGATTTGATAAACAGTAGAGCAGCGCAGTGCTGCACCAAAAGTGGCAGTGCCGCGTTGTGTTTCTCCCTCCGCTGGTGCTAAATTTAGCTGCCAGCACCAACGCAGGCATCCTTGCACCATTGTGTGCAAGGATGTCTGCGTTGAGGGGTTTGACTGTTTATGTGTGGGAAGGTGTCCCTGTCCCTTCCTGAACACAAACAATCACTAATGGCGATTTGGCCCTTCTGTGTGTGCTGCACACACAGAAGTGCCAAAGTGTCATTTTGAAAGATTGTTTATGTTCAGGAAGGGACACCTTCACACACATAAACAATCATTTCTGGCATTTTGCTCTTTCTATGCATGCAGCAGAGAGCAGCACACATAGAAAAAGCAAAAGCGAGGAGAAATAAAAGTATTCTCCCTGGTAGCGCCTTCCTAACACCACCCCTTGGGTGACGTTAGATTTGAGCACTGCCTCAGGTTTACGAAAACATGTAAATCTGGGGCAGAGTTACAATGCAGTGGCTGTTGCTGTGGCATGCCCACAGCAACACCCATTGAACGTCCCTTCCACGCAAAGTGCTGCATGCAAAGGGGCTGTATTTACAAGGTGGCATTAACCACAAAAAGTGGCTTAACACCACCTTGTAAATACGGTGCAGGGCATTGCGCCACTGGAGTGTCACATAAAGTGACGCTCCAGTGGCACTAGGGGTTTATAAATACGCACCTAAATCTTTTGAGAAACCCTTTTTTACATTTAAAAAAAAAAAAGACAACCCACTTAATGTGCACATATGAACACAACATAAATGCAATACTCTTTTATTCAACAAGTGGCTATATCCCTATCTCTCTCCTTTCAACCAATTTCCTAACTTACAATTTATTTTGAGTAAATTAGATTGTTCTAACTTGAGCGTATCTCCTCGGCACTTCCAATCTCATACCAATAAATGGAAAACAGTGGAAAATTATTTAACTAATGTTGTTTGATAATAAATTTTGAACTAAATGTTTATTCATTTTGGAAAAACAGAATAAGATTTTTTTAAAGATAGAAACTATTTATTAAAAAATTAGCTTCTGACAAACAAAACTATTTCTATGAAAATAATTGTGTTGTTTGCAGTTATTTAATAGAATGTATAGTTGCAAATGTACTTACATTATAATAGTTCATTTTTATTCTAAAATGTATATTTTATATTTATTTTATGAATAAAATTATGTATCTAGCTTTTTCATTTTAAATTTAGTTTAGACAAATTGTGAATGCCCAGATATTGTTAATGCTACCTACGTTTTAATACACTTTACCGTCCTTTGCCCCTAGATCTCTCATGCTCCACTTCTAAAAATTATATTGCATATTAATATAAAAAAAAAATATGTGCTGTGATTTAAATATTCCATAATGGTTTGCATAAGTATGCATAGGTAATTTTAAAAATACTTCATTGTGAATACACTTGCCCATCCATTACCCTTAGTATCCATACATCCCACTCCTAAAAATCTATTTCACATATTTTAAACAATTATTCATTATAATTTAAATAATGTTAATTAGTTAATTCCAAACCTTTCAAATTACCCCTGAGTACCAATACACCTTTCCATCCTTTACCTCTAGACCTTTTACATGCTCCTAAAATGATTTTACATATTTCTAACAATCATGCATTGTAATTTAAAACATAGTATTTATTTTCAAAGCATTTCAAATCAAATAAATAAGAAAATAAGTTGATCCTAATTATTCCACATCAAAACAATAGTGTATACTTACCTATTTTTACCAATATGCATGGTATAGTCATGCATGATAAAGGCATGCATGATAAAGGCATGTGTGGTAAAGACCTATGTGTGGTAAAGATTGCATTGAAAAGGCAAATCATGGTAAATATGGTATTATAAAAGTTGTTTTCTCCAGAACACATCTAAACTAGTATTTACAGTGTTTAAATGCATAAACTGTAGTACCTCATATCATCTGGGAAAAGGTTGATCATGACCTTTGGCAATATAATCAAGGGTTGAGTCACACATGACACACAATTTGGTGTATGTTTGCTAATTTTGGTTATTCACAAACTATGATTTTCAAGGAAAGTTACGACTGCGGAGACTCCGCAGTGATGGCAGAGAGCTCCACACATAAAAACAATAAGCTTGCCCTAACTTTTTATTTGCAGATTCTCCACCCGGTCTCTGCAATCCTAAACTTACTATTAACCTGTAATTTGTGAATAGCAAAAAAAATAAACCTTCACAAAACTGTTTAAGTTTATCTTTGTGAATTAGGACCCCAGTGAAGGGGGTCCTAACATTAAACTGAAGGCTTGTTGAGCTTCAGAAAATCAATGAAAACAGTGGTAGACCTGTAATGTTTCACTGTAATGCGTTAGGATTGCTGATTTACTTAACAGTTGCTGTGAGGCCCAGTGACAATTAACATGATAGCACGTGCTCACCTAACCAAGAACAATGAGATAAAAACACAATAATTACAGAAAGTTCAAAAGTGGATCTTATGTAAACATTTTTAGCAATCTTTCAATACATCAACCTTTTCTATAATTAGTCTAATTGCTACCCTCCTATCCATAGGCCCCTTAATTCCGTAATTACCTTAGAAGCAGTTTGCTTTTGCTACTTTGGGAAATTTATCCAGTCTATCAAGCCAAAAAGTCTTTGCTACTTGGATATACTTTAATTGATCTCAGATTCCTTTCCATGCGCCTAACAGCATTTTGTTTAATTAAATATAGACTTCTGTAATGTTAGTATTTGGTGAAATATTCTCTTCCCCATGGCAGTTCTTGCCTTCTATAAATATTAAGGACCTGATTATGAGTTTGGCGGTCCAACCACCAAAAAGACCACCATGTTGGCAATCTTACAGACTGCCATATTACGAGTTATACATGCAGGACCTCCACCGTCAACCAAAAAAGGTGGACCACCAGCAGCACAGAAGGCCAGAAACAGGCACTTTGAACTCCATCAATGACAGCACAGCGACCAAGCACTGACCGTGTTGCAAGTCCAAAATCACAGTGGCGGATAGCCATGGTGGTCAGACAATGGTGGTCCGAATCATAGCGGTCTGTGGTCACCAAAGTAATACACAACAGCACATTGGATGGGTTTGAAACACTTGATTTGATGGACACTGTAAAACATATCCCTTCACACACCACAATCCTTTGCATTTACACCGCAATACACAGAAGTGAGAGCAAATTCTTCACCTACATCACCTACACTAGACACCACTTTTTCTCACTACCTCTTTTCACACCCAGCATGCACATTTGTCCAGTCACACCCTTTTGCATTAACTCCCTTTAGGAAGTCACTATCAACCGTATTTTCTTTTTTTACCACTATTGCACGCATTAAAAATCCCTGTTTCACTGAAGAAGACTTAAGAGTCAAGGTGGATTAAATCATAAGAGAAGAACTGCAATTGCTCGAAGCACAAGTCCAGCACATTTCTCTGAGTAGAAAAATGGAAATGTTGGACACGATGGTCGACAGTGTGCATGCTCTAGGCACCACCCTGCATACAAAGGAGGACTTCAGGAAGAGGTGGAGTGACCTCGGGAGCAAGGTTCGTTTCCAGGTACCAGCTTCTGTCCAAGAAGTGGTGCTCCTACTAGTCCCTTACAACTCCATCCCTGAGAGGGGAAGGTGTTGGGCATCCTGCATCCTGAAGGCTGGACATGAATATCTGTGGGAGTGAAGTGAAATTGCAACATTAAAAATGTCACCAAAATGCTATGTCATGCATGCTCACAGATCAGCTTTTGCCACTTTTACTGCCACTCCACTAACCGGCCCAGTGTCTACCATTCCAAAGACCTCTATTTGGCAGCTCACATTTGAAGTGTACTCACTTGGGGAGATGACGTGTATAGTGTGTGTAGTATAGAGACTACAACTCCCAGCTAGCACTGTTACTGTTACTCAAAATATCAAACCAGTTTCCACTTCTCCAAATACTCCTGCATGTTAACTCCAAATTGTAGTATACACACCGGGAGAATAACATTTGTCAAGTGTGTGTAGTACAGGGACTGACAAGACTAACAAGGCCAGGAAACACTGTTACATTTACTCCACTCAGCTAGCCCAGTGTCCTCTTCTCCAAAGACCCTAGTTTGTTACCTCCCTATTGTAGTTTACTTACTTGGGATGATAACATTTGTATAGTACGTGTAGTACAGGGGTGACATGACCACAACTCCCAGCAGGCATTGTTACTGTTACTCAAACCACCTGCACAGTGTTTCCTTCTCCAAATACCCTTGTTTGTTAAACCCAATTGCAGTGTACTCACTTGGGAGGATAACAATTACTGTTACTTCACTCAGCCAGGCCTGTGCCCTCTTTTCCAAAGACCCATGCTTGTGAATGCACACATAAAGTGTACTCACTTGAGAAGATAACATTTGTACAGTGTGTGTGCTAGAGTGAGTTAAATGACTGCAACTCCAAGCAGGTCCAGGTTCTGTAACTCCAAACACCAGCACAGTGTTTCCTTCTCCAAATACCCATGTTTGTAAACTCTCACCTGGTAAGATAGCATTTGTCAAGTGTTTTGAAGTGGAGGGAGTGACCTGACTGCAATTCCTAGCAGGCCCTGTTTCTCAAACTCCAACCACCAGCAAAGTGTTCACTTGCCCAAATATATATGTCAGTGAACCCTCAATTGAAGTACACTCACCAGGGGGGAGAACATTGGTCAAGTGTGTGTACTAGAGAGAGGGACCTGACTGCAACTGTCAGCAGGCCACATATCTGTAACTCAAAATGCTAGCAGAGTGTTTTCTTCTCCAAAGACTACTGTTTGTCAATTCCCAAATAAAGTCTAATCACCTGGGGGGATAACATTCGTCAAGGATTGGTGAGTAGTGAGAGTGACAGGACTGCCACTCTCAGGAGGCACTGTTTCTCTTACTTTAAACACCAGACCAGTGTTATCTTCTCAAAAGACCCCTGTGTCTTAACTCTCAGTAGAAGTGTACCTATCTGGAACGATAACAATTGTACAGTGTGTAGAGCAGGGACGGACATGATTGCTAAGGCTAGGAGACACTGTCACTGTTAATCAAACCACCAACACAGTGTTTTCTCCTCTAACAACCCTTGTCTGGTAACTCCCAATTGAAGCAGGCCCTGTATCTTTAACTCCAAAGACCAACACACTCTTCTCTTCTCCAAAGACACTGTGGGGGTCATTCCAACCCTGGCGGTCGGTGTTAAAGCGGCGGCCAACCCGCAAACAGGCAGGCGGCCCAAAAAATTGAATTCCGACCCTGGCGCGAACCGCCAACACAGCCCGCCACTTTAACACTCCGACGGCCACGGCGGTACAGACAAGCAGCGCGGCGGTCACCGCCAACAGACAGGCAGCAGACAATGTACCGCCCACCCTATCACAACTCACCAATCTGCCACCTTTTCCGGGGCGGGAGCCCCGCCGATAAAAACACGGCGGAAACAGACTACGAACGGGAAAACGCTCACCTCTACACACTCCACGAGGAATCTGGACAGCATGGAACCAGAACTACACATCCTACCAGCTATTGTCTAACTGCTCCTCTACCAGGAGCACGAACGCCGGCGCAGAAGACAACGGTGAGTACTGCACCTACGACACACGGGAGGGGGGAGGAGAAAAGATTACGGGCACACACATACGCGACCCCCCCCCTCCAACTACCTACACACCAATGCAGAGCAACAACTCAGAGTGACACCCCCCAAACCCCCCGGAAGAATGCAAAGACAAAATAATAAGTAATTGTAATACAAATATATTGTAAGGCAAAGTAAGACGAACATCCCATAACTATATACACATATGTATATTGTCCCGTCAGAATTGGCTTTCTGTCATTGTACGTGGGCCAATGGTCCTCAACACATGGGCGAAGCCCACACATGAGACCCGAATCCATTGGAGAGAACACTGCAGGGGCATCAGATAGGAAAACTACAGGCACCTCAGGGGGAAGGGAAGGGGGGCCACCTCAGCCACATGAGTCCACGACGCCAGATCCACGAGGGGCCTCCACGGGCAATGTTCAATCCTGGGGAGTGCAAAGCCACTGTCTCTCAAGTCTCTACAGTGGGTGGCTTGCCCACTGTGCCATCCTGGGGAGTGCAAAGCCACAGTCTCTCAAGTCTCTACAGTGGGTGGCTTGCCCACTGTGCCATCCTGGGGAGTGCAAAGCCACAGTCTCACAAGTGGATGACAGACTCCAGCGTTACTGGAGGACTCTTGGTGCCCAGAGTGTATCGTGCAGCCCTGTCCGACACTGATCCGGGCCTGCCCCTTCTGCCAATGTGTCAGCGGTGCTTGAGATGAAGGGCCCAGCGGAGCGGTGCTTGATTTGAAGGGCCAAGCGGAGCGGTGCTTGAGATGAAGGACCCAGCGGAGCGATGCTTGAGATGAAGGGCCAAGCGGAGCGGTGCAGAGACGGCGGTGCCCAGCAAAGCGGTGCTTGAGATGAAGGGCCCAGCGGAGCGGTGCTTGAGATGAAGGGCCAAGCGGAGCGGTGCAGAAACGACGGTGCCCAGCGGAGCGGTGCTTGAGATGAAGGGCCCAGCGGAGCGGTGCTTGAGATGAAGGGCCCAGTGGAGCGGTGCTTGAGTTGAAGGGCCAAGCGGAGCGGTGCTTGAGTTGAAGGGCCCAGCAGAGCGGTGCTTGAGATGAAGGGCCCAGCGGAGCGGTGCTTGAGATGAAGGGCCCAGTGGAGCGGTGCTTGAGTTGAAGGGCCAAGCGGAGCGGTGCTTGAGATGAAGGGCCCAGCAGAGCAGTGCTTAAGATGAAGGGCCCAGCGGAGCGGTGCTTGAGTTGAAGGGCCAAGCGGAGCGGTGCTTGAGATGAAGGGCCAAGCGGAGCGGTGCAGAGACGGAGGTGCCCAGCGGAGCGGTGCTTGAGATGAAGGGCCAAGCGGAGCGGTGCAGAGACGGCGGTGCCCTGTTCAGCGGTGCTTGTCTTGAAGGGCCCTGTTCAGCAGTTCTTGAGACGGCGGTGCCCTGTTCAGCGGTGCTTGTCTTGAAGGGCCCTGTTCAGCGGTTCTTGAGACGGCGGTGCCCTGTTCAGCGGTGCTTGTCTTGAAGGGCCCTGTTCAGCGGTTCTTGAGACGGCGGTGCCCTGTTCAGCGGTGCTTGTCTTGAAGGGCCCTGTTCAGCGGTTCTTGAGACGGCGGTGCCCTGTTCAGCGGTGCTTCACATGTGTCTCCAGGGGGTCCAGATCCTGGCAATAGATGGTGTTCACTCGCCATCCGACCTCTCGCTTGCTGGGCCCTCCTGTGCTGGTGCCCGTGGCTGTCCTCCTTCACCCCCGGAATGGGGCTGGTGGGGCCCTCCTGGGCAGCTCGCCTGCTGCCGGACATGTCGGCCGTGCTGCCCTTGCCATCCTTGCCTGATCCTCTGTGGCCCTTGCCTCCCTTTGGAGATGTGCCAGGTGGCACCCCACTCCCTGACGGTGCCAGGGTGGTGCCTGTGGAGGCTGCCGTCTCTGTTTTCTCGCGCTGGCCCTTGGCTTTTTTTGTTTTTTTCCCAGGGGGTGGGCTGGCTGTCCCTTTGCTGCTGGCCGATGTGGCTGCCCTCGAAGGTGGGGGACTCCAATATCCCTGGACTATGGTCCTTGTAGGTCCAGGGGTTGTGGTGGCTGAGGTGCAGATTGGACTTTTACGAGATGGAGGGGGTGGGTCAGGTGATGGAAAGAGGTTAATTTTGGAGAGGAAAAACTTTTTAGGAGCAATGGGAAGGGTAGGTGCAGTGGGTATGGGAGTGGAGGAAGAGGATGTGGTTGTAGGAGAGTCAAGTGTGCTGTCTATGGGTGCAGGAGCTTGTGACGGAGGCTGTTGTGAGGTGGATGGCTGTTGGATGGGTGGCTGCCTGCGTTTGTGTGGTTTGGAAGAGGGGGTGACAGACACACTGGGAGAGGACACAGGGGACGTGTAAATGGCAGTGGGGGTGGTGACTGCACGTGTGCGGAGTGTTCTGGTGGGTGTGCTGGTGATGGACGTAGTGGCTGATGAAGTGGTGCATGCAAGTGTGAGTTGGGATGTCACAGGGAGGGAGGAGGGAGACGAGGAGGAGGGGGACACAGAGGAGGCAGTGGCTGTTGGCATGTCTGCATGTGGATGTTGCTTGTGTGAATGCTTCTGTGATGTGTGGTGCTTATGTTTGGATGAGCTGACCTTGGGTGTTGAGGTGTGTGCAGGCTGGTTTGTAGGTGTGTCTGGGATAGGCAGAGGAACAGGGGAGTGGGACTGGGTGGAGGGAGTTGGAGGAGGGAGGCAGGAGACAGGGACAATGGCTGCCATCAGTGCTGAGGCCAGAGCGTTGAACGATCGCTGATGGGCAGCCTGACCCGAATGAATGCCCTCCAGGTATGCATTGCTCCGATGCACCTCCCTTTCCACCCCCTGGATGGCATTCAAAAGGGTAGACTGCCCAAGAATGAGCGTCCGGAGGAGGTCGATGACCTCCTCACTGAGGGCAGCAGGGGTAACTGGGGCAGGGCCTGAGGTGCCTGGGGCGAAGGAGATGCCCGCCTTGGTGTGTGAGCGGGCACGGGGCGAATGCTGAGGGGCTGCTGAGAGGGCAGAGCTGGTGCGCTGGGTGGCGGCTGTACCTGTTGTTGCGGTGGGCACGGATGTTGCCGCCACCACAAGGGAGCTCCCTTCCGAGGATGTGTCGGTGTCGCTGATGTCTCCACGTGTCCCCGTTGTGGAGCCCCCCTCGCCCTCCGTCTCACTGGTCAAATCAGAGTCCGTTGCATGGCCCTCCGGGGCCATGTGAGATGCAGCTCCCTCGTGCTCCAATGCCACTTCTCCTCCGCCAGATGATGCTAATGCACACATGAACAGGAAGAGCAGACCAAAAAAGGGGGGGGGAAGAATAAAGACTTGTTGAGTGCATGCATTGGCAACACAGTTGGCGGAGAGGACAGACACAGAAGCCCCCTGCACTATGCCGCGCACTTGGGGTACACTACTCAATCAGTGGGACATGGCCTACAAGCCTATGGACGACAACTGCACACATAGGTGACACAGGGCCATGGATAGCTGTACTTGGCACCCTACAGAGGTGGGGGGCGGGGGCACAGGGCCATGCCTTAAGGAGGGGCCTAGCCTACAGAAATCGCCCTGGCCTAGGGATACCCACAGCCCTCCTCCCCCACCCAGACACCTTCACTGCACGCATAGTCAGCAGAATGAGAGTGTACTCACCCCCTTGTGTCTGCTGTGATGTCCTCACGTGACCATCCAAATCTGGGTAGGCCACCGCCAGGATCTGCGACATCAGGGGGGTCAATTGACGCGTGGCACCCCTCCTACGTTAGGAGGCCATCCCCAGCAGAGCCTCCGCGGTCTTTCTGCTCCCGCGGCGGATGTCCTCCCACCTCTTGCGGCAGTGGGTGCCCCGTCTGTTGTGGACCCCCGGGGTCCGGACGTCCTTGGCAATGGCATGCCAAATGTCGACTTTCTGATGGGCGCTGACCTATGTGACACGTACAGGGAGAGAAAATACAATATCAGAATTTTCTGCATGCTCGATGTGAGTGTCCCCCCATCCCCACACTTGCCATGTGGCACATGCTCTCCTCTGTCGTTTGAAGCATGCCTCATACGCTCCCCTCAGCACCATCGTTCATTCACCCCACTCAACCCGGGCATTGCCCACAAAGCATGGTCCCAGTGTACTTACCTGTTGGTCTGGAGGACCGTAGAGTAGCGCATACTGGGGGAGGACCCCATCAACAAGTTTCTCCAATTCCTCAGAAGTGAAGGCAGGGGCCCTTTCCCCAGTCGCAGCAGCCATTGTCTCTTCCAGACCGAGGTCACAGCAGCACTTGCAGTATGGGTCCTCTCCTGTGGATGATCAGGTCTCGAGTGATTAAGCTGATAGAAAATGGCGGTCACGCCCGCGACCGCCGGCGCACTTCGTAATTGGCTCCTGAGACCCACAGGGTTCAATGTTAACCAATGCTGCTTTGCGCCGTGGTCTTCGACCGCCTACCGCCACGGTGTGCCACGCCAGCTCATTGACCTCACATCCCATTGTCACACTTCACAGGTCAGGCAGCCGCCATTTCAAGGGCCCTCATGGCTTAATTTCTACTGCGTCACACAGGCCTAGGCATTGCATTGCCACTCATACAAGCCATTCAATGCATAGCGAATCGTGTTCTGTGCAAGCTGTGGTTACGTACCTGTGGGTTGCTTGACTCTGTGCTCCATGTTGTCCTTCCTAGGCACCGTCCGCTGGGACTTGCGAGGAGATGGAGGAATCTTCCTGTGTACAGACCGCTGGTGGACCTGTCGACAATGGAAGAAAGACATGTCATACTGACATACAGACTTGACCGAGCCACTATACAGGAACTGTGTGCCCAGCTGGAGCCAGACCTGATGCCCCCCATTCGCCAACACACAGGGATTCCCCCTCTGGTGCAGGTGCTGTCAGTACTCCATTTTTTGGCAAGTGGATCATTCCAAACAACAGTGGCCATATCATCAGGGATGTCTCAGCCTATCGTTTCTAAGGTTTTGTCCAGAGTGTTGTCTGCCCTGATGAAGTACATGCGGAGCTACATTGTTTTCCCTGAGGTGGGCGATTTGGCTACAAGGGTGATTTCTATTCCCTTGGACATATCCCCAACATCATTGGTGCCATTGATGGGACCCATGTGGCTTTGGTTCCCCCCAGTGAAAGTGAGCAGGAGTACAGGAACAGAAAAAGTTATCATTCGATGAATGTCCAGGTGGTCTGTTAGGCTGACCAGTACATCTCCCATGTAAATGCCAAGTTCCCTGGGTCAGTGCATGACGCGTACATCATGCGAAATAGCAGCATCCCTTATGTGATGGAACAGCTACAGAGACACCGTGTGTGGCTAATTGGTGACTCTGGTTACCCCAACCTGTCGTGGCTACTGACCCCAGTGAGGAATCCCCGGACCAGGGCAGAGGAACAGTACAATGAGGCCCATGGGCGGACTAGGAGGGTGATCGAGCGGACCTTCGGCCTCCTGAAGGCCAGGCTTAGGTGCCTGCATATGACAGGTGGATCCCTAATGTACTCACCAAAAAAGGTGTGCCATATCATCGTGGCCTGCTGTATGCTTCACAACCTGGCTTTGCGACGCCAGGTGCCTTTCCTGCAGGAGGATGGTCCAGATGGTGGTGTTGTAGCAGCTGTGGAGCCTGTGGAGAGTGAAGAGGAGGAAGACGATGGGGACGACACAGACAACAGGGACACAGTGATACAACAGTATTTTCAGTAGCACACAGGTACGAATCAACCCCGCCATTTTACATTTACTTAAAGTCTCTTGCCTCTCTACTGTCTGTGTTTGCCCCCAGTTCCTGTTAACTGAGTTGTGACTTTCCCTTCCGTTTTCAGAGCTGTGGGCCCCACTGCGTGACCTCTGCTTTGTTTGCCCATGGACTACAGCTGTGTGACAGTGGTATGTTGTCATCACAATGTAACTGAACATTTTGGCACCGTTATGTCTAATACATTTGTTCAAAATACAAGCAGACTCCAGATTTTTTAAGTGCAATAAGTGATTTTATTAAAGTGCTAAATTTAGGGACATGGTTGAAAAACGGTGATGGGTGATGGTGGAGTTATGTCCATGGCAGAGTCCAGTTTTCAGTCTCACAGGTGCATTGTCCATATGCCTGTGGAAGGATGGAGCAGGGGCAGTTTAAGGTTGGACAGGGTGACAATGTGGGACAGTGGGATGACATCAGGGGGTATCCTTTGCTCAGGAACAGAAAAAGTTATCATTCGATGAATGTCCTGGTGTTCTGTTTGGCTGACCTGTACATCTCCCATGTAAATGCCAAGTTCCCTGGGTCAGTGCATGACGCGTATATCATGCGAAATAGCAGCATCCCTTATGTGATGGAACAGCTACAGAGACACCGTGTGTGGCTAATTGGTGACTCTGGTTACCCCAACATGTCGTGGCTACTGACCCCAGTGAGGAATCCCCGGACCAGGGCAGAGGAACGGTACAATGAGGCCCATGGGCGGACTAGGAGGGTGATCGAGCGGACCTTCGGCCTCCTGAAGGCCAGGTTTAGGTGCCTGCATATGACAGGTGGATCCCTAATGTACTCACCAAAGAAGGTGTGCCATATCATCGTGGCCTGCTGTATGCTTCACAACCTGGCTTTGCGACGCCAGGTGCCTTTCCTGCAGGAGGATGGTCCAGATAGTGGTGTCGTAGCAGCTGTGGAGCCTGTGGAGAGTGAAGAGGAGGAAGACGACGGGGACGACACAGACAACAGGGACACAGTGATACAACGGTATTTTCAGTAGCACACAGGTACGAATCAACCCCGCCATTTTACATTTACTTAAAGTCTCCTTCCTCTCTACTGTCTGTGTTTCCCCCCAGTTCTTGTTAACTGAGTTGTGACTTTCCCTTCCGTTTTCAGAGCTGTGGGCCCCACTGCGTGACCTCTGCTTTGTTTGCCCATGGACTACAGCTGTGTGACAGTGGTATGTTGTCATCACAATGTAACTGAACATTTTGGCACCATTATGTCTAATACATTTGTTCAAAATACAAGCAGACTCCAGATTTTTTAAGTGCAATAAGTGATTTTATTAAAGTGCTAAATTTAGGGACATGGTTGAAAAATGGTGATGGGTGATGGTGGAGTAATGTCCATGGCAGAGTCCAGTTTTCAGTCTCACAGGTGCATTGTCCATCTGCCTGTGGAAGGATGGAGCAGGGGCAGTTTAAGGTTGGACAGGGTGACAATGTGGGACAGTGGGATGACATCAGGGGGTATCCTTTGCTGGCGGGGGTCTTGGCATCCTACTCTGTCTTCTTTTGAGATCTCAGGTACCGCTTGCGGGGTGGTTCTTCTTCTGCAGGAGGCGGGGTTCTGGTGGCCTGTCGTTGTGTGGGGGCCTCCTGTCCACTAGCGCCGGCGGAGGTGGTAGCCTGGTCTTGGTCCATGCTAGTGACAGGGGCCCTTTGTGGTGCCACATGGTCCCGCAATGTGGTGACTATCTGGTTAAGAGCCACAACGATGGTCCCCATTGCGGAACTAATGTTTCTCAGTTCCTCTCTGAACCCCATGTACTGTTCCTCCTGCAGTACCTGGATCTCCTGGAACCTGGCCAGTACCGTAGCCATCGTCTCCTGGGAGCGGTGGTATGCTCCCATGATGGAGGAGAGGGCCTCTTGGAGAGTGGGTTCCCTGGGCCTGTCCCCCCCCTGTCGCACAGCAGCCCTCCCAGTTCCCCTGTTTCCCTGGGCCTCTGTCCCCTGGACCGTGTGCCCACTACCACTGCCCCCAGGTCCCTGTTGTTGTTGGGGTGGTGGGTCAACCTGGGTGCCCTGTAGTGGTGGACACACCGCTGATTGACGTGTCCTGGAGACAGAGGCATGGGCCCGCTGGGTGGGAGCTGTGCTGGTGTTCCCAGAGGGGGTTAGGTCTGCTGTAGCCTGTGGCTGTCTGTGGGGAACCGACTGTCCTGAGGTCCCCGATGGGCCGGGCTGGTTATCTGGGTCCAGGGAGACAGAGCTGCTGTCATCACTGGGGTCCTCTTCTGGGGGTGGGATGGACATCTCTCGACACTCCTGGGCGGTGTGGTGGCGTTCGGGTCGTGCAGGGGTATAAGAGTATGGTTATTGCTTCTGTGTGTGCCATTTCATGTAATGGGTGGGTGGCCGTGTACCCCTGTGCTGGCATTCCCTTGTGGGGCTGTTGTGACGGTGGCTTGTGGGGGAGATGGGGATGTGCAGTGGGCATGCTTTGGTGATGGGTGTCCATGGTTTGGGGACGCATGCAGGGCTAGGTTTTGGGATGGGTGGGTTGTGATGGTGAGCCATTTGCAAGGAGTTGGTGTGATGGGGTGGGGGTAAGGGTGGGTGTATGATTTGGCATTCAGGTGGGTTGGGGGGAATGAAGTAGTGAAGATTTGACTTACCAGAGTCCATTCCTCCGCCTACTCCTGCGAGGACCTCAGGATGCAGGATGTGCAAGACTTACTCCTCCCATGCTGTGAATTCTGGGGGAGTAGGTGGGGGTCCGCCGCCAGTCTTCTGCACCGCGATGTTGTGCCTTGATACCATGGAACGCACCTTCCCCCGTAGGTCGTTCCACCGCTTCCTGATGTCGTCCCGATTTCGTGGATGCTGTCCCACAGCATTGACCCTGTCCACTATTCTTTGTCATAGCTCCATCTTCCTGGCAATGGTGGTGTGCTGCACCTGTGTCCCGAAGAGCTGGGGCTCTACCCGAACTATTTCCTCCACCATGACCCTGAGTTCTGCGTCAGAGAACCTGGGGTGTCTTTGGGGTGCCATAGGGTGGTGTGGATGAGGTGAGGGGTGGTGTATGTGTTGTAGAGTGTGGTGAGTGTGGTGGTGTATAGTGTTTTGTGCGTGGATATTGTGTGGGTGATGTTGTGATTTGCCTCTGTGTGATGGTCTACTCTATTCTGTGCTGTCTCTCTCTGTCCTTCAGTCGCAATTGTGGTCGTAAGGGTTTGTGGGTGATGTGGGTGTGTGTTTTATATTGTATTGGGTGTGTGGGAGTGGTGTGTGTGTGTGTCTCAGGTGTGTGTATTTTGAATTGTCCAATGTGGTAGTGTTTTGTAAAGGTGTGTGTATTTTGACCGCGGCGGTGTGTACCGCCAATGGAATACCGCAGTTGAAAGACCGCTGCGGGATTTGTGGGTCGGCATGGCATGGGCGTATTTCTGTTGGCGTGACGGTGGAGGTTTGGTCATCGCCAGTTTTTCGCTGGCCGTTGGTGTGGCGGAATTTTGTTGATGTCGGGTTTTTGGCGGTTTGCCAGTTGTGGGTCAGAATGACCGTGGCGGTTTACCGCGGCGGTGTTATGGCGGTCTTCTGACCGGCGGTAAGCGCCTTTTACCGCCGAGGTCAGAATGACCCCCTGTATGTCAATTCCCAAATGATGTTTACTCATCTGAGGGAATAACATTTGTCAAGGATTGGTGAGTAGTTAGAGTGACAGGACAGCAACTCAGAGTAGATACTGTTCTTGTAACTCCAAACACCAGACCAATGTTCTCTCCTCAAAAGATCCCTGTGTCTTAACTCTCTGTTGAAGTGTACTCACCTGTCACAAGTCAAGATAGGAGTCTTAGGGCCATATGTATCATCCATTTTTGCATTCGCAAACAGTGCGAATGGCTGTTTGCGAATGCAAAAATGCCTTTCAGTATTTATGAAAGGCATTTGCAATGCAAATTTAAGGAATCGCTAAAATAGTTATTCCTTAAAATTGCGAGCCCGTTTAGAGAATCGCAAATTGCTATTCTCTAAATAAGAAATCGCAAATAAGGAATCCTTAGTTGCGATTTCCAAACCACATGTAACAAGCAACTCCTTAATGCGAATTGGGCATTAAGGAATCGCTATTACCACCAAGTTGAACTTGGTAGTAACCATGTGCAAATTGGAAAAATGCATTTTTAAAATTGACATGTAATGCAGACATAGCTATTTGTCCTTACAAAAATCCTTGTGGTGCAGCAGAGGGGGCCTTAGGCCCCAGCACCCTTGGGTTTGCATTTCCCAAATTTGCGAATTCCAGTTAGGAATTCACATTTTGGGAAATGCAAAGAAATTCACAGGCCCATAGGTGCGATTGGGGCCAGTATCGCAATTTGCGATTCAGTAATAGCATTTGCAATTTTTAAGAAATCGCTATTACCTAATCACAAATATAATACATAGCATTTTGTAACTCAGAAATAGCGATTTCTTAAAAATCGCTATTACTGAATCGCAAAAGGCTTTTTTGATACATCTGGCCCCTAATTCCTTAGGAAACAGAGAGAACTTTGTTAGTGCACAAAAGTACCTGGGTAGTGTCAAAATAAAGCTGCAAAGGCGAGCATGATTCGGAAAGGCCGGTGATGCGTCGATTTTTCACCTGCAAGCGAGAACGTGCGTTGTTCCTCCTCCGGTCGGGTTGACGTGCATCGTTTCTTCTCTCCCGCAAAAGAGTGATGCATCGATCAGGACAGACACCTTGGGTCCGGGCAGGCTTTGCATTGATTTTCCACGCCCATCGATGTTTCATTGAAATCTGGTCACACGGTGTCAAGAAACCACGCTGCGTGGTGGCCTGTGTCATTAACAGCAGCCGCTGCGGGTGTTCTGTGTTGTTTCTCCAGCCGCATTGCATCGATCTTCCAGCTGTGATGCAGGTGGTGCATCAATTTTAGCAATGAGTCCGGCGGCGCGTTGTTTATCAGCCGCGAGTTGGGTGGTGCATCAAAAATTTCCCCGCACTGCAGACTTTGCATTGATTTTCAGTTCTTAGCTGCCAGTTTCACTTCTCAAGTGCCCAGGGACTGGATAGGGCACCAGTTGGCAGGGCAGAAGTCTCAGCAGAGAGTCAAGGTTCAGGCAGGAGAAGTCTTTGATGGCCCTGAGACTTCAACAACAGGAGGCAAGCTCAGTTCAAGTCCTTGGGGATTCTTCACAACAAAATGCACGACAAAGTCCAGTCTTGCTCCCCTTTCACAGGCAGAAGCAGCAACTGCAGGATAGCTCAACAAAGCACAGTCACATGCAGGGGCAGCACTTCTCCTCAGGTCTTCAGCTCTTCTCTTTGGCAGAGGCTCCTCTTGATTCCAGAAGTGATCTAATTTTCAGGGGTTTTGAGTCCACTACTTATACTCCTTTCTGCCTTTGAAGTAGGCAAACATCAAAGGAAAGTCTCTCTTTGTTTGTAAGATCCTGCCTGTCCCCGGCCAGGCCCCAGACACACACCAGGGGGTTGGAGACTGCATTGTGTGAGGGCAGGTATAGCCCTTTCAGTTGTGAATGACCACTCCTCCCCTTCCTCCCAGCACAGATGGCTCATCGGGATATGCAGGCTACACCCCAGCTCCCTTTGTATCACTTTCTAGAGAGAGGTACAACCAGCCCAACTGTCAAACTGACCCAGACAGGGAATCCACATTACTATGGCCCTTATTACAACCCTGGCAGTCGGTGATAAAGTGGCGGTAATACCGCCAACATGCTGGCGATAAGTACCGCCAAATTATGACCATGGCGGTGTGAACTCAGATAGACAGCCACTTTACCACACCAACCGCCAGGGCAAAAACAACAGCCACCACAGCAGTAGCCGCCTACAGCCACGCAGAAGTCGAAGTTCAGCCCACTGTATTAAGACACAGGAAACCGCCACCTTTTCCAGACACTACCAACAACATCAAAAGCCTGGCTGAAACGGAGCTCAGAAGTAAAAGGACTCACCATTGGAGACACAAAGGACAACCACGCCACCATGGAGCCCGAGTTGCAGTGCTCTTCTACGTGCTGCTCCATCACAAACACCAACAACGGCAAGAACGAAGATAGTGAGTACAGCCGCCTAGCACACAAGGGAGGGGGGAGGATAAAGAGAGTCACACACACACGCAACACGCACACACCCACCCCCAACACCATACACACAATCAGCTGCATTACCCAGACATTTGTACCCCGTACCTCGGATGAAAAATGCAAGGACTACATAAATTTATCCAAAGTGAGTGTGATAAGATCAACACAGTAGAAATAAGAAATATGCAATGTAACTGCTATATACAAATGTACAGTTCAAGGGACACTGCCCAGTCCTCAGTTTGTGTGGGCCACAGGCACACAGGCCAAAGTCCAAGGCCCCATTTGTCACCTGCGCCAACATGGAGAGAACACTGCAAGGGCACCAGTTGGAAAATAGGCAGGTACCTCAGACAGGGTTTGGGAGGGCACTTCAGCCGGCAGGTGGAGGGGGCAACATGCCCTGTGCTTGCTCCTGGGGAGTGCAAGGCCACAGTCTCTTAGGTGGGTGATTTGCCCACATGCTCTGGTGGGGGCATCATGCCATGTGCTCTTGATCCTTTGGAGGCTGGGCTTTGTGGTTGTCTTACCCACTGGTTCTGGAGGGGGCATCATGCCCTGTGCTCTTGATCCGGGGGAGGCTGGGCTTGGTGGGTGTCTTACCCACTAGTTCTGGACAGGGCATCGTGCCATGTGCTCTTGATCCTGGGAAGGCTAGGCTTGGTGGGTGTCTTAACCACTGGTTCTGGAGGGGGCATTGTGCCATGTGCTCTTGATCCTGGGGAGGCTGGGTTTGGTGGGTGTCTTACCCACTGGTTCTGGAGGGGGCATCGTGCCCTGTGCTCTTGATCCTGGGGAGGCTGGGATCGGTGGGTGCCTTACCCACTGGTTCTGGAGGGGGCATTGTGCCCTTTGCTCTTGATCCTGGGGAGTGCAAGGTAAGTCTATAAGGTGGATGTTATACCCACTGATTTACCTGGGGCAGGCCGCACAGCAGCCCTTAGAGGCAAGACTACATACCACCCACCAGCGGTGACGGCTGCTCAGTGGTGCTGCTACAGCCGCTGGTGGGGGGAAGCTCCAGCCCGTCCCCTGCAGCCTCGAACGGCTGCCCACTGCTGGTGGTGGTGGTGTTGCTGCTTCTGCTGGTGGTGGTGAGGGGAAGCTCCAGCCCATCCCCTGCAGCCTCAGACAGCTGCACAACAATGGTTGGTGGTGCGGGCTCCATCTGAGTCTCTGTCCCTGGCTTCTAGCCCTTCCTGGCAGCAGCTGGGGCTGGCTCCTTGCCCTTCCTGGCAGCAGCTGGGGTTGGCTCCTTGCCCTTCCCGGCAGCTGCTGGGTCTGGCTCCTTCCCCTTCCTGGCAGCAGCTGGGGCTGGCTCCTTGCCCTTCCAGGCAGAAGCTGGGGCAGGCACCCTTTCCTTGAGGCTGCCTGGTGCAGGCTCCTTCACCTTCTGCTCATGTGCCCTGGATTCTTTCCCACCATGAGTGGGTGTGGAGGTTACTGGGCCCGTGGACTGGATGGCTGAGGTTCTTCCTGGATTTTTGCCACCCTGGCCAGATGTGAAGGATGAGGGGGAAGGGGTAAGGAAGAGGTCAGGGTGGGCAAGGAAAAGCTTTGTCAGGACATTGGGGCGGGAAGAGGGAGAAGGTTTGGGAGTGGAGGAAGAGGGAGTGGTTGTTGGAGGCGTCTGTCTGCTGATTTTGGGTGCAGGTGCATGGGCTGGATGCTGTTGTGAGGTGGGTGGCTGTTGGATGTCTGAGTGCCTGCGTTTGTGTACTTTAGGAGGGAGGGACAGACACCGCCAGGGCAAAAACAGCAGCCACCACAGCAGTAGCCGCCTGCAGCCACGCAGAAGTCAAAGTTCAGCCCGCTGTATTAAGACACAGGAAACCGCCACCTTTTCCGGACACTACCAACAACATCAAAAGCCTGGCTGAAACGGAGCTCAGAAGTAAAAGGACTCACCATTGGAGACACAAACAACAACCACGCCACCATGGAGCTGGAGTTGCAGTGCTCTTCTACGTGCTGCTCTATCACAAACACCAACGACGGCAAAGACGATGACAGTGAGTGCATCCACCTAGCACACAAGGGAGGGGGGAGGAAAAAGAGTCACACACACATGCAACACACACACACACCCACCCCCAACACCATACACATAATCAGCTGCATTACCCAGACATTTGTACCCCGTACCTCAGATGAAAAATGCAAGGACTACATAAATGTATCCAAAGTGAGTGTGATAAGATCAACACAGTAGAAATAAGAAATATGCAATGTAACTGCTATATACAAATGTACAGTTCAAGGGACACTGCCCAGTCCTCAGTTTGTGTGGACCACAGGCACACAGACCAAAGTCCAAGGCCCCATTTGTCACCTGCACCAACATGGAGAGAACACTGTAGGGGCATCAGTTGGAAAATAGGCAGGCACCTCAGACAGGGTTTGGGAGGGCACCTCAGCCGGCAGATGGAGGGGGCAACATGCCCTGTGCTTGCTCCTGGGGAGTGCAAGGCCACAGTCTCTCAGGTGGGTGATTTGCCCACATGCTCTGGTGGGGGCATCATGCCATGTGCTCTTGATCCTTTGGAGGCTGGGCTTTGTGGTTGTCTTACCCACTGGTTCTGGAGGGGGCATCATGCCCTGTGCTCTTGATCCTGGGGAGGCTGGGCTTGGTGGGTGTCTTACCCACTAGTTCTGGACGGGGCATCGTGCCATGTGCTCTTGATCCTGGGAAGGCTGGGCTTGGTGGGTGTCTTACCACTGGTTCTGGAGGGGGCATTGTGCCATGTGCTCTTGATACTGGGAGGCTGGGTTTGGTGGGTGTCTTACCCACTGGTTCTGGAGGGGGCATTGTGCCCTGTGCTCTTGATCGTAGGGAGGCTGGGCTTGGTGGGTGTCTTACCCACTGGTTCTGGAGGGGGCATTGTGCCCTGTGCTCTTGATCCTGGGGAGGCTGGGGTCGGTGGGTGCCTTACCCACTGGTTCTGGAGGGGGCATTGTGCCCTTTGCTCTTGATCCTGGGGAGTGCAAGGTCAGTCTATCAGGTGGGTGTCATACCCACTGATTTGCCGGTGGGAAGGCCGCACAGCAGCCCTTGGAGGCAAGACTACATACCACCCACCAGCGGTGATGGCTGCTCAGTGATGCTGCTGCAGCCGCTGGTGGGGGGAAGCTCCAGCACATCCCCTGCAGCCTCGAACGGCTGCCCACTGCTGGTGGCGGTGGTGCTGCTGCTTCTGCTGGTGGTGGTGAGGGGAAGCTCCAGCCCATCCCCTGCAGACTCTGACAGCTGCACAACAATGGTTGGTGGTGGGGGCTCCATCTGAGTCTCTGTCCCTGGCTCCTAGCCCTTCCTGGCAGCAGCTAGGGCTGGCTCCTTGCCCTTCCTGGCAGAAGCTGGGGTTGGCTCATTGCCCTTCCCGGCATCTGCTGGGTCTTGGCTGGATGCTGTTGTGAGGTGGATGGCTGTTGGATGTCTGAGTGGCTGCGTTTATGTACTTTAGGAGGGAGGGACAGACACAGTGGGAGAGGACACAGGGGACGTGTGCATGGCTGTTGTGGAAGTGTCTGCCAGTGAGGTGTGTGCTCTGCTAGGTGTGGTGGTGATGCTGGCTATTGGATGATGGTGTAGTGCATGCAGGTGTGAATGTAGACACAACTGGGACGGAGGTGGAGGAGGAGGGGAAGACAGTGGAAATAGTGGATGTTGGTATGTTAGCATCTGGATGGTGTTTGTGTGAGTGCCTGTGGGATGATGTGTGGTGCCTGTGTTTACCTGTGCCACTCTTGTGTGTTGTCTTGTGTGCATGCTCATCTGACTGTGTGCTTGGGATAGGGTGGGGTTGAGGGGAATGGGATTGGGATTGGGAAGAGGAAGTTGGAGGGGGGAAACAGGGACAATGGCTACCATCAGAGAGGAGGCCAGAGCCTGGACCAATCTCTGTTGGGCTGCCAAGCCAGTTTGAATGCCCTCCAGAAATGCATTAGTTTGTTGCATTTGGGCTGCCAGCCCCTGGATGGCATTCACAGTGGTTGACTGCCCTACAGAGATGGATCTCAGGAGGTCAATAGCCTCCTCAATCAGGGCAGCAGGGCTAACTGGGGCAGGGCCTGAGGAGCCTGGGGCCAAGGAGATGCCCACCCTCCTGGATGAGAGGCATGGGCAACTCATTGAGGGGCTGCTGGGAGGGCGCTGCTGGTACGGGGGTGGCGGCTGTACCTGTAGCTGAGGTGGTCACAGAAGTGTCAGCCACCACCAGGAAGCTTCCATCGGAGGAGGTATTTGATTCTGAACTGTCCCCTCCAGTCTCCACCGTGGTGCTGCCCTCGCCCTCCGTCCCACTGGTGCCCTCAGCGTCAGTGGACTCTGCCTCCTGGGTCCTGTGTGATGCAGCTCTCTCCGTCGCAGGTGCCACTGCTCCTCTGCAGATGATGCTAATGCACATAAGGACAGGGTAACAAAACCAAAAGGGGGGGGGAGAGACAAAGGATACACCTGGTCAATGGCTGCACCAACACCACCGTTGACGTCCACACCACTCTCACACACAGGGAACAGCCCTACGCAATATGCACTGCACTACCAGTTATTTTGCTAGCCACCAAGGCATGGTGACGGGCACACACCACTAAATGCAGCACACCTGGTATCCACGCAACCCTGAAAAGTTGTGGATGCCTATGTGCTAGGTAGAATGATTATCCCTTCTGGACCTTTGCCAACAGAGGACCTACTCTGCCATGTCAGGCCTGGGCCATGGGGCACCCACTGACACATATACCCCACCCAGATACCACTCTACCATGCGTAAGTTGTAATGATGGGCACTGTACTCACCACCTTGTGGCTGCTGTGATGCCCTCAAGCGCCCATACAGCTCAGGATAGGCCACCACCAGTATGCGGGCCATCAGGGGAGTCAGGGTTCGATGGGTACCCCTTCCTCATTTGGAGGCTGTCCCCAGCTGGGCCTCCGCCGACTTCCATGCCCAGCGTCTCAGGTCCTCCAACCGTTTGCGACAGTGGGTGCTCCGTCTGCCATAGACCCCCAGGGTCCGCACGTCCTTGGCAATGGCACCCCATAATCCCTTCTTTTGATGGGCGCTAACCTGCAGAGGGCATACACACAGCAAAATAGTTTCAGTCAGACGGTCCTGCCTGTTGTACTTATGGCCCATCATACCCCTTCACATCACTATTTGTACACACATGGCCCAGCACACAACCAATACATCACCAAGAGTATGTCCACATGCCCCCCTTACACAAGGCCTTCATACACCACCCCATGCCTTCATGCCACATGCATTGTGCTCACAGTGTACTCACCTGTTTGTCTGGAGGCCCACACAGCAGTCCGTACTGGGATAGGAACCCATCCACCAGTCGCTCCAACTCCGCTGAGGTGAAGGCAAGAGCCCTTTTCCCAGTCACACGGGCCATGGTAGGTTCCAGACACAGGTCACAGCAGCACATACAGTTTAGGTCCTCTCCTGTTGAAGGTCAGGTAGCAAGTAAGGAATCAGATACAAAATGGCAGTCACGTCCGTGGCGGTGCATACCGTCACCACCGGTGTACATCACCATTGGCCACTGTACTCCATAGGGCCCAATGTTAACCAATGAGGAGTTGCACGGCTGTTCCCGACTGCCTCCCGTAACGGCGCACGTCAGCGGAATTACTTCACTTCCATCTGTCCATCCATACAGGACACGTGGATGCAATTTCTGGGGGGTGGGCAGACCCTCGATAATAAATGCTTCACAGGTAAAAATTGGATATACAGGACAAATCCCACTTAGCCAATACAAATTGACATCATGCATTGTACTGTTGTGGTCCAATGTTCAGTTTGTGACTGGCTCCTCACTCTTTTGTCCCTTAGATTGCTACCATTGCGGATGAATAGGAGATGGAGACATACCCCCGTGTACAGACCCCTGGTAGACTTGGCAACAATGGAGGACAGGCACATCATCCTCACCTATAGACTTGACAGGGCCACAATCACAGAGCTCTGTGCCCAATTGGAGCCTGACCTGATATCTGCTATCCGTCACCCAACTGGGATCCCGCCTCATGTGCAAGTTCTATCACTGCTCCATTTCTTGGCAACTGGTTCTTTCCAAGTGACAGTGGGCTTGGCAGCAGGAAGGTCGCAGCCAATGTTCTCAATAGTGCTGACCAGAGTGTAGTCTGCCCTGATTAAACAGATATGCAGCTACATTGTATTTCCCCAGGTGGAGGATTTGGCCACAGTGAAGGCTGACTTCTATGCAATGGGACATATCCCCAATATAATTGGGGTGATTGACGGACCACATATTGCATTTGTCCCCTCCCCCCGCCAGAATGAGCAGGTGTTCAGGAATCATAAGAGTTTCCACTCTATGAATGTGCAGATGGTGTGCTTGGCTGACCTTTACATCTCCCATGTCAATGCTAAGTATCCTGGGTCTGTGCATTATCCCTTTATCCTGAGGAATAGCAGCATCCCAAATGTTATGGGCCAACTACAGAGGCACAGGGTGTGGCTAATAGGTGACCCCTGGTTCCCATCCAGTAGGTGTTGATGTATGGGTATGGTGTTGGCCATATGGGATAGTGTGTGATTAAATATTGTCCCTCAATATTTGCAGGTGACTCTGGTTACTCCAACCTATTGTGGCTGCTGACTCCTGTGAGGAATGATAGGACAAGGACAGAAGAACGTTACAATGAGGCACACAGGTGAACAAGACGGATAATCAAAAGAACCTTGGGCCTCCTGAATTCCAGGTTCAGGTGCCTCCATCTAACAGGTGGATCCCTGTGCTACTCACCCAAGAAGGTCTGCCAGATAATCGTGGCATGCTGCATGTTGCACAACCTTGCCTTGAGATTCCATGTGCTTTTTCTGCAGGAGATGGAGGACGGAGATGGCCGTGTGGCAGCAGTGGAACCTGTGGATAGTGAGGATGAGGAGGCAGAGGATGAGGATGAGGACAACAGAACAGCAGTGATACAACAATACTTCCAATGACACACAGGTAAGACAGTGTTACTTCACATTTCATTGTCAATTGTTTGTATATATTTTGCACTGAAATGCTGTTATTTCCCACTTCTGTGCCCACTTGCTGTATCCTTTGGCAATTCATTTTACAGATGTTAGTGCCCCACTATCGCTCCTGGTGTGATCACTGCACCCAAATACAGGTCTTTACTATGTTCAAAATTACTGTACAGTTGAAATGCAATGTTTGAACCTGGTTAAGCCACTACATACTTAAAAAATGTTACATATTCCATACGTCTATTTTTTCCAAGGGTGTTTATTGAAGTGCTAAGAAAAAGAGGGGCAATGGGATGGGGTGATGATGGAGGAAAGTCTAGGGTATTGTTCCAGTCTATTTGTAGGACAGGTGCATTGTCCATGGGGACATGGGTAGGGGAGCGATGGCAGTTCAAGGTGGACAGGGTGACAGAGTGGGACACAAGGGTGAAAATAGTCTTGGCAATAGTCTCTGGCTTCTGCCTGGTTGCGGGGTGGTTCTTCTTCTGCCGGGGGAGGGGTGCTGGTGGCCTGTTGGTCCTGTGGCAGGGCCTCCTGTCCATTTGTGGCTGCGGAGGTGGAAGGCAGTTCAGATGTCTGGCTAGTGGCAGGGGCCCCCTGTTGTGAGACTGCCTCCCTCATTATTTTGGCCATGTCTGCCATCACCCCTGCAATGGAGACCAGAATGTTGATGGCCTGCAAGTCCTCCCTGATCCTCTGTTACTGTCCTTCCTGCAGCCGCCGATCTGCTGATGCATGTTAAGGCCTTAGGAATACTTGATGTACACACTTGGTAAGGTGTCACTCCTGTCCTCAATTGTTGAATCTTGGGATACTAGGTCATGTTGGAGCTAGGTAGACCGACACATCTTTGAGTTGAGCATGATCTGTACATTGCTCACTCCCAAGTGAGTAAACTAATTTGAGAGAAAACAAACAGGTATATTTTGACAAGTGAATACTGGGCTGGTGGTTGGAGTCACAGAAACAGGGCCTCCTGGGAGTTGCAGTCAGGTTGCTGCCTCTATTTCACACAGTAGACAAAGGGTATCCTCCCAGATGAGTGAAGAACATTTGAGAAATTATAAACAGGTTTATTTGGGCAAGTTAAAACTGGGCTGGTGGTTGAAGTCACAGAAACAGGGTCTTCTGAGAGTTGCATTCAGGTCACTCTCTCTACTTCCCAACACTTGACTAATGTTGGATATTACATATCCGAAGCCAGACTGGATTTAGGTTGGAGCATACATTTACATGTTGAGACATAACATGACTTTTGCGATGATTTTGTGATATTGAAACACTTACAGGCACCATTCCATCTTATGGCATGTGATGGGCCTTTGTAGCTGTGATGTTAGGTCCAGCAATACATATTAACAGTCTTACATCTCAGATACTCTGGGTACTGAATGTTGGTAAAGTCAATAAATGATACTGTGGCAAAAGCTGAGCTGTAATCATGCAGGACATTGCAGTTTAGCAACAGTTTTTGTGTTGTAACTTATCAGACTCCACTCTCCTAGGTATTCCTGTCAAGTCCTTAGGATGCAGGGTGGCCAAGACCTTCTTCTGCCAGAGAAAGAGTTGGTATGTGGCACTTGGAGGACCACTACCAGTCTTGTTGGCCTCCACCTGATGACGGGAGGCCAAAAAATGCACTTTGCCTGTCAGGTCGCTCCATCTGTTCCTGATGTGTTCCTCTATGTGCAGGGTGGTGCCTACACAATTCACTCTGTCAACGATCCTTTGCCAAAGTTCTATTTTCCTTGTGAGGAGTGTGCTGGACCTGAGCTCCAAACAATTGTGGCTCTACTCTTATGATTTCATCCACCATGACTCTCAACTCATCCTCTGAGAAATGTGGATTTTAGGAACATGACATGATGGGAAATTAATGTTTGTGACAGGGAGTTACTTACAAAAGAAAAGTGATGTGGGGAGTAAATGAGGAAAATTGTTTAAGGAATAGTGAAAAAGGGGTGCCTTATTTCTCTGGACAAAATCAAATCTTCGTTGTAGTGGAGATGCATAGGATCATGGTCCATGAAGGGGTGTATTTTATGGTGTGATTAGCAAGTATGTCCACTGGGCCCTTGATTGTCAGCTCTGTTATTTTTTAATTCATCCAATGGGCATTTATATGTTGTTTTTGTGAACGTATAACACGGTGGTCGACTGCCATTAGCTAACCACTGCAACAGGACCACCACGTCGACTGTGTGTTTGTTATCGGTTCAGTGGATGGCTGCTGCGCTGATGGAGCAGGCATTCAGACCACCAAGATAGCAGACTGCCCAACCACGCTGCTGGTGATCAGCACTTTGGCTTGGTGGGCAGCGGTTCTGCCTGTAAACATCGTAACATGGATCTCCATGTGCCACTGAAATGATGGTCGTTTTGGGACCACCACCTTGGCAGTCTGGTGGTCCAACTGCCAAACTCATAATCGGGCCCAAGTCTTTAGTTATCCTTGATGTATCTTCCACATTTAACATTTGCCTTTGCATTTTCTCACACTGAACAAAAACATATCCCATGGGACATACTTGGGATACTTTAAGAAAAACATTTGCCTACTAAAGGTGCAAATGTTTTTCTTTTTACACTGCATTTCTATCATTGCATAGCTGAATCATTTAAGAAAAGCTCATGTCCATGCACCTCCTCCCAAAGATAGATAGGAAGATAAGTGAATTTGGTAATAATACTGCTCTGGAAACCTCTGGATTCGGAAAGTTTACTTCAAAATCTGTAATCAGGGTTTAACCCATTCCTCAGGCATGAGCAGGCTTGCTGTTCCTTAACATCCTTATGATACTAAATTATTATTACATCCTTGTTCTCCCTGTACTGCTGGAACTATTTACAGCCATTACAGCATGCAATATTCCATCTTGTTATTTCACCTTTATAAGTCTTTGGTATGTGACTTAGGACCTTTGAATGGATTTGGTCATTTTCAGAAAGATGGTTCAGTCACTGGTTTCACACCACCGTTCCATTCCGCTCTGCTGTGCTCAGAGTAAATGCAATTCTGACAATTCATCTTTCTGTGCAGAAAGGGTTTAGGTATCAATCATATGAAGTGAGCACTCGTGTCTATGTGTTGGTAAATAGCTTTTGGATTTGGAGCAAGCACAATATTTTATTATCCTGCCTCAAGCTAGTTACAGGATAGATAAAAATCTGTAGGTACTATTTTAATAATGTTACATTTCAGTTGTTTCTTTTTATTTTTTGTTTGGTTTAAATAATTGGGGTGATCTGCTATAAGACTCAAGGGCTGATTACAAACGTGATGGATATCCCCTCCGCAATATCACAAGTTCCATTCTATCTTATGGAACTTTTAAAACAGCGGGTGGGATATCCCTCACGTTTGTGATGAAATATCCCACCTGCCAAGGTCTTAATCAGGCCTTTAGGGATATATTTATACTTGCTTTGCGCTGAATTAGCGTCATTTTTTTTTACGCTAATTCAGCACAAACCCAACGCCATATTTATATTTTGACGCTAGGCCCATCTAGCATCAAACTTTTGGTGTTAAAGTCATTTTTAGGATTCGTGAAAACCTCGAAGTGTCAATGAGATGCAAGGTGGGTGTTCCCGTCCACAGAATGACTCAAACACCCTAGCACCTTAATTAACCACCCGGGCAAAAATGACACACGGGTGGAAGGCGGACCCAAAAAATGACGTTAACTCCGATTTGCGCCAAAATGTAACACCTGGTACGGAAAAGGAGTTAAAATGAGGGAAACACACCACTACTTAAGGAGAACACACAGAAGCAACATTACAACCCACAGGAGAAGATGGAAGTGATACTGATACAGCTTTCTAGATGGGGCAGAGGACAGCAATAACTCCTGCACACACCACCACGACAACGAAGGCAGGAGAGGGTCTTCAGAACCAGGACAACCCTCCTTGGCCTCAGGGACCTGAACATTATTAGGACCCATAGACTCAACCACCAAGCCATACTACACCTCCTGCACCACAATGAGCCACAAATTGCAGCCAGCCTGCAGACCCCACACAACATACCATCTGTGACAAAGCTGCTTGCTGTCCTGCACATGCTGACAAGTGGTTCCTTCCAAACAACGGGTGCACTGGTTGCTGGTGTCTCACTGCCGTCGTTCTCTGCATTCCTGCCAAAGGTATTAGACACTATCATCTCCCTGATACCCCATCAAATCAGCTTCCCCAATACCTGGCAAAAGCAGCAGGAGAACAAACAGGGGCTCTACCAAATCCATGGCTTTCCGCATGTGCTAGGTGCAATTGACTGCACCCATGTCCGGCTCGTACCACCTGCAGGAACAGAGCACTGATACCGGAATCGCAAGCACACGCATTCCATTATTCATCACAGAATATTCATAAACATTTTGGCCAAGTATCCTGGGAGCGTCTATGATGCCTACATATTCCGGCACAGCAGGATCAATGAATAATTCCAGGATAAACAATTTGGAAATGGCCTATTTGTTGGCAAGTCCACAAATCTAGTAATGTACTCAAAACATGCCAACCCTGTCGGACACACAAGACATACACCACTACTGCAACAGTTGGCCAGGGTAACTCACATGTGCAGGTGATAACACATATGCACGATGTTGCAGTACAGCACAATCAATGCACAACACTAATACATACACCCACATGTACATAACACACACAGCTTGGCAGGCACACCACAGGAAGGGCAGGTGCAGACGTGTACCCTTTGACAACAGCAGAACTACACAGACCATTACAAGTTCCCTCAGGTTGCCCACTACGTACACATTACACACACTACATCAAACAAAGAATAGCACAGAAATGTCAAAGGCATACACCATGCCCATGTCATCTAACTTCCAAATAGGCACAGATGGCTCAAGTCATGCCATGCAAATCACTGCCAGAACAAATATCAAACACCACACAACTTGCGCTTAAATCAACTGCATCTCATCAACACATACCTAACTTAGACATCGGCCTGACGCATTGGCTCACACACATAGGAATACAAGATCAATGCCCATCACATACCATGTGCCAGATGTGTGAAAAGTGGTACCAAACCTACTGTAGTGCAACCTCACATGCAACACTCACTGACTCACAACTCCATCATGTCTGTACCGGATACAATAAATTGGCTAACAGTGGACAGAGACACAGTCAGACAGTGCAGATCATGGATGTTATAGTGGGATCCAGTAGGAGAAAACAGGATGTCACTGACCTCACATGCACTGTCCCAAGAGACATATGCTAAGTAGCTGAGCTCCATCCTATAGCCTGCACTGTGCATGTGTCAACAGAATAAATGCACAATAATGTTTAGGAAGATAGGAGAGACACTGCTAGTTATGTTGATCATCCTGTGACAATGGGGTACACACCTTGAACACCTTGTGGCTGACACAGACATTAGCTGCCACTCAGGAACATCAAGGGAACATTGTAATAGCCCAAAGTTCCATAGTCATGGCCTGCACTGTATGTACATGTTGGCAGATGACAATTTCATAATGACTTGAAGCCACATTGTAAATTGGCCACCCTCCTATGTTGTATGTAGCGTGGAAGGGGTGTGAAATGTTTCTCGCTGCAGGTCTGTCACCACAAGATGCATAGCAGGATGATGCAGACTCACATGTAGCTGTCCCCTAAAACCTGAGGTAGTGCCAACAACAAATACCACCACAGGGGTGATGTATGCAGGTTGCATAAAGGAAGTAAACTGTGCTATGAACGCAGATGAATGTGGCACAAATGCATGCTGCAGACACAGAAAAAGCCAATTGGCCATCTAAAAAGCATATGTGCAGGGTGATGTTTCATCCTGCACAGGTACATCCACCTCCACAAGCCAACTATCCAAGTACCCTGGTGCAGGTTAGGTAGTGTTGATGCACAGCTCCACATGAGCAACTGGCGCAGGGGACAACAAAGGGTTGCCAAGTAACAGGTCACACATGGGGCATTCTTGTATAGTTGAAATGCTGCAGGACAGTGCAGGCAATTCTGGAGACATGTTGTGCATTCTCACTAACCGATTTCGAAGGCCCTAAGTGTCACAACTCATCTGCAATAACACATGTCAAAAGGGATGGGATGTCCAGGCTCTGTAGTGCTACCATGTTGCCACCACATCAGACCCCATTGTGTTGTGAGGGTGTGTCATGTCCCCTCTAGCGATAGCACACTGATACAAGGGTGCACTACACAACGCATGGTAGATACATAATGACCATCAGCGTGGAATCCAAATCATATGTTCCAGGTCCTGGAGCCAAACACAAGATTGTCATGTCTAACAACGTAGTGCTGAGGAAAGATTACACAACGATAGGAACTCACACCAAACCAAAAATACATATGAGCCACAACCAGCTCTTAATATCAACTGCCATGCTACATGACATACCTGTTGCAAGCCCTAACAACAAATTACTTCTTTAATGTTTTGCAGCGGATCAGGGTTATGGCATACAGCCATTGATAATGACCCCATTTCCCAACCCAAGCACAGCAGCAGAGAGTGCATATAATGAGGGACATCAGAGGACACAGACTATTGTGGAGAGGACATTTGGTTCCTGAAGTCTAGATTCAGGTGCCTGGACAGCACAGGAGGCAGCCTCCTATATGCCCCACAAATCGTCTGCAAGAAAATCATGACATGTGCCATCCTGCACAACATATGTGTGCGGATGAACGTCCCCTTATATGAGCAGGTAGATGACCTGCCTGAGGAAGAGGAGGAAGATGGTGGAGAAGAAAATGAGGGGGAACAGCACAACACAGCTGCTGGGATACGCCACAGACTGTACATTGTTGATATCTTCTTCACTCATTATTCACATAACTCACCTTGTAGATTTTGTCAACAAACATCTCAATTATTCACAAAATCCGGCTTTGGTGTCTTCAATCTCTTATACATATACCTTAGGATTCTGAGTCTAACCTCAGGGAGCATGTCGCAAACACTAATCTGAAGAGTACTGTAACAACACCACATGTGAAGAATACGAGTGAACTGCTACCATCACACACACCACAATTAGCCTCATTACTTGAAGGTGACAACTGAAGGACACAGTCTATGGACCACAACATATTCATTACATCCACGTTGCCAACTTGTACAACAATAGCTCATCACACACAACAACAACATGTCCAAAAAGGAGGTAAACAAAGGGGCCACACATGAGGCAGTGGATGTCAAAATATGGTGAAACTGTAATGTTTGAACAGACCACTAACACAACTCAGTGTGAGAGATGCAATGGCTGCATGGAGAATGTGTAACAAGGGGGGGGACTTCATTGGTGACAATGCTCAACATGATTAGCCCAGGTATGACAAGCAATGGGAGAAATCAATCCTGCTGAGTACATCCATGGAAATCACTCCTGCCACTGCCATGGGGCCCAATCCTGTCACAGGGTACACATGACCTCACACTTTGGACGGACACATCTGTGAAATGCACATCAGAATGGATGAGAACATATGCAGCCAGGGCTGCAGGTCCACCACAAAATAATTTTTAATACAATGCAGAATGTTATGATTTTCAACTTTCTATTGTGTTCAATACATTATATGGTTGAAATGTAGGCAGAGTGTGTCAATCACAGTATGTAACAAATATGTACACATGTCCAACATATGTGTAGTCCACACACAAGTCATCCATATACTCAAGAGCAACATATGGAGACATTTGTTGGATAACATTTGCCAGGTTGCATTCATCAGCCATCATTAACAATGCCTGAGCTGTGCATGTAGTCTGAAATGAGATGTTCTGTAAGACAATTACACACAGCACATAAGTAAACACAATTCACAATCACATATCATGAATCTTGCATAGTACTAACTGCCATACATATGTGGATACACTTTTGTCACACATACATACATATGCTTGACATGCATACATTTGCATGCTGCTGATTCTGTAACATATATTGGTGTAACAGACCAATCACACACAAATCACATTGTTCAATGGACTACCACATGTGGCCATATATAAAATGCCAAACTGCAGCCCAGCCAATTCAATTACTTGTTTGATACAGGGTGCATCCATTAACAATTGACAAAGTCACGCAATCAGGAAATGAGTAAAAAACAAAATTACACAAATGTGTCGAAAACATCCGCAAACGCAAAGTACATGACCCATGGGCCCTTAGCGTGATTTACACCTTTGCACGCATCACAATGCTGATTTATTGTAAAATCGACACATAAAGGTAATGCGTCAATAACAAAAGACGCACGTCATTAATGCATCAGAAAAACTCACGCAAATATCAGATGCGTCAAAAAAATTAACGCATAACAGAAAACCTGACACAAGGACACGGGAAGTGATGTAATAGGATATCCTGTTTACAGGCATGGTACAGTGGGTGCATTTTCACTTTCTCTTTACAGTCTGTGCCTCTTGTGACTGTGTGGTTGTGGCTTGGAGTTGGTGGTGTCTTCTTGCTCTTTTTTGTATCTTGTGGTGTCCCTCCTGTTGTGTTTTTTGTTTTATTTGATTGTTATTTGTCCCAGTGGCTGTGAATTTGTGTGTCAACTGTATATTACCTTGTACCTGTGCTGTGGGGTGTCTGTCTGGGTTACTTGTATAGGTGAGTTAGTTGGGTTAGTTATTTTTTGGGTGTTAAGTTTCCTTTCCTTACTTCTGTTTATTTCTACTGCATTTTTCTTTTTCAACCTGTACCCCGGTACAATGTCTGGCAGGGGGAGGCAGACCAGAATGGGGGAGGAGGAGCTGGGAGGCTTTATAGCCCACTACCTTCCAATAGATGTTGGATATGGGTGGCCATGTGATGCAGGGCTACAGGACAGAGGCGAGGTAGGTGTGGTGGGGCAAGGTGCTCCACCACCTGAAGAGGGTGTACCACAGCAGTCGCAACGACCACCAGCTCAAGCATCGCTGGGCTGATCTGGTGGCCAGAGAGCAGGATCTTCTGGACCATCTTGGTGTGGTGAGTGGTGGCCCTGTTGGTGTGTACCCCATTGGCAAACTAATTACTGTTCACCGCAAATGAATAACAGTAGCAGATGTGTTGGTGTGCTGCATTCAATGCTTGTGGATAGGTTGCAGGCAATCAGAATTAAGGGGGTCATTCCAACCCTGGCGGTCGGTGTAAAAGCGGCGGCCAACCCGCAAACAGGCAGGCGGCCAAAAAAATGGAATTCCGACCCTGGCGGGAACCGCCAACACAGCCCGCCACTTTAACACTCCGACCGCCACGGCGGTACAGTCAAGCAGCGCAGCGGTCACCGCCAACAGACAGGCGGCAGACAATGTACCGCCCACCCTATCACAACTCACCAATCCGCCACCTTTTCCGGGGCGGGAGCCCCGCCGATAAAAACACGGCGGAAACAGACTACGAACCGGAAAACGCTCACCTCTACACACTCCACGAGGAATCTGGACAGCATGGAACCAGAACTACACATCCTACCAGCTATTGTCTACCTGCTCCTCTACCAGGAGCACGAACGCCGGCGCAGAAGACAACGGTGAGTACTGCACCTCCGACACAGGGGAGGGGGGAGGCAAAAAATTACGGGGACACACATACGCCACACCCCCACCCTCACCCACTACAACACACACATCAATGCAGAGCAACAAGTCAGAGTGACACCCCCCAAACCCCCCGGAAGAATGCAAAGACAAAATAAAATGATCATTAAAAATGAAGTATATTATAGCATAATTGAAGTTAAGTGAAATATGAAATATATAAATAAAATATATTACATCATGAACAATATATACATAGGTCAAAAGTCCGGCCCATATTAGCTATCATCCATTGTTCGTGGGCCAATGGGCCTAAACACATGTGCAAAGCCCACACACGAGACCCGATTCCATTGGAGAGAACACTGCAGGGGCATCAGATAGTAAAACTACAGGCATCTCAGGGGGAAGGGAAGGGGGGGCACCTCAGCCAGTTGAATCCACGAGGGGCCTCCATGCCCACTGTACCATCCTGGGGAGTGCAAAGCCACAGTCTCTCAAGTCTCTACAGTGGGTGGGTTGCCCACTGTACCATCCTGGGGAGTGCAAAGCCACAGTCCATCAAGTGGATTACAGACTCCACTGGTTCTGGAGGAGCGGTGCTTGAGATGAAGGGCCCAGTGGAGCGGTGCTTGAGAAGAAGGGCCCAGCGGAGCGGTGCTTGACAGGAAGGGCCCAGCAGAGCGGTGCTTGACAGGAAGGGCCCAGAGGAGCGGTGCTTGACAGGAAGGGCCCAGCGGAGCGTTGCTTGACAGGAAGGGCCCAGCGGAGCAGTGCATGACAGGAAGGGCCCAGCAGAGCGGTGCTTGACAGGAAGGGCCCAGCGGAGCGGTGCTTGAGATGAAGGGCCCAGCGGAGCGGTGCTTGACAGGAAGGGCCCAGCGGAGCGGTGCTTGACAGGAAGGGCCCAGCAGAGCGGTGCTTGACAGGAAGGGCCCAGCGGAGCGGTGCTTGACAGGAAGGGCCCTGTTCAGCGGTGCTTGTCTTAAAGGGCCCTGTTCAGCGGTGCTTGTCACGGCGGGGCCCTGTTCAGCGGTGCTTGTCATGGCGGGGCCCTGTTCGGCGGTGCTGGTCACGGCGGGCCCTGTTCAGCGGTGCTTGTCACGGCGGGGCCCTGTTCAGCGGTGCTTGTCTTGAAGGGCCCAGTTCGGCGGTGCTTGTCACGGCGGGGCCCTGTTCAGCGGTGCTTGTCACGGCGGGGCCCTGTTCAGCGGTGCTTGTCACGGCGGGGCCCTGTTCAGCGGTGCTTGTCTTGAAGGGCCCACTTCGGCGGTGCTTGTCACGGCGGGGCCCTGTTCAGCGGTGCTTGTCACGGCAGGGCCCTGTTCAGCGGTGCTTGTCACGGCGGGGCACTGTTCAGCGGTGCTTGTCACGGCGGGCCCTGTTCAGCGGTGCTTGTCACGGCGGGGCCCTGTTCAGCGGTGCTTGTCACGGCGGGGCCTGGGAACTAGATTGGGCCAATATTTTCCGCTCAGTCGCCATCCGACCTTTCGCTTGCGGGGCCCTCCTGTGCTGGAGTCCTGGGCCCGTGGGTGTCCTCCTTCACACCCGAAATGGGGCTGTTGGGGGCCTCCTAGGCAGCTCGCCTACTGCCGGACTTTTCCGCCCTGCTGCCGTTTGCCCTCCTTCGCCGATTCTCTGGGGCCCTTGCCTCCCTTTGTGGCTGTGCCGGGTGACGGTGCCAGGGTAGTGCCTTTGGGGGCTGCCGTCTCTGGCCTCTCGCACCAGACCTTCCCTTTTTTAGGTTTTTTCCCAGGGGGTGGGCTGGCTGTCCCCTTGCTGCTGGCCGATGTTGCTGCCCTAGAAAGTGGTGGACTCCAATAGCCCTGGACTATGGTCCTTGTAGGTGCAGGGCTTGTGGTGGCTGAGGTGCTGTTTGGACTCTTACGAGATGGAGGGGGTGGGTCAGGTGATGCTAAGAGGTTAATTTTGGAGAGGAAAAACTTTTTAGGAGCAGTGGGAAGGGTAGGTGCAGTGGGTATGGGAGTGGAGGAAGAGGATGTGGTTGTAGGAGAGTCAAGTGTGATGTCTTTGGGTGCAGGTGCTTGTGACGGAGGCTGTCTTGAGGTGGATGGCTGTTGGGTGGGTGGCTGCCTGAGTTTGTGTGGTTTGGAAGAGGGCGTGATAGACACACTGGGAGAGGACACAGGGGACGTGTAAATGGCAGTGGGGGTGGTGACTGCACGTGTGCGGAGTGTTTTGGTGGGTGTGCTGGTGATGGACGTACTGGCTGATGGTGGTGTGCATGCAGGTGTGAGTGGAGACGTCACAGGGAGGGAGGAGGGAGACGAGGAGGAGGGGGACACAGAGGAGGCAGTGGCTGTTGGCATGTCTGCATGTGGATGTTGCATGTGTGAATGCTTGTGTGATCTGTGGTGCTTATGTCTGGATGAGCTGCCCTTGGGTGTTGATGTGTGTGCAGGCTGGTCTGTAGGTGTGGCTGGGATAGGCAGAGGAACAGGGGAGTGGGACTGGGATGAGGAAATTGGAGGGGGGAGGCAGGAGACAGGGACAATGGCTGCCGTCAGTGCTGAGGCCAGAGCGTTGAACGATCGCTGATGGGCAGCCTGACCCGAATGAATGCCCTCCAGGTATGCATTGCTCCGGTGCACCTCCCTTTCTACACCCTGGATGGCATTCAAAAGGGTAGACTGCCCAACAATAAGCGTCTGGAGGAGGTCAATGATCTCCTCACTGAGGGCAGCAGGGGTAACTGGGGCAGGGCCTGAGGTGCCTGGGGCGAAGGAGATGCCCGCCTTCCTGGCCGAGCGGGCACGGGGCGAACGCTGAGGGGCTGCTTGGAGGGCGGAGCTGGTGCGCTGGGTGGCGGCTGTACCTGTTGTAGCGGTGGGCACGGATGTTGCCGTCACCACAAGGGAGCTCCCTTCTGAGGACGTGTCTGTGTCGCTGACGTCTCCACGGGTCCCCGTTGTGGAGCTCCCCTCGCCCTCCGTCTCACTGGTGAACTCGGAGTCGGTTGCATGGCCCTCCGGGGTCATGTGAGATGCAGCTCCCTTGTGCTCCGATGCCACTTCTCCTCCGCCTGATGATGCTAATGCACACATGAACAGGAAGACCAAAAAAAAGGGGGGGGAGAAAAAATTACATGTTGAGTGCATGCATTGGCGACACCGTTGGTGGAGAGGACAGACACAGAAGCCCCCTGCACTACGCCGCGCACTCGGTGTACACTACTCAATTATTGTGACTTGACCTACAAGCCTATGGACGCCAACTGCACACATAGGTGACCCAGGGCCATGGATAGCTGTACTTAGCACCCTACAGAGGTGGGGGGCGGGGGCACAGGGCCATGCCATACGGAGGGGCCTAGCCTACAGAAATCGCCCTGGCCTAGAGATACCCACAGCCCTCCTCCCCCACCCAGACACCTCCACTGTGCGCTAACATAGCTGAATGTGCTGGTACTCACCCCCTTGTGTCTGCTGTGATGTCCTCACGCGCCCATCCAAATCGGGGTAGACCACCGCCAGGTTCCGGGACATCAGGGGGGTCAATTGACGGGAGCCACCCCTCCTACGTTGGGAGGCCATCCCCAGCAGAGCCTCCGCGGTCTTCCTGCTCCCGCAGTGGATGTCCTCCCACCTCTTGAGCAGTGGGTGCCCCGTCTGTTGTGGACCCCCAGGGTCCAGACGTCCTTGGCGATGGCACGCCAAATGTCGATCTTCTGATGTGCGCTGACCTATGTGACATGGACAGGGTGGGAAAATAAATATCATCATTTTCTGCATGGTCGATGTGAGTGGCCCCCCCTCCCAACCTTGCCATATGGCACATGCTCTCATCTGTCGTGCGATGCATGCCTCATTCGCTCCCCTCCCCACCATCTTTCATCCACCCCACTCAACACAGGCATTGCCAACAAAGCATGGTCCCAGTGTACTTACCTGTTGGTCTGGAGGACAGTAGAGTAGCGCATACTGGGGAAGGACCCCATCAACAAGTTTCTCCAATTCCTCAGATGTGAAGGCAGGGGCCATTTCCCCAGTCGCAGCAGCCATTGTATCTTCCAGACCGAGGTCACAGCAGCACTTGCAGTACAGGTCCTCTCCTGTGGATGATCAGGTCTCGAGTGATTAAGCAGATAGAAAATGGCGGTCACGCCCGCGGCGGTGCGTACCGCGGCGGTGCGTACCGCGACCGCTGGCGCACATCGTCATTGGCTCCTGAGACCCATAGGGTTCAATGTTAACCAATGCTGCTTTGCGGTGTGCCACGCCAGCGCATTGACCTCACATCCCATTGTCACACTTCACAGGTCAGGCAGCTGCCATTTCAAGGGCCCACATGGCTTAATTTCTACTGCGTCACACAGGCCTAGGCCTTGCATTGCCACTCATACAAGCCATTCAATGCATAGCGAATCGTGTTCTGTGCAAGCTGTGGTTACGTACCTGTGGGTTGCTTGACTCTGTTCTCCATGTTGTCCTTCCTAGGCACCGTCCGCTGGGACTTGCGAGGAGATGGAGGAGTGTTCCCGTGTACAGACCGCTGGTGGACCTGTCGACAATGGAAGAAAGACATGTCATACTGACATACAGACTTGACCGAGCCACTACACAGGAACTGTGTGCCCAGCTGCAGCCAGACCTGATGTCCCCCATTCGCCAACCCACAGGGATTCCCCCTCTGGTGCAGGTTCTGTCAGTACTCCATTTTTTGGCAAGTGGATCATTCCAAACAACAGTGGCCATATCATCAGGGATGTCTCAGCCTATGTTTTCGAAGGTTTTGTCCAGAGTGTTGTCTGCCCTGATGAAATACATGCGGAGCTACATTGTTTTCCCTGAGGTGGGTGATTTGGCTACAGTGAAGGGTGATTTCTATGCCCTTGGCCATATCCCCAACATCATTGGTGCCATTGATGGGACCCATGTGGCTTTGGTTCCCCCCAGTGAAAGTGAGCAGGTGTACAGGAACAGAAAAAGTTATCATTCGATGAATGTCCAGGTGGTCTGTTTGGCTGACCAGTACATCTCCCATGTAAATGCCAAGTTCCCTGGGTCAGTGCATGACGCGTACATCATGCGAAATAGCAGCATCCCTTATGTGATGGAACAGCTACAGAGACACCGTGTGTGGCTAATTGGTGACTCTGGTTACCCCAACCTGTCGTGGCTACTGACCCCAGTGAGGAATCCCAGGACAAGGGCAGAGGAACGGTACAATGAGGCCCATGGGCGTACTAGGAGGGTGATCGAGCGGACCTTCGGCCTCCTGAAGGCCAGGTTTAGGTGCCTGCATATGACAGGTGGATCCCTAATGTACTCACCAAAGAAGGTGTGCCATATCATCATGGCCTGCTGTATGCTTCACAACCTGGCTTTGCGACGCCAGGTGCCTTTCCTGCAGGAGGATGGTCCAGATGGTGGTGTTGAAGCAGCTGTGGAGCCTGTGGAGAGTGAAGAGGAGGAAGACGACGGGGACGACACAGACAACAGGGACACAGTGATACAACAGTATTTTCAGTAGCACACAGGTACGAATCAACCCGCCATTTTACATTTACTTAAAGTCTCCTGCCTCTCTACTGTATGTGTTTCCCCCCAGTTCCTGTTAACTGAGTTGTGACTTTCCCTTCCGTTTTCAGAGCTGTGGGCCCCACTGCGTGACCTCTGCTTTGTTTGCCCATGGACTACAGCTGTGTGACAGTGGTATGTTGTCATCACAATGTAACTGAACATTTTGGCACCGTTATGTCTAATACATTTGTTCAAAATACAAGCAGACTCCAGATTTTTTAAGTGCAATAAGTGATTTTATTAAAGTGCTAAATTTAGGGACATGATTGTAAAACGGTGATGGGTGATTGAGGAGTAATGTCCATGGCAGAGTCCAGTTTTCAGTCTCACAGGTGCATTGTCCATATGCCTGTGGAAGGATGGAGCAGGGGCAGTTTAAGTTTGGACAGGGTGACAATGTGGGACAGTGGGATGACATCAGGGGGTATCGTTTGCTGGCGGGGGTCTTGGCATCCTACTCTGTCTTCTTCTGAGATCTCAGGTACCGCTTGCGGGGTGGTTCTTCTTCTGCAGGAGGTGGGGTTCTGGTGGCCTGTCGTTGTGTGGGGGCCTCCTGTCCACTAGCGCCGGCGGAGGTGGTAGCCTGGTCTGGGTCCATGCTAGTGACAGGGGCCTTTGTGGTGCCACATGGTCCTGCAATGTGGTGACTATCTGGTTAAGGGCCACGACGATGGTCCCCATTGCGGAACTAATGTTTCTCAGTTCCTCTCTGAACCCCATGTACTGTTCCTCCTGCAGTACCTGGATCTCCTGGAACCTGGCCAGTACCGTAGCCATCGTCTCCTGGGAGCGGTGGTATGCTCCCATGATGGAGGAGAGGGCCTCTTGGAGAGTCGGTTCCATGGGCCTGTCCCCCCCCTGTCGCACAGCAGCCCTCCCAGTTCCCCTGTTTCCCTGGGCCTCTGTCCCCTGGACCGTGTGCCCACTACCACTGCCCCCAGGTCCCTGTTGTTGTTGGGGTGGTGGGTCAACCTGGGTGCCCTGTAGTTGTGGACACACCGCTGATTGACGTGTCCTGGAGACAGAGGCATGGGCCCGCTGGGTGGGAGCTGTGCTGGTGTTCCCAGAGGGGGTTAGGTCTGCTGTAGCCTGTGGCTGTCTGTGGGGAACTGACTGTCCCGAGGTCCCCGATGGGCCGGGCTGGTCATCTGGGTCCAGGGAGACAGAGCTGCTGTCATCACTGGGGGCCTCTTCTGGGAGTGGGATGGACATCTCTGGACCCTCATGGGCGGTGTGGTGGCGTTCGGGTCCTGCAGGGGTATAAGAGTATGGTTATTGCTTCTGTGTGTGCCATTTCGTGTAATGGGTGGGTGGCCGCGTGCCCCAGTGCTGGCAATCCCTTTTGGGGACTTTTGTGACGGTGGCTTGTGGGGGAGATGGGTATGTGCAGTGGGCATGCTTTGGTGATGGGTGTCCATGCTTTGGGGACGCATGCAGGGCTAGGTTTTGGGATGGGTGGGTTGTGTTGGTAAACCATTTGCAAGGAGTTGGTGTGATGGGGGTGGGGGTGAGGGTGGGGGTATGATTTGGCATGCAGGTGGGGTGGGGGGAATGAAGTAGTGAAGATTTGACTTACCAGAGTCCATTCCTCCGCCTACTCCTGCGAGGCCCTCAGGATGCAGGATGTGCAAGACTTCCTCCTCCCATGCTGTGAATTCTGGGGGAGTAAGTGGGGGTCCGCCGCAAGTCTTCTGCACCGCGATGTTGTGCCTTGATACCATGGAACGCACCTTCCCCCGTAGGTCATTCCACCGCTTCCTGATGTCGGCCCGATTTCGTGGATGCTGTCCCACAGCGTTGACCCTGTCCACTATTCTTTGCCATAGCTCCATCTTCCTGGCAATGGTGGTGTGCTGCACCTGTGTCCCGAAGAGCTGGGGCTCTACCCGAACTATTTCCTCCACCATGACCCTGAGTTCTGCGTCAGAGAACCTGGGGTGTCTTTGGGGTGTCATGGGGTGGTGTGGATGAGGTGAGGGGTGGTGTATGTGTTGTAGAGTGTGGTGAGTGTGGTGGTGTATGGTGTTTTGTGCGTGGATATTGTGTGGGTGATGTTGTGATTTGCCTCTGTGTGATGGTCTACTCTATTCTGTGCTGTCTCTCTCTGTCCTTCAGTCGCAATTGTGGTCATAAGGGTTTGTGGGTGATGTGGGTGTGTGTTTTATATTGTATTGGGTGTGTGGGAGTGGTTTGTGTATGTGTCTCAGGTGTGTGTATTTTGAATTGTCCAATGTGGTAGTGTTTTGTAAAGGTGTATGTATTTTGACCGCGGCGGTGTGTACCGCCAATGAAATACCGCGGTTGAAAGACCGCTGCGGGGATTTGTGGGTCGGAATGGCATGGGCGTATTTCTGTTGGCGTGACGGTGGAGGTTTGGTCATCGCCAGTTTTTCGCTGGCCGTTGCTGTGGCGGAATTCTGTTGATGTCGGGTTTTTGGGTGTTTGCCAGTTGCGGGTCAGAATGACCGTGGCGGTTTACCGCGACCGCGGCGGTGTTATGGCGGTCTTCTGACCGGCGGTAAGCGCCTTTTACCGCCGAGGTCAGAATGACCCCCTAAGTGTCACTGTGCCAGTATAGACATGGACTTCACATATCCTACCATTTTACCAATGCAAGTCAGATGTTAAGTGAGTCATGCACATCCACCACTAAGTCACACATTTCAGGGGCCATGGCAACATCTGTGTCCCAGCATTGTGTCATGTATGATAAGCCAAGACACAGCCAGCATACCAGATGTTAGTGGATTGTGATAACAAAGTACGACAATCCATGTATGGTGCAACATTGTCAGATGTACACATACATCATCCATTCCATTATGTTTAAAAAGGGGGCATACCCACCTTAGGGAGCACTGGCAATAGGGCATTTGATGCCATCAGACAACTATGACACATCAGTCATGGATTACTCAATGCATGAAAATTGCAGACTAAAAATTTAGCCGCTTGCCCTCCACAATGTGCCTCTGTGTGCCCTGCAGGACAAGCCAGAATTCCTGAGTCCGTTGTCTTGCAGAGCACAAGGGTAGTGTCATGTATCTGTCACCCAACTTTCCCTCATTCCATGGAGTTACATCTTCTACAGAATAGGCAAAAATGGTTGTTGCAGGGTGTAGCACTAGATGAGTCTCAGGCCTAGTGTAAGAGTGCAGGTGTGTGGCTCTCACTCACCTAAGTATCAGTCTCATAGTGAGTTTGCAGTGGTAGGTCTGTTGCACTGTCCACAACCTGGATAATTACCTTACTCCTCTGAAATAGTACACACTGCTCTATGTTGTCCACTAGTGGTGAGAGTGATATGACACTAAAAATGGTTTTCCATCCACATCTTTCAGGTGGACCTGCCCCGTTCACCATGGGCTAAGTGGCAAGATTTGAGGACCCAGATGTATCCAGTAATTGTGATTTTGTCTGTCCTGTGTAGTGCTGAAGTGTTTTATGTGAGTGAGTCATGAGTGTTGCACCCAATGATAGAAGTGATGAGCTGTAAAATTATCAGATATCAAAGTAGGCTGGATGGTGACACTATGTCACATTTAAGTGGTTCCCCATGCACGAGTCATATCTTGTAAGGCTTGTGGCGCTCATTGGGAAGCATCGTTTAAACAAGGTGATGACAAGCCTCATGTAGGCCCATATGTGACTTAGATGTGCACAGTTGTGTAAATAATGGCACTGGAACACTTTGTCACTCTCACAACACAGTGATGAACCATTTTTTATTAAAATTGGTGCATCCCTGCATTGTAATGTACATGTAGGACTAGGTGGGCAATTGTACCCCAGTATAGTGCCACTAAATTTGTACTCCACTTACGTGACACTTATATGTAATGTAATAGGCGTGCATGCAGGTAAAGTCCAACCATGTGCTGGCATGGTATGGGTGTGTGAGGAATGGTGTGAATGTAGAAGAGATAGACCTATGGATACCAGCTTCATTTTTGTCATCACCTAACATATGGTCCACTCCCTGACTCCAAGTATGAGTGGGGTGTATTGGTGGATGACCTGGAAAGTTGAGATGATGATCTGCGGGGCCATACCCCCTGAGGTACAGGGGGTGTGAACGACAAATTTGTAGGTAGATGGGATGCTCACAGTGTAGGTGACAGTCATTTTGATCAGGTTTGAATGTGTACCTATCAACACTGAACCCTATGGTTACCAATAGCATCCCATACTCCCAATAACAGATGCAATTTTCTGGTGGTGTATGTTTGAAAATTTGACACAGATGATGAGGAATAGTGGTCCTGATCAATGTGAAGTTGACGCTGCCTTTGCATTGTCACACATGGTACAAAATCTATGCAGATCTAATTTGGTTTGTTTCATTATATTGTTGTGGGTGGCTATTGTGTCAAGGAAATGGTGCTAAGGCAGCATTGTTGTTTCATCCATCAGGGCCATTGTATCATCTGGAATGTGAGTAGGAGTTCATGTGCAAATCGATGTAGATAGGAAACTAGTTTTCTGTAAATACTATACATAATGCTGACACTGATGGTTGCCTGCCTCATTTTAACAGCTGCCAACATAAAAAATAACTAACTCCGTGCCTTTCAGAAGAGGGCAGTGCGCTCTTGGCACATATTGGCAGTGGCACTGTGGGACATTTGACAACAGCCTACATTTCATTCCTATCCTGCTAAACTGACCAGTGGCAATAATAGATGAGATTGAGTCCCTCAGTTTCACACTAATGTGCTCTACTCGTACTCCCAGCTGACAATATTGCACAGCCATTCCTGCAGTATGTGGTGGGTGTAGCATACAAGTGTTCAACATGTGTCACATATTTAAATAATTGCATGTAGGGGATGAGACCAGCATCAACGTACATCATGTAGGTACCATGTGCATAGATATGTGCCCACATATTCATGCACTCTTGTACTGACTCTCTGTGACTTGAGACATGTTACACACATAACAAATCCTAGGCATAGTAGATGTCTCACAAACACATGCTGGTTGTGTAGGTGGTGTTTAATAACAAGTGTAATAGTGCAATATTTACAATGTCCAGGTCTGTGACCCCATTCGTGGAATCCATCCAATTGGGACACAACACACATCCAGGGACATGTTTGGGTAACATAAATTGCCAATTGAAAAGTTGGAGACAATTGCAGTCCATAGCAGAAAGGTAAACAGTGGGTTGAGGAAGAGTGCATAGATGCAACAGTGCTAACACTGGCATGATGTCAAACACAGGACAAAGGAAAATATTGCCCATGTGGCATGGGCTGGTGCTACTGGGAACTCCTACGGGTGAAGATGATCTGTTCCACATCTTCATCCTCCGATGTGTGTGGCGCCTCCTCTACCCTTGATGGTGGTGGTGGGGAGATAGAAGAGGCCACACACACTTCAGTGGTTGCAGATGTGGACTCCCAATTCCCACTACTACTAATTGGCACTACCTATGGCATCACTGTAACAAGGAGGAGCTGCAGATTTTTAATTATAGCTGCAACATCCCTGTGGTAGGCAGCCATGTCTGCCCTGAGGGATACCATATCCCGGTGCATGGAGTCCATTTTGTCCTCAAGCATGCTGATGTCAGTTTAGGAGGGCAGTTATTGTGGCCTCTCCCTCATGGCAGAGGCTATGTCCCTCAGACAATTCTGGACTCCACGCATTGGGGAGTGTGTGCGTTGGTTGGCTGCTGTCTTTTCTGTTGTCCATGCACAGCCGCATCCCCTCGAGGCTGGCTGTCATAGTTTGCATCGTCTCGCGCAACTCCTTGGCCAGCTATCGCTGGACTCCTACTACTGTCCTCTCAAAGCTGATACCTGGGTCCTCGTAATCCTCTGTTGTGTCGGTGCTGGAAGGTCATACTATTGGGGTGCTAAGTGGGGCCTGTGGGATGTCTGCTACTTCAGTACCCCTTGCAACTTGAGGTGGTGTCTGCAGGTTTTCAAGGACTTCTTGGAGGGTCTCTTGGCTGATAGTTGCCAGCTGGTCATCCAGGTCATCAGGGTACTTCAGGACAAGCAGATCTGCAGGAGAGCCATCATCTTCTGCAATGAAATGGTGTAAAACCAGTCTATCTGTGTTGTGGCAGTTGACAAGTCACGCCACTGATTTGATATTTGAGGCTCATTGTCATATTAGGGCCATATTTATGTAAAAGTGGTGCAGCACGATGCTGTGCAAAAATAGTCAGCGCTGTGCTGCATTACTTTGATAACACAAGTATGCGCCGTATGTAAGTAAATACGGGCGACCCCTGTGTTGCCCCCCACGCTGGTGCAAGATTCAGCTGCCAGTGTCAACGCTGGCATCCTTGCACCATCGTTCAAGGATGTATCCGTTGACGGGTGTGATTGTTCATGTGCGTGAAGGTGTCCCTTTCTGCACATTAACAATCACTAATGGTGCTTTGGCACTTCTGTGTGAGCTGTAGAATGCAGCACACACAGACGATCCAAATTGTTATTTACATATGATTGTTTATGTACAGGAAGGAACACCTTCATGCTCATAAACAATTGTTTTTGGCATTTTACTCTTCCTATGCATGCTGCAGAATGCAGCACATATTGGAAAAGCGCAAAAGGAGGAGGTATAAATGCATTCCTCCTTGCTGGACCCTGCTAATACCACCCCTGGTGCTGCCTTTAGCATTTTGGCCCTACCTCAATTTGACAATATTCCATTTATCTGAGGCAGCATCAAAATTTAATGGGTGTTGCTGTGGCATGCCCACAGCAACACCCATTGCACCATCTTCCATGCACAGTGATGATCAGGAGGGTCCGTATTTACAAGGTGACATTAAGCCACATAAAGTGGCTTAATGCTACCTTGCCAATACAGCGCAGTGCTTAGAGCCACAGGAGCGTCACTGAAAGGGGCCTATGAGAGGGGCCTATGATGCACCCCTTAGTTCCAAAGGATTGTTCCAGTACATCTTAGCTGCAGTCTACAGCCCTATTCCCCACCTGCATGTCACATGAATGGAAGCCCAGTTTGGCACAATTGGCTGCGTCATATCTTCTAAGTGTATTGTCTATCCTCATTGTGGCTTGATGCCATCTCCCTTTACATCCATTAGCATGGTGAGGACTTGCAATGGGTGTTGCTGTGCTCATGCCACAGCACCACACATGGCATCTTTCACCTGTCACAGTCTTACATGTTTCACATACACCCATGCTGTGCTGAGACCTTGCACCACCCCAGGGAAGGCATTGCAGGGAAACTGTGCTCTTGTTGGCATTGATGGCTCCTATTGTTGTCATTTGTGTGCTACATTGTATAGCACTCATGGACCTGGCAGAGTTCAGTTTCAACTCCCGTCTGTGTAGGTTGTTTGCCTTACTAAACACCTATGTCATCCCCCTCAATGCAGCCCTCCTTGCACTATGATACATGAGTGCAGCGTGGTAACAGTATAGCTCATGTGGCACAAGCACATGGTTGAACCCAGGGATGGGCAGTATGGGTATGAAATTTCTGCTGTGTACATCATTCTGTATGTGACAGTGCCTGATGGTAAATGTGTCTATGGACATAGCCATTTCACAAGAGTTGTACTTAGGACAGGGCCTGAAGCAAGTTCAAATTTCATGTGCATCAGTCCAAGTGGCACCTGACTGCCACTGTGTAATTACCCACCCCCAACAGCACAGGTGGTAGTGGCAACTGTTGTCAATGTGGAATGCCCTGTGGGCCATTTGCCTGGACATGGCAGGTTACCAGAAGCTTACAAACTGGATATGGCATCTGTCCTGTGACACCAGACCAGTGATACATTCAACTCTACCCTCCAGGTCTATTTCTCATTTCCATCAGCCTTTGCATGGTGGTGTAGCCCCCTCTAAATGGATGTTGATGATGTGGTGTGGTGTGCCCCTGGGTGCCCCTGCACAACCCATGCATTTGGCATGGTCAGTGCAGGGGGTCCCATACCTTGGCCCTTTGCCCTTTCCACTGCCTGATTTGCAGGGCTGAGTGCAGCATGTCCTGTTACACCCAGTGCAGGCCAAAACTGGCACTGACTCTATTTGATCCATCAAAAAAGTTTACTAAGTGCCCCACAGAGCTACCATGTGCGGACCAATTTCCAGCCACCATCCCAAAGTGTGACTCGTACTGCCAAGTGCAAAGGGTACACTGCACTGGCAGTCTTACCAACACCGGGCTTGCCCATGCACCATCCCCCACCCGTTGATGTGGAATTATTCGCCATTATGTTCACACCCATACCCCATGTGTTGTATGGGTGCATTTATTTTCCCATTCCCATGTGTTTGACATGGTTGTGTCAGAATAGGTGTGGGCTTAGCCTGTGACTGTTGTGACCTACTGTTTGCTATCTGTGGTACATATGTTCTGTAGTGGCACATTTCAGTTCAGCATCAATATGTGTGGTTGAACACAATTTCAGTTTAGTTGGTCTGGGTAGTGGCATGTTACCAATGATACCAGTTCAGCCAACTATTCCACCAGTGCCTGTTGAGTTAATTGTTCCATGCACCCAGGGGACACCCTGACTGCATGACATAGGGATGGCTGCCTCATGTGAATGTGTTGTCTATGTGTGGTGTGATGGTGCTACCGGCACATGCATGGCTACTGTTGGGACGGTTGCAATGGCTTGTGTGCTGTGAGATGCAGCACACATGCGTTTGGGCAATGAGGCAAGGCAGTTGCAAGGTGTTACTGCAAGGGACACCACTATGAAGTAACCCCAGGAATGGTGTTGACTGACTTCCTGGTCTCTGAGGTCTTGTTAGTGGTGTTGATGTCACTACGTGTAAGGGATATTGTGATGTCACAACCAGTGGCACAGTGATTATACATGCCATCCATCCATTGTGCTGCATTTGTACATGTAGGTATTTAGGCGTGGTGGTCTAAATATGTCTAAGTGGTGTATGTGTCAATTGTGTATGGCAATACCAAGACATAGGTACATGTGTAACTTACGTCGGCATGGTGTAACTTGTTTAATGTGAATTGTGTCCCTCTGCGCTCCTTTGATATGCATCGTGTGAGTCCTATGTGCCTCCCCCTTCTTGCACTTGACATTTAAGCATATATTTCCCCCATGCAACTTACCCTGCATTTGTGGTGTTCCCTGGTATTCTGTGATGTCCTGTCCTTGTATTTCTGTGACGATTTCCTCCGGGATGACCGCTGAAACCATCTCCTCCATCTCATCCAAGTCCTCTTGGGGTGCTGGACTCCCACCTCCAGTTTGCAGTGCTGCCTTCCTGTTCCGTGCCATTTTTTCCTTTATTCTTCTCTTGCAGTCATGCCAGCGTTTCTTGCACTCAGTCACAGTTCTGCTGACCTCTGCCACACTGTTGATCTTATCCACAATCAGTTGCCAGATTGCCTCTCTCCTACCAATAGGCAATTTAGAGGTGATGAAGAGTTGATGTTGGTGCTCCATCAACTCCCTCACCAGTATTTCATGCACCCCTGTGATGAAATGACACTTCCTCTTTTTCTTCTCCCTCCCCTGGGTCTTGTCTGTGTCCTCCTGGCTGGTTCCTGGTTGAATGGGGTCTTCCTGGGGTCTCTCCTGGGTTCCTAGATCTATTTGGGGCTCCTTTGCACTGTTCTCCCCGTCTGTTTTTGACACTTTTGTGAGTTAAAATGGTGCATTTCCGTTTTGCGACGTGTTTACATGTCATAAACTAGATTAGAGTCATTTTTCCTCAGTTAACGTCATTTTGCCAAGGCACAATGGCTAACGTGGGAAAAAAATGACTCAACATTTTGTAGCACCACCCAGCGTCATAGTATAAATTTGACGCCCGAGTGGCGTTAAAAAATTGTGTTAGTCAGTGCTAACCTTTTTGATGCAAAACTACGTTAGCGCAGTTTTGCGTAAAAAGGTATAAATCTGGTCTTAATTCCCTGCCACATCTTTTGTCACCAATTCGATGCTAAACAATCATTAAACATGTCAAGGTTTGTGTAGATGCCGACCAATTTTTTTAACAGGCATATGTCTGCTATTTTAAAGAATATTGAGGTAACTTAGACCCAAACCGGTGGCCTGCAGGTCAGTGAAGTCTGGGAGAAGTTTCTAAGCCTTCATAAGAACTGTCACTGTGATGGTTATTCTAAACGTGAAAGAGTTTTGAAAGTGTACACCATGTTTGTTGTACCCGCTTAGCAAAAGTTTTTAGTTTTTCCAGAACAAACTCCAAAAGCTGGAGTTGGTACTTAAAAGAAAAAACAATGGTTCTGTGGAGTGGGGTATCCTCTCCATGGACGTTGATGCCCTTGATAGATTTCCCTCCATTACAATGAAATCGCATGCAAGAACTCAAGAGTTCATCACCCTACCCTGAAAAAGGTGGCGTAAAAATCACTATGACCTGATAGCCCTGTGGTACAAGGGCCATTAGGTCAGAGATGTTCCTACACATTACTCGCCTCTTAATGAACCACTGGTTTACAGGGGCTTCTGATCCACCTAATATAAATAAGGACCTATATTCTCTCTGCTCCATAGGCAGAAGATGGCCTTCTCCGAACTATAGTTCTAAGCACGTTACTAAAGAGTTTTGGTGTATTACAATAGTCTCTTCTATAGTCGTACCTAAGCCATGATTTAATTGCTCCAGAACTAAAACGTTGCTGTTACAGTTAGGTTAAATATTGGCACTAAATTAGTTTCTAGAATTTTATGTAAGATATGCTCTGCATGAAGTTCAAGTCTCTATTACGCAATTAGGGCCGTATTTATACTTTTTGGTGCACAACTGCGCCAACGCAGTTGTGCGTCAAAAAATTTAACGCCGGCTAACGCCATTCCAAAGCGCCATGCGGGTGCCTTATTTATGGAATGACGTTAGCCGGCGGGCTGCCTGGTGTGCGTAAAAAAAAATGACTTACACCAGGCAGCGCCGGCGTAGGGGAAAATGGAGCTTGGGCGCCAAAAAATGGGGCAAGTCAGGCTGAGGCAACATTTTTGCCTCAACCCGATTTGCGCCATTGTTTTTGACTCCCAACCCCCATTGAAATGACTCCTGTCTTAGCAAAGACAGGAGTCATGCCCGCTTGCCCAATGGCCATGCCCAGGGGACTTATGTCCCCTGGGCATGGTCATTGGGCATAGTGGCATGTAGGGGGGCACAAATCAGGCCCCCCTATGCCACAATTTTTTTTTCCAAAAAATACTTACCTGAACTTACCTTAAGTTCCCTGGGATGGGTCCCTCCATCCTTGGGTGTCCTCCTGGGGTGGGCAAGGGTGGCAGGGGGTGTCCCTGGGGGCATGGGAGGGCACCTCTGGGCTCCTTCCGAGCCCACAGGTCCCTTAACGCCTGCCCTGACCAGGCGTTAAAAAATGACGCTAAAACGGCTGGACGTCATTTTTTTTTACCCGCCCACTCCCGGGCGTCATTTTTGCCCGGGAGTGTAAATACGGCACACATGCCTCGGAGTCATTTTTTAGACGGGAACGCCTACCTTGCATATCATTAACGCAAGGTAGGTGTCCACGCAAAAAAATGACGCAAACTCCAAGATCTTTGGCGCTAGACGGGTCTAACGCCAAAGTATAAATATGGAGTTAGTTTTGCGTCGGAATTGCGTAAAAAAAAAACGACGCAATTCCGGCGCAAACAGAGTATAAATACGCCCCTTAATTTGAAGAATCCATTGCGATGAATCTTCTAGAGAGCTAGGGCCCAATGGTCCCATCATCGAGGTTCCACCCTTCAAGCTAAATTCAGCATCTGAAGGAAGCCTCTTGGTCCTCAAGTCTACTTAGAACTCTAGAAACTGGGCAGTGTTATTATTTAGTAACAATCATGAGCAAATGCCATACAGTTAAACACTATCACTTCTATGTCTTTTTTCCACGCTTTCCTTTTTCCACCATTTTCTAGTTTACAAGCATAACACTTAGATTAACACTTTCCGACCATTTTTATTTAAAAAAAAAAACACTTTCCCGATTTTAAATTAATTCATGTTTTTATTTCTCCTTTCATTCAAGTGATTCAATGGTTTACAAAGCTCAATGACAGATTAAAAGACGTTCTGCTTCCCAACCCTCAGTTTTTCACAACCTATTGTATCAGACAGGGTTACCGAATGAATGTAAAACACTTTGATGGAAATATCTGGGACTACTGATGGAAATAAAATAAAGGTGGACCTAGGAAGTCCCTAAAATTAAAGGTCCGAGCACTTCGTTCCAATAGCATCATTTTCTCAGGGTAGGCTTTATCTTGGGCCTCCCAACAGATACTTCACAAGCATGCTTTTCTTTGTGGCTGAGTGTTAGTTAAGTCGCAAGAGAGAGTACCAGAAATATTGCTGGTGACTAAAAGAAGCACAATTTAAAACAAGCATTTGCAATGCAATGGGTCTCGCGTTTGCGCAAGCTAGATAAATCAGCATTGTAAACTCCTAGCCGGACTTTTCTTGCCACATAAATTGAAATTGAAAAGTAAAACAGTTTCACATAACTAACTGGACTTTCCTTGCCATATAAACTGAAATTTAAATGTTTCAAATAAGCGAGCTGACGGCCGTCATCAACGCAAAGCAGACACATAAAGGGAAAAAACGTTTGCTCGTAGTGAAACCTATCGGCAAAAGTGCAATTATCCATGTAACCGGCAAAAGTGCAATTACCTATATACCAGGGTCGATGTCATACAAAGCGCTTGACTTCTGCCCAGCGAGATTGCAGTGCAAAAAAAGAGAAAAAGTAGTCCAGAACCCAGATAGAAAACAGCAAGCCTCGTATGTTTTCAGTACTTGGTTGCTGAGCTCGAGGAGGGCTAAACACCGGAAAAGGCATGAGGTATGCATGCCTTTCACTAATAAAAGCAAGCAGATTTTAAAAGGCAAGCCCACGAACCAATGAAAGACTGACTTGACATGGGCATGGTTTGAAGCCTAAATAGAGATTACAACACGGGAGGGAGTGTTTTGCGCTCACCCCTAAAAAGTGAGAGGTGGACACTGATATCTTGTGCCTGGTACCCTGCTCCAACGACAACTGCTGTAAGTTACTCTCTGTTCCTAGTATGACTGACTTTACATGCACCCATATTTATGCTACACATTTACATTTTAGATCTTTGGCATAGGTACTTTACCTTACTGACATGTTTTTATAGTGTCATTTATTTGCATCTAAGGAGCTTTTAACCTCAGTTGCAATACAGTCAGTATTCGCATTTTGATTTAGATTGTATTTTACCAATGTGTTATTATTGCTGCTATTTCCTTGTGTGCATTTTATTTTTATCGAAAAATCTTCCTTGAATTCAGAAATGTGAGGGAAACTGATAATTGATCCTGGTGTCTTTAACTGAACATTTCAATTTTTCTTAGCACAATGAAAAACTGAATCTGCAGTTGCAAAAGGACGAACACGTTTCCTAGTGCTTCAGATCGTCTTTAGTATTTTCTCACGAAAATAATATTTTTTTGTAAGGGTGGCAAAATGCGGTTTGAAGAGCAATGTGATTGCGATTTTCAGTCTTTATTACACGGCAAGATCCAAAATTAGTCCCTCCCAAGATGAAGAGAACCATTAGCGAACAGCTAACAGGTGCTCCGAATGAGGAAAGATTGCCTACCCCAGACTGAGAGGTCTGCCTGTTGATTTATTTGAGAAAGCTGCAGTAGTTAGTACTTGATTCAGAGCAGGAGTGGCGTTTCTCCACTCTTCATCTCCCAGTGAAGACGAATGGGCTCTCATAATGGACCTTGCCCTGACAATAGGAATAAATGACTGTGATTTCTGAACATTTTCAAGGAGACCTGGAGACTCAATATGCAAAATCTCCTATTCTGTCTTTGAAAGTGCAGCCTTGGATTATTACTGACAGCAAAGATGCAGTTAAAGTAAAGGTCATGCAGGCTATTGACAATAATAAATTCCCAGATTCGGTGTCTTTTTGCTGAGGCCCATTTAAGGCTAAAGATGAAAAAAGAAGCATATGAGAAAATGCTATGCCCTTTTCCAGTGAGCACTATAAAATGGCTTTGGTCAACTGTTTCTTTTTTTCCTCATATATTCAGATTTCATTGATTCAATTTTATGCTGACAAATTCCGACAACTGGTTCCAAAGAAGGCAGTATAATCCCACACCACCCAATTTGCATCAGCATATGTTAAAATGATTGTGCATAATTACTGGCTGTTGTGTGTAAGTAATCGACAGCATTCCATATTTGAATAAACATTGAATTCAAATGTCTTATTGGGAGGTGATTTGAAGCACATCTGCCTGGGAGAACAGTGTAGGCGTAAAAATCCCGAGGTTTTAGGTGAGTTGTTTTAGCATTTCTACTTTGCTATTTGCCTTTTTGAATAGGAGAACGGTAGACCTGTAATTGTTTGCCGCTTAATATAATTGGCAGTAAAACTGCCATGCAGTGATATCATATGAAGGACTCTGCAGGCAGCAATCAAAATTATCAAGAGAACCCTTTATTATTTTTATTATTTTTATTACTTAAACCGTCAGGCTGAGTGTGTGCATGTGAAGTGGGACTCTTAGAGCTGATTGCTGTATTTATTTCTGCCATTGTATTGTCAGTTTTTAAGTCTCTTAGAGTGGATATTTCCCTTCCCACGCTATCTTGACGATCGCCGACAAAATGACTGTTTAATATTTATATTTCATTTTAAGTTTTAACATACCTAGTTAAAGCTGTGGGAGCAAAGTGCACGGAATGGAGTCATTTACAATATTAGCCAAAAATATGTACATTTCTTGGTGAAGGCCCTCAAAGACTACAAGCGCCCGTGTAAAGCAAAGCATTGTAGGGAGGCAACGATTACCCTGCCAATCATAAAATCGATGATGTCCCAAAACTCTACATAGATCTACAAACAAATACACAAAAAAAGAAAAACCACACATGCATCTTGTTGGCACGCTGGTTGTTTCTGAGAAAAATCAACCCCAGTGATTACCAACTAATCATGGCAGAAGGAGGTGATTTAGTTTCTTGTGTTATCTGTTAACTAAGTATAATGATTCCTGTTTGGTATCATTAGAACTGTTTTGATTGTGAAGTTATAGTCCTGATCTTTTGTAATTCTTCTAAACATATGACAAATTTATTCATGAATGCTTTGGCCTGGAAAATGATGCAGCATCGGGGTCTTTCGTCTTACAACGATTGAGTGATCATAAGAGTGTATCATGCTGCCTACGCCAACAGCTCACTATGGAGGTGGCAATAACAATATATTTGCATTGGTGCAAATCGAAAGTTGCCTTGTATCCTTTTTAAAGAAGGGCCAGTTTTCATATTATTTTAGTGTCATACACTACTGCACTTATCTCTATGTTGTCTTTCTTGTTTTGCATGATAACTAATTCTATATGAAGAAACACAAAGCCAAAGCATGGCTGTAGAAAATGACTATCTTGTGCATGGCGTACCCCTTTCCCATCTATGTATGCTGGCTGTAGAACTCTGTACACATTACTTCTGCTAACCAGTGAAAAAGTGCATGTGTTTCCCTAATAAACACGGTTAAATTGGCATAACCTTAACTGGCATATTTAACTTACATTTAGGACCCTAGCATATGGTACAAGGCATACTCGGAACTTGTAAGTTAAATGCCACTTGTGGAATGCAGAACCTACGGGGTCATCTTATGCAGTGTCAGTGTAAACATGTACAATTGTAGCCTGACGAGAACAGCTTTAAATCTGTAATTTGATCTCTAGATGCGGTCCTACACTAGGCTAAAGCTACATCTGTGTGAGACATTGGGTTGTTGGATGAGAAGGGTGTGAGCCCTTCTCAGGCAAAAGCCACAATCCTTGTCAGGATGAATGTCAACAGTCACTAAGTTAACCTGTGCTTAACCCTCTGGTAACTTGGCACAAAAGCAGTCAGGATTAACTGAGAGGCAATGTGGAAAGTATTTTTGAGTAAATAATCAGTACCAAAGGAAAAACACAACACAAGAACAATCCCACATCAATTTAGAAAAATAGAGTAACATTTATTAACTTATTTGACACCTAAGTGACAAACATCCAATCAGTAGAACCATTGTTATGAATTTGTGGAGGTTTTAGTGAAATCCAGTGCCTAAATGATTAAAGCGACAACCGTGGCCGCCCACAATGGAGCATGGTCTGGATACAGGAAGTAGATTGGCCAGGGTTCAGCTTAGCCTCAAACTTAGAAAAAGATTAAGTGAAAAATGCCTTTCAAGGAAATCCTCATGAGGCAAGGAACCTGGGTATGTCTGTTAAGGAGATGCTGCAGTTGGGGACAAAGTCACAGAGAATATTGCTACATTGTGACTTATGGCCTTATTTAGATTTTGGAGGTAATGGTCCCGCCACTGACTTTTCCATGGGAAACCCACCTGCCGCCGTAACAGTCCACCTGGCCTTTTTAAATATGAGTGAGAGGATAGGCGAAAGACTGCTGATGGTCTGCCGTCACCGCCAAGAATCTTCTCCCGCGTCAATGGCACCAAAGGCAAAAGCGACTGGATGTGGGACACCAGCCCCCTTTACCGCCAAGCCAATCACAACTGTGGCGGCTAAACCTCCACACCTGAGCTGGCAGAGTGGCAGCTTTATAAACACAAAACTCACCTTTTGAACGTTTTACACATATACTGTCATCATGAACCCAATGCTACTAGTTCTCCCATTGCTCCTGGACCAGGTTCAAGATGGAAACCAACCCCATGGTCCCCAAAACAGAAGGTAAGTCCTGGGCATTCCTGTTACCTTCAAAGTTGCAGCTGCCTAGTAACACTGGACTTGCGCATGGCTCAATAATTTGTGTAAACATCACCATACTGTTGCACAGTGCTGAAGTGTGCAATGTTGATGCCTGCAAATGTATCTTTACAGACCTCAAGATTTAAGTAGGACCCACCAATTTTGAACACACTGCCTACATGGCAATTGACACCTAAACAAAATGTCTCACCAATCATAGGCAGAAATGTGTCTGTAAAAGTGTGTGCAAGAATGTACCCAACTTATCTTAAGAATCAACTGTAAGACTATCCCCAATTTGAACCAAACAATCACATGATAATGTAGCAATTACAGTACAACATGCTACAGGTGAGTGCACAGAGAATGTAACACAATATTCACTGGTGACCAGCAAACATGTCAGAGATGTATGAAGGTCTCATGTCCCCTTGATGTATGCAATATATCACAAACATAAGATCACATTAAACTGTGAAGTGCCAGGTTATCTGTGTAATGCTTATCTGCATATTATTGAACCATGATGTCAAAATAAACACATTGGCATGCTCTACTCTAAATACACAAACACATAACATCCTAGTGTAAGTGTGTAGTAACAACATGAATGCGTGCACAAAATTAATATGTCCATCACCAATGTACACTAATATATGTATTTTAAAAAGAAAATACTAAAACACACAAACTGTGTTTGTCAGTGTCACAAATTAAAGTAGGTGCATGGCTCACACATACGCAGACATAACATCGTCAGCAACCAATTAGTAACAATTGAATAACAAGGCCAGGACAAAGGTATTCTCAAAATAAGAGACTTTATATAATGATGACTTTAGTCACTCAGTGATAAATATCATAAGTCCATCATATTTGGAAAATTAATATCCTAGCCTATGTGGTCTTTAGGCCCATCAATGGCCTTCTAAATTCACTGCCAGAATAAACCTCCTGTGAAAGGGGAATCTATGGGGCAGAGAGCAGGCAACTCAGTGATGTTACTGGGGGCGGGGGTCTTTGAGAGGGGTAGATTTGGGTTTGAGAGGTTTGGGAACGGTGGGTTTGGTAGGGGTGATTTGGGATTTAGAAGGGAAGATTTTGTGGTGTCTGTAGGTGTGCTGGTGCGTGCATGTGTGGTAGTGCGTGTGATGATGGGTGTGTGCTTGTGTTGTGTGTGGGTGTTGTTTTAGTGGTAGGTGTTGTGTCTATGAGTATCTTGGTGCATGCATGTGTGGTGGTGGTTGTGATGACTGGGGTTTGCTTGTGGTGTGTGTGGGTGTTTCTGTAGTGGTGGGTGTTGTGTCTGTGGGTATGGTGGGGATGTTAGTGTAGTGGTGGGTGAACTAACTGGGGTCAGTGGTGGTGGTGGTATTCTGTGTGGTGTCTGCATGTGTGTGTCTCTGCTTATGTTTTGATGTGTTTGTGCTGTTTGTTGGCATTGTGGTGGGTGCATGTATATGTTTATGTGAGCTTTGGACAGGGCTGGGCTGCAGGATTTCGGTTTGGGAAAGGGTGGAAGTCTGTGCATGAGGTTGGGGTGGGTGGAAGACTGCAGCCAATGAGGATGCTAGACCAAGGAATGACCGCTGTAGGCCAGACAGGGCACTGTGAATAGCACCCATGTAAGCCAGCATCTGGGTGCTCTGGCCAGCAAGTCCCTGGATGGCATTGAGTAGTGCAGTCTTGCCTGCAGCAATTGTTCTTTACAGATCAATAGTCTCCTCAGTGAGCGCACCCTGATACACCAGAACAGAGGCAGAGGTGCCTGCAGAAAAGGTGATGCCACCCCCTTTTAGGGGGGTGGCTACGGCCAAGTTGAGGGGGTAGCAAGAGGGAGGGTGGAGATTGGAATGGGGTGGGGTGGACAAAGATTCAGGTGTCACAGTCTCTCCAGATTTGGCCCTCACTATAGACTGGCCTTCATTGGAGGCCTCCAAGGAAGATGTTGAATCACTCGTAGCCTCCTGGCCAGTCTCCCAACCCTCTATGCCACTAGGTGCCTCAATGTCTGTGGTGTCCACATCCGCTGCCCTCTGGCCAGCTTCATCCCTGCCGATGTGGCTGCTGTCAACTTTGCCTTGCCCAGTTGATGCTGAAAAAAAGATACAATAGTTATAGTGTATCTGCAAGAATACAATTTGACATCAATGTGCATCACACAACATTTGCAACATGCTCAGTAATTCTCCATCTCAGCTCCCATATCATGTATGCCTTTGTCACTTACACAGTTGTAGTTTACTCCATAAAAAGAATTTCAACAGCATGACTAAACACATAGGTCTGGCTACATCTCTCAACCTCTGCAGAACAGAGCTAAAATTGGTTCCCTTCTCCCAAAGGCTACAATTTTTGCTTGGAACTTGTCTGCCCAATATGGGACACCACAACATCTATTGGATGTTTCCTTCCACATGCAAATGTCCCTTTCAATACCACATGACTAACCATCTTCACTTTCTCCTCTGGGCAGGACTAAAGACATCAAAATGTTGTCGGTGGATGCACAACTCTCTCATCAGTGAGAACACATTCCTACCTGTTGCTTACAATACCGATTCACGTAGGAATTCACATTGGTAATCAAAGACCAGCTTACATGCACATTTGTGAAGGACTAAGGGCTCATGTCCACCATCTACTGTCCACATTATGTTACTAGCAGTTTGCCGGAGAAACTGCTTTCAAACATGGGTCAGAGAAGGAATGATGCCACTGTACAAAGAATAGAATGCCAAAGCTTTCAGTGCAGATGCACATTCCTACTCTGCCATAGCACCAACGTAACAATGTGAAGTCTGATATATCAGCTGCTTCATAACTGTACAGTTTGCCACATTCACCAGTAATGAAGCCTGCATTCACTATAAACATTTGTGACATACCATCACACCTAAACCCAATCATGACATAGGGCATGTTTTGTGAAACTGCCCTTCATGTCATTGTGAAAATGCTGGCAATCCCTTTGTTTGCATTCAGCCATGTGTTTGCCACACCAGTAATTGTCTTGTGAGAAGGAATCTAATATCATACTACAACATAAAGCAATCCACCACATCAGACACAGTCTGATCAACTTCAATTTTCAGAACTCATCATGTCCTTAGGATGTATGTCTTCCTTAAAGTGGATGGCATACAACATAGCTGGAAAGTAAGGAGGTTAATCCAGAACAATATCTACAGACAATGACTTACCCCCTTGTTGCTGCTGTTGGGCCCTCAACTGCCCATCAAGCTCCAGGTAAGCCACCGCAAGGATGCTAGCCATTAGGTGGGGTTAGGGTGTGGCACTCCCGATTGGATCGCTGGTAGGACTGCCCGACTTAGCTTTCTCGTAGCTGGATGCAGATTCTCCCACCTCGTCCTACAGTGCGGGCTACACCACTTGTGGACCCCCCAGGGCCTGCACCTTCTTACCAATGGCTTTCCAGATTTCCTGCTTCTGATGGATGTTGACTTGTATAAATAACATAAAGGATCAAGAAAAGACAATTCATTGTCACTGTTGGGCTACACTGCTGTGACCTTACTTTTAATACATTCACACGTATCTTTTTGAAACAGTTACTAGTTTTTTTCCATACAACTGTCAGAGGAAGGGTTTAAATAGTGATTTGCAATGATCTCATCATCACCATCACCATCAACATCAATACTTGCTAGCTTTTCATGTTCTGTAATCAGGCCTACAACATCATCTTGGCAAGATCGATGCAACCAATACTATTGTGAGAGCCACCCCTGATCACTCACAATGTGAGATATCGAATGGCAAACCATACAATGCTTGCACATAATTATACTCACAGCTACATTGGCTTCCTGCCTAAACTCCCAAGAGTCAGAATACATTGGCTGCATCACATACAGTGACTGAGTGCAAGATATGAGGACTGCTATGTGTCAATGAGAGCAGGGATTTGTGGGTTGTTTGGGACAGACTGAGGTGGATGATGGTGAGCCAGTATCATCTGAACTTGCTGCACCTAAAATACGTCTACCTATATGTGTCTCAATGACCGGGTTAAACAATGCAGAGCAAACTGATACACAATATGTGCTGGAATCCCACATGACAGTACAACATCAGACAACTCTAGACCCTCAGATCACTCAACATCACTGTCATTTCAACATTGTCTGTATGTTGTCAGTCATACTACTGGTAGACTATCTACTGCCCACTGGTAGTCAGTGGACTGCAGTTTGTGAGTGAAATAGGATTTGTATGTTACATGGAGACACATTACAGCTTTTACTGTCAGGTGACAACATTGCCAGGCACAGACATTTCAGACATTGGTCACAAAAATCTGTCCCAGCTACATCATTCTTTCAACTCCAAGCACAACACAACCCACATTACTAAAAAGGAACAAAAAGCCTGTGAATCATGAAAGAAGAGGTTAATCAGTCAGACATTTCCCAAATCAGACATGTACATGTACCTCTGGGTCCCATACAGATGGCTGTACAGGCACAGAACCTCCCTGGCAAGGAGCTCCAGCTCCTCATGGGAGAAGGCAGGGGCCCTGTCATCTGTTTTGCCTGCATCCTCGCTCCCCGAGGCCTTGAACAGCAGCAAAAAATGAGGAGTTATTGAAGGTTGTAGTGTTAGGAGGCAAGTGAGTTAAATGTCAGATATGAACAACAGTTTTCTTGGCAAGATATGACAAGATAAAATGTGAATGGCATGGGCAGCAAAAAAACAATGGATTAAACCCAGATCTGTGACTGGGGTGAATGTTTGACAATGTTCAGCATTCCGTCCATCACTTGTTGTTTTTGCATTTTTCGCCCTAAGTGTGAAGGGTATGCCCAGACGTTGGTCCCGTGCTTCCCATGCCACTGGATTCAAACTAGCCTGGCTGATGAGGGGTGAAACCCCGAAACCGGTCCCAGGATGCTTGTTTCCAGTCCAGGGAAGACCTGGCCTAGCAGTTCGGGCTGGACTGTTCCCATGGGGAACAGGGTCAAGACTGATTTGCATATGGCTGGGTCCAAACTTGAATGGCATGGGCAGCAAAAAAACGATGGATTAAACCCAGATCTGTGACTGGGGTGAATTTTTGACAATGTTCAGCATTCCGTCCATCACTTGTTGTTTTTGCATTTTTCGCCCTAAGTGGGAAGGGTATGCCCAGACGTGGGTCCCGTGCTTCCCATGCCACTGGATTCAAGCTAGCCTGGCTGATGAGGGGTGAAACCCCGAAACCGGTCCCAGGATGCTTGTTTCCAGTCCAGGGAAGACCTGGCCTAGCAGTTCGGGCTGGACTGTTCCCATGGGGAACAGGGTCAAGACTGATTTGCATATGGCTGGGTCCAAACTGGAAAGCCATGGGCAGCAAAAAAACGATGGATTAAACCCAGATCTGTGACTGGGGGTGAATGTTTGACAATGTTCAGCATTCCGTCCATGACTTGTTGTTTTTGCATTTTTCGCCCTAAGTGGAAAGGGTATGCCCAGACGTGGGTCCCGTGCTTCCCATGCCACTGGATTCAAGCTAGCCTGGCTGATGAGGGGTGAAACCCCGAAACCGGTCCCAGGATGCTTGTTTCCAGTCCAGGGAAGACCTGGCCTAGCAGTTCGGGCTGGACTGTTTCCATGGGGAACAGGGTCAAGACTGATTTGCATATGGCTGGGTCCAAACTGGAATGGCATCGGCAGCAAAAAAACGATGGATTAAACCCAGATCTGTGACTGGGGGTGAATGTTTGACAATGTTCAGCATTCCGTCCATCACTTGTTGTTTTTGCATTTTTCGCCCTAAGTGGGAAGGGTATGCAAAGACGTGGGTCCTGTGCTTCCCATGCCACTGTATTCAAGCTAGCCTGGCTGATGAGGGGTGAAACCCCGAAACCGGTCCCAGGATGCTTGTTTCCAGTCCAGGGAAGACCTGGCCTAGCAGTTCGGGCTGGACTGTTCCCATGGGGAACAGGGTCAAGACTGATTTGCATATGGCTGGGTCCAAACTGGAATGCCATGGGCAGCAAAAAAAGGATGGATTAAACCCATATCTGTGACTGGAGGTGAATGTTTGACAATGTTCAGCATTCCGTCCATCACTTGTTGTTGTTTTAAGATAAAATGTGAACCTTGACTGTTTTAACCACATTAGTGCAGCTGGAGAAGTACCACTTCAGTTGAAGGATTTGTTTTTAAATTGTTGAAAACAATACCTGCAAATAATATAGTTAAAATGTATTATTTGCACATGATGACCAACAAATCCTAAGGCCCGTATTTATACTTTTTGACGCTAAACTGCGCTAACACAGTTTAGCGTCAAAAATTTTTGCGCCGGATAACGCCATTCTGAAGCGCCATGCGGGCGCCGTATTTATTGAATGGCGTTAGCCGGCGCAAGCAGACCGGCGCTGCCTGGTGTGCGTGGAAAAAAACCACGTACACCAGGCAGCGCCGGCATAGGGAAAAATGGCGTTAGGGCGTCTTAAAAATGGTGCAAGTCAGGTTGACGCAAAAAAATTCCCTCCAACCGATTTGCGCCATTTTTAACGATGCCCAGACGCCATTTACATGACTCCTGTCTTAGTAAAGACAGGAGTCATGCCCCCTTGCCCAATGGCCATGCCCAGGGGACTTATGTCCCCTGGGCATGGTCATTGGGCATTGTGGCATGTAGGGGGGCACAAATCAGGCCCCCCTATGCCAAAAAAAATATATAAAAATTGTTTTTTTTATACTTACCTGAACTTACCTGAATGTCCCTGGGGTGGGTCCCTCCATCCTTGGGTGTCCTCCTGGGGTGGGCAAGGGTGGCAGGGGGGGTCCCTGGGGGCATGGGAGGGCAGCTGTGGGCTCATTTTGAGCCCACAGGTCCCTTAACGCCTGCCCTGACCCAGGCGTTAAAAAGCGGAGCAAATGCGGGGTTTTTTGACCCGCCCACTCCCGGGCGTGATTTTCGCCCAGGAGTATAAATACGACGCATTTGCGGCGCAGTTATTTTTTTGGACGGGAACGCCCACCTTGCATCTCATTAACGCAAGGAAGGCGTTCACGCAAAAAAATGACGCTCTTTACTCCTACTTTGGCGCTAGACGCGTCTAACGCCAAAGTATAAATATGGCGTTAGTTTTGCGCCGAATTTGCGTCGAAAAAAACGACGCAAATTTGGCGCAAAAGGAGTATAAATATGCCCCTAAATGTTTTTTTTTAAAGATCTTAGTGGACCAAATGTTTGATGTAAATGTCTGCACAGATCTCCCTTTCAGCCCAAACCTGGCTCCAGACTATCAGTGTGGGTGACCAGTCCCCCACTATAGTTTGAAGTGTAACTTTGAACGGTTCCCAGCCTCTTCCCCATGAAGACCTATCAGTATGCAGGTGAATGCAGATGCAGTTTAGTGTCTGGTGTTTTGGGTCTCTGAAGGGAATGCGCAAGGTAGCTGTCCCCAGCGCAGGCCAGACGTGTATTGGACTCAGGGTATAGGACACAGGGCAGTAAAAGAAGAGAAAAGGCCACTTTCTGAAAGTAGCATTTCGAAAACAGTAATAATAAATCTGATTTTACCAGTAAAGAACAGGATTCATCATTATCATTCCAATGATATGAAACATAATGCAGCTACTTCTGTCTGATCGGGAATTACACCTTACAGTAATGAAAAACAGATTTGAGAGTTTTTCATTAGCAGGACATGTAAAACTTAAACGTACATGTCCTGCCATTTACTTACATGACACTCTACCCTATGGGCTACTCAGGACCTACCCTAGTGGTTACATATATAAGAAAATGGGAGTTTAAGGCTTGGGAAGAGGTTTTAAATGTCAAGTTGAAGTAACAGTGAAACTGCACACACAGGCTCTGAAGTGACAGGCCTGAGACATGTTTACAGGGATCCTTAAGTGGGTGGCACAATCAGTACTGCAGGCCCTGTAGTAGCATTTAATTTACAGGCCCTGGGTATATGGTATACCATTTAGCAAGGGACTTACAAGTAAATCAAATATGCCATTTGTGAATATACCAATGTTACTATGTCTTAGGGGAGAAGTACATGCACTTTAGCACTGGCTAGCAGTCGTAAAGTGTTCAGAGTCCTAAGGCCAGCAAAAAGATACAGCTAAAAACAGGAGGTGAAAGGCAAAAAACCTAGGGTAAGACTACCCTAAGGATGCCAGGTCTAACAGTAGAATTTTATTTACTGGCCTTTGGTATATTGTATGCCACTTTACAAGGCATCTATAAGTAAATTAGAAGTATGCCAATCAGATGTAAAACAATTTTACCATGTTTTAGAGAGTGAGCACAAGACCTTTAGAACTGGATAGAAGTGGTAAAGTTAATTGAGGCCTAAGTCTAACATAAGTGAATTTAGCTTGGCAGAAGCAGAGAAGGTAAAAAGGTAGAATGAAGATCACCCTATAGCTTACAAACCTAACAAAAGATGACTACTTTTCTGACAGTTGTAAATATGCCTTGTGGCCTTGTGGCATTCTTCAGGACTTCCTAGACTCTCCTTGTGTTTCTCAATTCCTTTCCGTTACCTCTATGCTGTGATCAATGTAGTTGAAAACAAATGTTTGCAGAACTTTTGAGGCCAAGGTTTAACTGAGCTAAACCCTGCTTCATTCCACTTACCGTCAAGACACCTGATCCTGCACTTCTATTTAACGTTATTTTGGCGACATTGCAACCCATCATGTTTCACTCCTTGGACATTCGCATCTATCATAGACCTACCCACCTCCTAGACGGCAACCTCACTCGGGTGGTGTCCTCAATATGGTACAGATGGTGATCTTGAAGTCACTGCCACTCATAGTAGCAGGATGCATAGCTCTCACAAAATGGTGATGATGCCTTGATTATTATGACTCTTTTCCAACCTTAATGTTGTGAACCCCTTTATAAGGTTGCTTGAATGACTGGTGAGTGAATTCATTCCGCACTGTAGGGTGGCTCTAAATAAATTTTATTTGCCTACAAATCAGGGAGGACTTGCAGTGCTGATTTTTGAGTATTATTACCTGGCGTCTCAGTTGCTATGGGTGGCCTGGTAGTTATCTAGCCTCAAGCTTGCTGATACTGTGACTTCCTCCCCGGTGGGATTTGCTTCATTTACTGCAACTGTTCCACCCTTCCTTTAAAGCTACACTGCCCTGCTCCCATGTTCTATGAGTAACATGCACTTATTACTGACAAAGCCTTTTCCTCACAAGGGCAACATAACCATATGCTCTGGTACTACATCGACTGGGTACGCTGAGGGGAAGACTTGTCAACTCCTTGGCAGAGGTGACCCCCAGGCATGAAGTTGGGCTCCACAGATTGGGAGATTTATATTGTGATGGCATTCTTATTCCCTTTTATTATCTGATTGCAGAAGATGGGCTTCCTCTTGGCCACTTCCTGCTCTACAACTCCCTCATCAAGGCACTGGGAATACACTGGGAGGAGAGGAGGTTTGCAGCAAGAGTGCAAATGCACCTCTCAATCCAGTACCTTCATGCATGAGAATGGGCCAACACTTGACACGCTGGTTTGCTGATTATCTATGCACTCATGCAGCAACACTGCTTACCACCTTGCATCGTCACTAATTTAGGCCGTCCCTGTACAGATAAAGAATGGTGATCTATATTGGATTGCCCTGCCCTTATCTCATGCAACACCTGCTTTAGGTTTACACATTACTTTATACTTCACAGGGCATATCTCACCTCCAACAAGGTAAACCACTTATTTCACCACACAGATGTGATCTGCCCTGCTGCCACTTGCCTGATGCAGGTTTCCTACTCATGCTCTAGGCCTGTCCATCATCACATCAGTACTGGTAAGGTATCACTGCTCATTTCACGAATGGCACCAGGTGTGCCCTACTGCACAAATGAGAGGTGTGCCTGTTGGGCTTGCACCACCGGACCATGAATAATAGGCTCAATACTTGCTTTACTGACTTAGGTCTCCTACTTGCCAAATACCTAATGTTTCTATGGAAGTCACACACTCCCCCTGTGAACACTGCCTGGCAGCAATCCATGTGAATTTGGGCTCAAGCTGAAAGTGTTGCCTTGCATAGGGAAGATGTCAGGAGCCTACTCAAGTACCCTATCTGGTTCAGCTAGGATACTCTCGAGGTTGAGTTTCAATCTGCCCTGGCGAGTGCAGAAACCCTCTGGGAGAGCCTCGACCCCTGTCCTAACTCTCTTGCTGCCCACCTAATACAGTGTCTCAAATACACTTGCCTATCTTCTCCCCCCACAACATGCAGACTGATCAACTTTGTGTTGCATTATGGATAGATGCTTTCTTGCAAACTAGGACGTTGTGGGCTGGTTCAAATGTTACATGTTTGCTTTCTTCCCTCCCTGCTGGAGTAAAATGCCTTTTTGTTGTTTACGTAAGGTCATGATGGTATAAACTCTGTCACAACTGCCTCCATACAATCACCTTTGGAAACTGTGCAGACCCCATCCTGATAACCACACCAGTTGGAAATGTTCTACATACCATGGAGATGCTGTTAGCTTGCTGCCTTCCATAAATGTGTGTTGTAAGTTTCTAAAACAAAAAAAAGCTCAATAAAAAGATTTTTAAAATAATCAATGTTTGAAATGAAAAAATGTAAATAGACAACCCGTATGCTAGGGAAATATAAAGAATTATGTACCATGTAGACACTCATGTAAGAGTCAACTACACTGGTTCAACACATTCACAAAGGGCCATATTTATACTTTTTGACGCAAAACTGCGCTAACGCAGTTTTGCGCCAAAAAAATTTGCGCCGGCTAACGCCATTCTGAAGCGCCATGTGGGTGCCGTATTTATTGAATGGGGTTAGCCGGCGTTAGTCGACCGGCGCTGCCTGGTGTGCGTGAAAAAAAAGCACGTACACCAGGCAGCGCCGGCGTAGGGAAAAATGACGTTTGGGCGTCCCAAAATGGGGCAAGTCAGGCTGAGGCAAAAAAATCGTCTTAACCCGATTTGCGCCATTTTTTTGGGGCGCCCAGGCGCCATTAACATGACTCCTGTCTTACCAAAGACAGGAGTCATGCCCCCTTGCCCAATGGCCATGCCCAGAGGACTTCTGTCCCCTGGGCATGGTCATTGGGCATAGTGGCATGTAGGGGGGCACAAATCAGGCCCCCCTATGCCACTAAAAAAAACAAAAAAAAACTTACCACAACTTACCTTTTCTTCCCTGGGATTGGTCCCTCCAGCCTTGGGTGTCCTCCTGGGGTGGGCAAGGGTGGCAGGGGGTGTCCCTGGGGGGGGCACCTCTGGGCTCATTCTGAGCCCACAGGTCCCTTAATGCCTGCCCTGACCCAGGCGCTAAAATCCGGCGCAAATGCGGGTTTTTTAGTCCCGCCCACTCCCGGGCGTCATTTTTGGCCGGGAGTATAAATCCGACGCAATAGCATCGGAGTCATTTTTAAGACGGAAACGCCTACCTTGCATCTCATTAACGCAAGGAAGGTGTTCACGCAAAAAAATGACGCTAACTCCATGAACTTTGGCGCTAGACACGTCTAACGGCAAAGTATAAATATGGAGTTAGTTTTGCGTCGAATTTGCGTCGAAAAAAACGACGCAAATTCGGCGCAAACGGAGTATAAATATGCCCCAAAGTGACATCAGTTGGACAGCAATAGAGGAAATTAATAGCATGGTTGTTAATGGCACCTCAAAAAGCAGATTGCTATTGAAAACTAACACAAGATTTGTAAGTTGCCAGTAGACAAATATGGGTTAATGGCAATTTCAAATGGAATGTTCTATAAGACCATACTTGAAGTGGGGGCACAAAAAAGAAGAGTTCAAAATAATAAAAGACAGATAGTGGTGAAAGAGTTTGTCTTTGGCATGGGAGAAAATTCTATTGTGGTAATGCCAAAAACATATCTTCAGTGGTTACATACCATTTTTAAATGCAACAAGAAGGGTAATTTTGTGAGTCTAAAATATAACTAAACAAAAGGAACCGGATGAATCAAACATTTAAGCTATGTGCTATTGGTGCTTGGTGAGGGACGCTGAAGAAGAAATTTTTAGTGAGTAAATGAAGGAAAGGGCCTTTTTGCAGCATTAGGGCTCAGAAAGAAAGAATGAGTGTTTCCCCAAATTAGTCCAAGATCATCTAAAATCAAACTGTGTACATATGGTCAGTGAATCTGATGTCAGCTTGGGATAATGAGATCAAGGGAGTAGTGTGTGTGGAGCGATGGATCGGGTTTATTAGTATGGAAAGGTCAAGACAAATTGAACATAGTCCTTGATCTCAACCACCCAGACCAGCTTTTGTTGAAATCTAAGTGATTAAATGAGTGTGGCAGTGTCAATGAGGTGAAGGCCACTGAAGGCAAATAAGCAGCCAGAGGTCCTGACCAAGGATTTAGTCAAGTTGGAGGCATTTCACCACAAGTTTATTGTGTTAACCCCGTCTGTGCCCAGGACGTAATGGTTACGTCCTGAGGCACAGAGCCCAGAGGGAGCGCTAGCGCTCCCTCTGTGGGGTTCCCACCCCCCTAAGGCAGGGATGGAAGGGGAAGCACTGCAAAGCATTTCTCTTCCGATCACGTGGAGGAGGCCGGAGAGGCTTCAAAGGGAAGGAAATTAATTTCCTTCCCTTTGAAGTCTCTCTGAGCGTTTTAGCAGCCGGATTGCAAGCAATCCGGCTGCTGAAATGCTCACTAGACACCAGGGATTTTTTTTTTTGTAAATTGGCATGAGGGAGCGACCCCTTGGGCAAGGGTCACTCCCAGGGGGGAATTTATTTTTAAGGCCTTTTCAGCCCCCCCTGGGGGCAGAAACCTCTAGGCACCAGGGATAATTTTTTTTGTTTTTGTTTTGTTTTTGTTTTTTTTGTTTTTTTTAGAGGTGGGGAGCGACCCCTTAGGCAAGGGTCGCTCCCCTAGGGGGAAAATTATATTTAGGCCATTTCTGGGGGCAGATCAGCCTATTTTAATTAGGCCGATCTGCCCCCAAGGTGGGCAGAAACCACTAGGCACCGGGGATTTTTTGTTGTTGTTGTTGTTGTTGTTTTACAGATAGGGCAAGGGTCGCTCCCTTGGAGGGGCAAATTGTATTCATGCCATTTCTGCCCCCTTTGGGTGCAGATCGGCCTATTTTAGGTCAATCTGCCCCCAAGGGGTGCAGAAACCACTAGGCACCAGAGATCTTTTTTTTTTGCACCAATGTCACACAAGGGGAGCGACCCCGTAGGCAAGGGTCGCTCCCCGGGGTGGGGTGGGGGGCAAATTTATTTTAGGTCATTTCTGCCCCCCCTGTGGCCTATTGTTATTAGGCCGATCTGCCCCTGGGGGGGGGGGGCAGAAACCTCTAGGCGCCAGAGCTAATTTCTTTTATGGTTTTTTTTTTTTTTTTTTTTTTTTTTTAGAGATGGGGGGTGACCCATTAGGCAAGGGTCGCTCCCCTGAGGGGGCAAATTGTATTTAGACCATTTCTGCCCTCCTTAGGGGCAGATCGGCCGATTTTTGTTATGCCAATCTGCCCCCATGGGGGCAAAAACCACTTAGGCACCAGGGATTGGTGTGTTTGTATGCGTGTGTTTTCTTTTGGGGGCAGACCCTTGGGTAAGGGTCGATCCCCATGGGGGAAAATTACTGTTGGCCATATCTGCCCCGCATTGGGGGCAGATGGGCCTATTTTTGGAAGGCCCATCTGCCCCCAAGGGGGGGGCAGAAAGCCCACCAGAGGCCAGGGAAGTTTTTCTTTAAAAAAATAAATGGGGCCAAAGTTGTTCTGCCCACCAGTGAGCAGATGGGGCAATTACCCCTGATCCACACCCGGGGGGGGGGGCAAAAAGTCTACTAGAGGCCAGGGAATTAAAAAATATATATATATATATTGGGGTGATGGCTACCAACCAGTATGGGCCTGGTTATGCCCCCACCTCAACTGAAGGAGGTAATAGTCTTTCAGCTCTCCCCCACACTCTAAAACATCTTATCCCACAGCAAGCAAGAAGATATTTGATTATTTTGGGTTTTAGTTTTACATTTGGGCTATCAGAACTTGGCTTACTCTCAAAATCGTCTCACTTGTAATGGTGAGAGCTGCACTTTATGGACTTTGGGACGCTGCCATGTTGAAAAATCCACAAGACCTAGACACATCTGAAAATTAAACATCTGGGTGATTCCAGGGTGGTGTGTTTCACATGCACCCCACACCATTTTTGTACCACAATCCCCTGCAAACCTCCAACTTTGCTGGAAATCACACATTTTTCCCACGTTTTTGTGATGTAACCTTCCGGAATCTGCAGGAATCCACAAAATTCCTACCACCCAGCATTGTCTCATTCATACCGATAAAAATTCTGCTGCACTTGTCAGCCTAAAAATGTTTTTTTGCAAACTGCCCTTTTGGACCCCCTTTGTTCCCCCTCAATATCGACATGTTTTTGGCTCTTCCCTTTCACAAGCACTTGGCCCACCTACACAAATGAGGTATCATTTTTATCGGGAGACTGAGGGGATCATTGGGTGGTATGAAATGTGTCCCAGTGCGGTGATCCCACACAGAAATGTGGGAAAATTTTTATTTTTTAGCTAAATTTGAGGTTTGCTGAGGATTCCGGGTAAGAAAACATTGGGGGATCAACGCAAGTCACACCTCACTGGACTCCCTCAGGTGTCTAGTTTTCAGAAATGTCTGGGTTTGGTAGGTTTCCGTAGAAGGCTGCTGAGCCCAGGAGCAAAAACGCAGGTGCCCCCCTGCAAAAACAGGTAGTTTTGTATTTGATCATTTTGATGTGTCCAGATAGTGTTTTGGGGCATTTCCTTTCGTGGGTGCTAGGCCTACCCACCCAAGTGAGGTACCATTTTTATCGGGAGACTTGGGGGAACGCTGGGTGGAAGGAAATTTGTGGCTCTTCTCAGATTCCAGAACTTTCTGTCACCGAAATGTAAGGAAAATGTGTTTTTTTAGCCAAATTTTGAGGTTTGCAAAGGATTCTGGGTAACAGAACCTGGTCAGAGCCCCACAAGTCACCCCATCTTGGATTCCCCTAGGTGTCTAGTTTTCAAAAATGCACTGGTTTGCTAGGTTTCCCCAGGTGCCGGCTGAGCTAGAGGCCAAAATCCACAGGTAGGAACTTTGTAAAAACCACCTCGGTTTTCTGTGAAAAAATGTGATGTGTTCCCGTTGTGTTTTGGGCCATTTCCTTTCATGGGCGCTTGTCCTACCCACACAAGTGAGGTACCATTTTTATCGGGTGACTTGGGGGAACGATGGCGGAAGGAAATTTGTGGCTCCTCTAAGATTCCAGAACTTTCTGTCACTGAAATGAGAGGAAAATTTTTTTTTTTTGTCAAATTCTGAGGTTTGCAAAGGATTCTGAGTAACAGAAACTGGTCAGACCCCCACAAGTCACCCCATCTTGGATTCCCCTAGGTGTCTAGTTTTCAAAAATGTGCTGGTTTGCTAGCTTTCCCTAGGTGCCGACTGAGCTAGAGGCCAAAATCCACAGGTAAGCACTTTGCAAAAAACACCTCAGTTTTCTGTGAAACAATGTGATGTGTCCACGTTGTGTTTTGAGCCATTTCGTTTCATGGGCGCTAGGCCTACCCACACAAGTAAGGTATCATTTTTATCGGGAGACTTGGGGGAACACACAATATTAAAACAAGTGTTATTGCCCCTTGTCTTTCTCTACATTTTTTCCTTCCAAATGTAAGGCAGTGTGTAAAAAAGACGTCTATTTGAGAAATGCCCTGTAATTCACATGCTAGTATGGGAACTCCGGAATTCAGAGATGTGCAAATAACCACTGCTTCTCAACACCTTATCTTGTGGCCATTTTGGAAATACAAAGGTTTTCTTGATACCTATTTTTCACTTTTTATATTTCAGCAAATTAATTTCTGTATACCCGGTGTAGAATAAAAACCCATTGCAAGGTGCAGCTTATTTATTGGCTTTGGGTACCTAGAGTTCTTGATGAACCTACAAGCCCTATATATCCCCGCAACCAGAAGAGTCCAGCTGACGTAACGGTATATTGCTTTCGAAAATCTGACATCACAGGAAAAAGTTACAGAGTAAAACATGGAGAAAAATGGCTGTTTTTTATACCTCAATTTCAATATTTTTTTATTTCAGCTGTTATTTTCTGTAGGAAACTCTTGTAGGATCGACACAAATGACCCTTTGCTGAATTCAGAATTTTGTCTACTTTTCATAAATGTTTAGCTTTCTGGGATCCAGCATTGGCTTTTCACCCATTTTGGTCACTAACTGGAAGGAGGCTGAAAGCACAAAAATTAGTAAAAATGGGGTATGTCCTAGTAAAATGTCAAAATTGTATTGAAAAATTAGACTTTACAATTCAAGTCTGCCTGTTCCCGAAAGCTGGGAAGATGGTGAACTTGCCACCTCAAACCCTTTGTTAATGCCATTTTCAGGGAAAAAAACACGAGCTGCCTTCTGCAGCCCTTTTTTCAAATTTTTTGGAAAAAAACACAATTTTCACTGTATTTTGGCTAATTTCTTGGTCTCCTTCAGGGGAACCCACAAAGTCTGGGTACCTCTAGAATCCCTAGGATGTTGGAAAAAAAGGGCGCAAATTTGGCGAGGGTAGCTTATGTGAACAAAAAGTTATAAGAGCCTGAGCGCGAACTGCCCCAAATAGCCAAAAAATGGCTCGCACAGGAGGGGGAAAAGGCCTGGCAGCGAAGGGGTTAAACCAAATGTGCACTAACTCTGCAACTTATCTTTGAAAATAAGAGAGGAGCAAAAAAGAAGCTAGTGAGGATGTGCAAGCTAGTGGGTGATTGGGGTCTCCGTGCTGCAATGCAATCCAAACAAGTCAATGAGATTATGGCCCTCATTATAACCCTGGAGGTAAATCCAGCTTACTGCCATGCAAAGTCTGCCAACATACCGCTGCTGCAGCGGAATTCCGCTACAGGTATTATGAACCACAGATCGGAATCCGCCACGATACAGACACCCACACAAGTCCGCCACACCAAAGGTCAGTGATAAACTGACGATAACAAAACCGACACCGTCACGCCAACAGGAATACGTCCACAGTGTCACGACCCACGAATCAATGCAGTGGTCTTTCAACCGCGGTGATCCATTGGCGGTACGCACTGCCATGCTCAAAATACACTCACACTTACAAAACACAACCACATTGGACAATTCGAAATACACACACCTGATACACAGACACACACCACACCCATACACCCAATCAAACATAAAGCACACACCCACATCACCCACAAAACCTCACTACCAGAATTTTGAAAGCACGCCAGAGAGAGACACCACCTAAAATAACACCAGCATCCACAGACACACAACACCATCACTCACACAACATCCACGCACCTCAAACAACATACACTAACACACCCCCTCACACATCACAACAGACACCACCTCACACCACATCATGGCACCTCAACGACACCCCAGGCTTTCTGAGGAGGAGCTCAGGGTCATGGTGGAGGAAATCGTCCGGGTAGAGCCACAGCTATTTGGATCACAGGTGCAGCAGACCTCCATTGCAAGGAAGATGGAGCTATGGCGCAGAATTGTCAACAGGGTCAACGCAGTGGTACAGTATCCAAGAACTAGGGATGACATCAGGAAGAGGCGAAACGACCTACAGGGGAAGGTGCATTCTGTGGTCTCAAGACACCAGATTGCTGTACAGAGGTCTGGCGGTGGACCCCCACCTCCTTCTCCACAACTAACAACATGGGAGGAGCATGTCTTGGCGATCATGCATCCTGAGGGCCTCGCAGGAGTAGCAGGAGGACTGGACTCTGGTAAGGCAAATCTTTACTACCTTATCCCACCTGGTATGCCATCACATACTCCCACCCTTACCCTTACATCCATCACCCCAACAACCCACAGATACCCCTCTAACACAACCCACACATCTCAAAACCAAGCCCTGCATGTAACACCAATGCATAGACACCCATCACCCAAGCATGTCCACTACAGAGACTCACTCATGCCCCAAATCACCAATCACAAAAGAACAAAGCCAACAATGCAAGCACTGGAGTAGAGGGTCAACCACCCATTGCACACAATGGCACACACAGATGCAATAATTATGAATTTACACCCCAACAGGACCCTTACCCAATGTCACCAGACAGGAGGTGCCAGACATATCCAGTCCCCCCACAGTGATGACAGCAGCTCTGCACAACTGGATCAAGATGACCAGCCTGGGACCTCTGGACAGTCGGCTCCCTTGACACTGTCACAAGCCAACACAGAGCTTCCCCCCTCACGAAACACCAGCACAGCACCCACCCAGCGGGCCCATCCCTCTGTCCCCAGGCCATGTCAATCAGCAGTGTGTCCACCACTACAGGGAACCCAGGCAAACCCACCAACCCAAAAAAATCAGGGACCTGGGGGCAGTGGCAGTGGGCACACGGTTCAAGGGACAGAGGCACAGGCTAACAGGGAAACTGGGAAGACTGTTGTGCAACAGGGGGAGGACAGACCCAGGGAATCCACTCTCCATGAGGCACTCTCAAACATCATGGGAGCTTACCATCATTCCCAGGTGACAATGGCAACGATACTGGCCAAGTTTCAGGAGACCCAGCGGCTGCAGGAGGAACACTACCTTTGGGATCAGGGAGGACTTGAAGTCCATTAACAACACCCTGGTCACCATTGCAGGGGTGCTGGCAGACCTTGTCAACACCAGGAGGGGCACAGTGGCACAACAAGGGGCCCCTGACACTAGCCTGGATGATGAACAGCCCTCCACCTCCGCCGGCGCTAGTGGACAGGAGGCACCGCCACAGGAACAACAGGACACCAGCACCCCACCCCCTGCAGATGGAGAACCACCCCACAAACAGTCCCTGAGATCCATGAACAAGACAGAGAACATTGCCAAGACCCCCGCCAGGAAATGAGACCCTCCCTGAATGTCACCCTTCTGTCCCACTATGTCACCCTGTCCATCCTTAAACTGCAATTGCTCCACTTCCTATGCCCCTTTGGACAATGCACCTGTGAAACAAATAGACTGGACTCTGCCATGGACATTCCTCCACCATCACCCCAGCCCATTTTACAACCCCCTCCACTTATTAGCACAGGAATAAACACACTTCAATCACAAAACAATCTGGAGTCAGTCTGTGCTTTCACAAATGTGTAATTGCAATAACTATGTAATATAGCAATGTCAACTTACTTGTTTACATACCAATGTAACACAGCTGTAGGCTAGCAGTAAGCATAGCAGATGGCACAAAGTGGGTCCCACATCCGTGAAATGGAAAGTCAAAGTGACAAGTCAGAGTCCATACACTAAATGAAAATGACACACTTATGCTAGTTCCAACAATAGAATGAGATGTGGGAAGCAGTGGCATCTTCTTACCTGTGTCTCACTGGAAGTATTGCATGATGATGTTGTTTCAGTTTTCGAAATCCTCTTCTTCTGCCTCCTCTTCTTCACTATCCACAGGCTTCACAGCTGCCACAAGTCCACCATCTGGCCCATCCTCCTGCAGAAAAGGCACCTGGTGTCGCAAAGCCAGGTTGTGCAGCATACAGCAGGACATGATTATCTGGCACACCTTCTTCGGTGAGTAGTATAGGGACCCACCTGTCAGATGGAGGCACCGGAATCTGGCCTTCAGGAGGCTGAAGGTGCATTCGATCACCCTCCTAGTTCACCCATGTGCCTCATTGTAGCGTTCCTCTGCCCTTGTCCTGGGATTCCTCACTGGGGTCAGTAGCCATAACAGGTTGGGGTGAACAGAGTCACCTGCAAATGTCGAGGGAGAACTGTTAGACACACACTAACCCTTAGGGACAGCCCTCTACCCAGACACCTATGTCAACTGTATTGGGACCTTGGCCTCAACTATTAGCCACACACGGTGCCTCTGGAGTTGGCCCATCACATAAGGGATGCTGCTATTCCTCAAAATGTAAGCGTCATGCACAGAGCCAGGATACTTAGCATTCACATGGGAGATGTACTGGTCTGCCAAACACACCATCTGCACATTCATAGAATGGTAGCTCTTCCAGTTTCTGTACACCTGTTCATTTCTGCGGGGGAGTACAAATGCCACATGTGTACCATTAATGGCACCAATGATGTTGGGTATATGGCCCAGGGCATAGAAGTCACCTTTCACTGTGGGCAAATCCTCCACCTGAGGGAAAATGATTTAGCTGCGCATGTGTTTCAGCAGGGCAGACAACACTCTGGACAACACGTTCGAGAACATTGGCTGTGACATCCCTGATGCCAAGGCCACTGTTGTTTGAAAAGACACACTGGCCAGGAAATGGAGTACATACAGGACCTGAACTAGAGGGGGGATTCCTGTGGGATGGCAGATAGCTGACAACAGGTCCAGCTCCAACTGGGCACACAGTTCCTGGATTGTTGCACGATCAAGTCTGTATGTGTCTTTCTTCCATTGTCGACAGGTCTACCAGGGGTCTGTACACCGGAGGATGCTGCCATCTCATCACCTGCAACAGTGGCCGTGCCCTGTGGAGCAGATCAGCGAGCAGAAAGCCATCCAACACTGAGGTTTCACAATGTCTTATTTTCAGAAACGTTATTAATCCACAATGTGTCGGTATCTGTCTATATTCCCGGCCTAGATAGGTGTGACGCAGTTAACATCCAAACAGGTGGCCTCCTGAAATGGCAGCTGCCTGACCTGTAAGGTGGAACAAGAGGATATGAGGTAACTGCGCTGGCGTTGTACACCATCGCGGTGGGCGGTCGAATACCCCGGCACAATTCTGCATTGGTTAACATTAGGCCCTATGGGTGCCAGGAGCCAATGATGATGTACGCTGGTGGTGACGGTATGCACTGCTGCGGACGGGACCGCCATTTTAGGTCTGTTCACTCACTTGATATCTGACCTTCAACAGGAGAGGACCTACAATGCAAGTGCTGCTGTGACCTCAGTCTGGAAGCAACGATGGCTCATGTGTCTGGGGAAAGGGCCCCTCCCTTCACTTCGGAGGAGTTGGAGAAACTAGTGGATGGGGTCCTCCCCCAGTACACGCAACTGAACGGTCCTCCAGACAAACAGGTGAGTACACTGTGAGTATGCTGCATGGGCAATGCCTGTTTTGAGTGGTGTGGATGGGAGATACATGGGGGGCTGAGGCCTGCATTTGTGGATAGTGAGTGTAGGTGCGTCAGGGCAAGGGTGGGAACTGGGGGGCAATGAGTATGACGGTCCGGACGGGTAAGTAATTTCCTTTCCCCCTGTACCATTCCTCTAGGTCAGCGCCCACCAGAAGAAGGGTATTTGGCGTGCCATCGCCAACGACGTCTGGACCTGGGGGTCTAACACAGACGGAGCACCCACTGCTGTAAAAGATGGGAGGACCTGCGCCGCTGGAGCATGAAGACGGCGGAGGCCCAGCTGGGGATGACCTCCCAACTTGGGAGGGGTGCCTGTCGCACCATGACCCCCCTGATGTTCTGGATCCTGGTGGTGGCCTATCCGGAGTTGGATGGGCACTTGAGGGCATCACAGCAGCCACAAGGGGGTGTACACTCTCATTCAGCTGACTCTGCGCACATAACAAGGTGTTTGGTTGGGGGAGGTGGGCAGTGGGTTCCCCTAGGCCAGGGTGAAGTTGGTAGGCAAGGTCCCTTGTGAGGCAGGCTATGTGGCACCCCAACCCCACCAGTGGTAAAAGCCATCTACACCTAGTCAGGCTCCTGTGACTTCCAGGTGTCCAGCAATTGGTCTTAGGCCTCGTACCCCATGGTCAGGTGAAATTTCTAGGAGCTGTTAGTGCATGGCGTAGTGGCGAGGACTGCGCACTGTGTGTTGTGTCCACCAACGGTAGTGGTGTTGCATGCACTGAACATGTCTTTCTTCTGTCTCCTCCCCCCTTTTTGTGGTCTCCCTGTTCTTGTGTGCAATAGCATCATCAGGCAGAGGAGCATTGGCACCGGAGCAGGAGGGAGCTGCAACCCATTTGGCCCTGGAGGGTGAAACAACGGAGTCTGAAGCCACCAGTGGGACGGAGGGTGAGGGGAGCTCCACGGCGGGGACAGGAGCAGACAGCCATGACAGTGACTCCTCCTCTGATGGGAGCTCCCTTGCGGTGGCGGGCACCTCTGTGCCCATCGCATCAACAGGTACAGCCACCACCCCCCTACCAGCACCGCCCTCCCAGCAGCCCCTCACCCAGGCAGGTGGGCGTCTCCTTCACCCCAGGCACCTCAGGCCCTGCCCCAGTCAGCCCTGCTGTCCTCAGTGAGGAGGCTATTGACCTCCTGAGATCCCTCACTGTTGGGCAATGTACCATTGTGAATGCCATCCAGGGTGTTGAGAGGCATTTGTAACAAACAAGTGCATACCTGGAGGGCATTCATTCTGGGCAGGCAGCCCAACAGAGAGCATTTCAGGCTCTGTCCTCAGCACTGATGGCAGCCATTGTCCCTGTGTCCAGCCTCCCCCCTCCAACTTCCTTCACCCAGACACAATCTCCTGTACCTCAGCCTATCCCAAGCACACCATCAGACCAGCATGCAAACTCATCAACACACAAGAGTGGACATGGTAAACATAAGCACCACAGATCCCACAGGCACTCACACAAGCACCATCCCCATGCAGACACAGCAACATCCACTGACTCCACTGTGACCCCCTCCTCCACGTCCTCCTCCTCCCTCCCTGTCTCGTCTCCACTCACACCTGCATGCAATACATCCTCAGTCACTACCTCCAACACCAGCACGCCCATCACCACACACCGCTCACGTGCAATCACCACCCCACTTCCATTCACACATCCCCAGTGTCCTCTCCCAGTGTGTCAGTGAGCCCTCCTCCCAAAGTACACAAACGCAGGCACACGCCCACCCAACAGCCATCCACCTCACAACAGCCTCCGGCCCATGCACCTTCACCCAAATTCAGCAGACGTAATGTAATGTAATGTAATGTAAATTAGCACTTGTATAGCGCACTACTCACCCGTTAGGGTCTCAAGGCGCTGTACTCATACCGCTATGGAACCCCTCCTGGCTTTTCCCTGTGAGGCGCCCACTCCTGAGCACCCACAGGGTGAAGCCAGGCATTCAAGCGCTGTTGGGGCCGTTGTGGAGATTAAGCAAGCTATTGCCCAGAGTTGCAGAGTGGGACCCATGAATGTACACCTCCTACAACCTCTACCTCTACCTCCACTCCCAAACCCCCTCCATCTTCCCGTCCCAGTGTGCCTAAAAAAGTCTTCCTGGGTAACATTGACCTCTTCCCTACACCTCCCCCCCCGTCCTTCCCCTAGGGCCAGGCTTTCCAGGTCCCAGCCCAGCACCTCAGCCACCAAATCCCCAGCCACAGTGGTGCCAGCAACTGCGGGGTCATCGAGTGTGCCACACATCAGGTCTGCTAGTGTGCCACGTAGTGAGGGCAAGGACATTCCGCCACCTGCCAAGGTGAAAAAGGTGCCCACATCCCGGAGGGAGAAGCCGAAAGTACCTGCCACCAAGGGCTCAGCAAAAACCAAAGGGGACAGTGGCAAGACAACTGCGGCACCATCAAAGCTGGGGAAGGGGCAAAAGCTGAAGAGCAGGTCAGGAGAGGGCATGGTGGCACCAACTGAGGGACCAGTGTCACACTTTCTGTCCACAACCACGCCAAACTGTACGGCGGCAAACACTGCTACCTGCACGTCTACAGCCTCAGCAACAGTCCCCAGCCTCTTCCCCAGTGGGCAGCCATCCGAGGCTGCAGAAAATGTCCTGCTGTGTCCCTCTGCAGTTGCTGATCCATGCACCGTCGCCATCCACGTACCGTCGCCTGCACTGCCAAAAGCACCGCTGCAACAGACACCGCTGCAAGCACCGCCGTGACAGACACTGCCGCAAGCACCGCCACCTGCACCACCCCCGGCACGTCTACAGCCTCAGCGACAGTCCCCAGCCTCTTCCCCAGTGGGCAGCCGTCCGAGGCTGCAGGAAATGTCCTGCTGTGTCCCTCTGTAGGTACTGACCCATGCACCGCCACCAGCACTGCCGCAAGCACCGCCGCAACAGACACCGCCGCAAGCACCGCCACTGGCCCGGGGCATCCTCAGACACTGGCACCACCGCTGACATGGCTACCATCCCTAGTGTTCAGTGGTCTGAGGCTGGAGGAGAGTTCCTGGACCCTGGGCAGCTTCGATGAGGCATTTCTTCCATCACTGTTTACACCTGCAAGTGGAAGGCGAAGCCGCAGCAGTGTGGGGTATGTCACTGCCTCCATGGCGTATCATGCTACCTGAACCTCGCAAATCTCATGGCACGCACACCCAGGTGAGGGAATTGTACCGGTCACACTGCACGTGGGGCACTCTGGGCACCATGCCCCCTCCAGAACCAGTGGAGAGATAAATCCACTACCTCAGTCCTTGGCAGGATGAAGCACTCTGGGCACCATGCCCCCTCCAGAACCAGTGGAGACTGTTATCCACTTGAGGGACTGTGGCTTTGCACTCCCCAGGATAAAGCAGTGGGCAAACCACCCACTGGAGAGACTTGAGAGACTGTGGCTTTGCACTCCCCAGGATACATCAATGGGCATGGAGCCCCCTCGTGCAGCAGTGGCGTCATGCGTTCATCAGCCTGAGGTGCCCCCCTCCCCCTGAGGTGCCTGTTTTTTTCTGATCTGTTGCCCCTGCAGTGTTCTCTCCTTTCCAGTCAGGTATCATGTGTGGGCCTCGCCCATGCATTTTGGGCCCAGTGGTCCATGGACAATGATTGGAACACTATCCGAACATGTGTAGTTGGTGTACATATTTGTATATACTGAATTTTGACTTTTGACTAATGGATTTTTCATGATTACAATGGTTACAATCATTTCCTTTTGTCCTTGCGTTCTTCCAGGGGGTGGGGGGTGTATATGTAATGTTGCTGCATGTATTTGTGTGAATGTTGTTGTGTGTGAGGGTGGGGGTGTTGCGTGTTGTGTGAGTGTGTCACTCTCTTTCCTCCCCCCTCCCCTGTGTTGTAGGTGCAGTACTCACTGTGGTCGCCGCCGCTGTTCGTACTCCTGGTAGAAGAGGAGGTAAACCAACATTGGCAGTACATGTAGTTCGGGCTCCATTGCTTCCTGGTTCCTCGTTGGGTGTCGCAAGGTGAGTGTTTTCCCTTCTGTGTACTGTTTCCGCCATGCTTTGGATAGCGTTGGTTCCACCCCGGAAAAGGTGGCGGATAGGCCTCTTGTAATAGGGTGGGCGGTACTTTGTCTCCCGCCTGTCTGTTGGCGGTGACCGCCGCGCTGTTTGTTTCTATCGGTCTAGCGGTCGGAGTGTTAAAGTGGCTGTCTATGCTGGCGGTTTCTGCCACGGTCGTAATCCCATTTTTTTTTCCGCCGCCGCTGTTTGCATTATTAACCGCTGCTTTAACACTAACCACCAGGGTTGTAATGAGGGCCATAGTATGGACCTGTGTGACCTCAGGAACACCTGGGTGGATTGGAAGCCCAGCCAAATGTATCAGAAATGTTGGTTCCATTGACAGGCATGATCATTTTTGCTTTGTGACAAATGTCTGAGGTGTACCACAAGACTGAACTATATCAAGCTTTTTGTCACCTTACTACATTCTTCACCCTAGAGGCTGTTCATCTTTACAAACTCATGCATTTGGTCAAGTGTCAAATTCAAGAGAATAATGGGTATGCTGCTTAAAAACATAAATTATAAGGAATTCTTCCAAGATGATATTTTAGTACATACAAAGAAAGAATAACAATTTGATTAGAAAGAGAATGAACTGGTGGATATTGAAAACATCTAGTTTATCCATGAAGCAGGATAAAAGTAAATTTGCTGCCAAATGTAGGCATGAAGAGAAAGCTAAAGTTGTCCAAATAAATTGAGGAAGCTCTATTCCCAGACAGCAAAGAATAATTAAGATGCATCTTTGGCCTAGAGGAGTTCTAAGCTAATATTTTGCACACTCTGCAAACAAAACATCAAAGCTGCACAAACAGTTTGTGTGGAGTTAGGAGTTAGTTAGTTTTTTATCAAATTCAAACAGATGTTGGGGGGTCTCAGCCATTAAAACCTCCTGATACGTCGGGTGGGAGCATCATTGAAGTGGATGTGAATTGGGGTCTGGGTGTGATTCTATTAGAGAGAAGGAAGAACGGTAAAGAAGATTTCTAGCATTTGCACTCAGAGCATTGTGAGCGACAGATTCTGCTCATTTGGTGATTGAAATTGAATAATGTGTAATATTGGAGTGCATAATGTTTAAAAAAAAATCATACATGACACTTTGTTTAGTCTATGTACTGATAACAGCCCCTTAATAGATTTGTTCACCATGTTTGGTGGAGTCCAGCCCGCACTACTGATACTTAGATGACAGTTTCAAGTTGCAGGACCATCAACCATGGTTGGGGCTTTTTCCAGGTTTAAAAAAAACAACAACAAAAAAAACTCCTCTTCTGTATGCCCTAATCCAGACAAATATGATAACCAGGAGGAAATATGCATGGAAAGTTGGGTAAGTCAGGTGTTGTTTTTAAACTTACCCTTCAAGAGGAAGAATGGAGGAGAAGTTTACAGGAAGATTACGTTTTGTGTAAGATCAGAGAACCCATTGTAAGAGGACGACCTCTGAAGAGAAGGCTAAATGAGAAGTTGGTATTATATGGACATATTGTTAATTAATAATTATGTAATTATGTGATGATGGTATGGTCAGGTAGAGGAGATTGCTGGTAGAATCTGAAAGGATGCAAAGAGGGTGTTTGAAAATGTCAAAAAATTGTGTATTGTCATTTGTGCAATGAAAGCAAGGGTTTGTGGTTATTTTTGTTGGCATTTTCTGGAAAAGCAGCTGAACACTTCGCAATGGATTGTGCTATCTGTGATCTAGGGTATGTGTAATAAAACTCAAGCTACACCATCGCCAGTTAAACCTATTGATGCGCCCATATTACCATGGAATACTTTTACAGTGGACATTCTGGGACATTCAAAATGTTAGGGAAGAATACCAAATATGTGGTGGTAATGATCAATTATATGTCCAGTTGCACACATTTAGATTTGTGTAAAATGTCAGCGCTAAAACAGTAATTGAATTTATATTGTATGCTTTTTCATACGGAGGGGTATCATTTAGAGTCAATTACTAACAATGGCATATAAATAGTGCCTTTAGAGATGGAGGAGTATTTAAAGTCAGATGTAACAAGCATGTAAAACATCTCTGGATAAGAATGACCTTGTGGAATGCCTTAACTATGTGATCAACAGTAATTTGTGCCTAGCCTTGGGTAATGATTGGTAGAAAAGACAATGAGAGAGATATTATGAGTAAACAAACACCCAGGGTGATTAAAGTAATTTTATAATTTGTTTCATTAAGAGGCAAAGTAGCTGCAAGATATTTGAGCAAAGAGTGGATAGGAAGGAAGGTAGTAGGTGGAAGGAAACCAATGCATATCTTTTAGTGTGGGGAAAAAAGGATGACGATGTTAAGAACTGTGATGTGCACTTCTTTGAACATGAGGTGGTGGTTGATGTGGGGAGAATGTAGTTGTACTGAGCGAAGTTAGGGATGATTATGGACAAGATGTCTAAGGCACACAAAAATAAGGCCCTCATTTACAAATGCATTGCGCCACTGGAACGTCACTTTTTCTGATGTTCCTGTGGTGCAACGTGTACTGTTCCATATTTACAAAACTCCGTTAAGCCACTTTTTGTGACTTAACACCACTTTGTAAATATGGCCCCTTTAGGATGCAGCACACATAGGACTAGCACATTGCCATTATTGATTGTTTATGTGCAGGAATGGACACCTTTTTGCACATAAACAATTGTTCCCTCCCATACAGGCACCCTGGCACTATAGTGCCAAGGTGCCTGTGTTGGTGCTACGGAGCTAATATTAGCGACAGCGCTAGGGAAAGCACAGGGGTGCACCTTATTGTTTTAAATATGGCGCATCCCTGCATTTCTGAAGTGACACAGGACGGACTGCCGAATTTGGCATAGCACCGCACCACTTCTTAATAAATGAGGCCCTAATTGGTGTTTCATTTGCAAGAAGATGGGTGTAGAAATGCGCCTTGAGGTTAGTACTCTATCGGATGTGCTACTATCTAACAGAACATAAGGACATTTTGTGAGATAAAGGTTATGTTATTGAATGATATATATTGTTCTCTATATTCTTTCATGCAGTATTTTTGTTTTAGTTTTAAAAACATGTTATAATTGCTATTGTAAGGATATATGTTGAGTATTTGTCCCTAATGGTTTTCATTTCTCGTGTAATTATATTTGCAGAATAGTATTGCTATACTTACCTTTCTCCCATGATGATGTGGATATATGGATATATTCTATGTAACGATTTAAATTTAAAATTTCTTTCAGCAGCAGTTGCTATGTATTATCGAGCGTCAATAGTTCTGTATGCAAGACATCTTAATTAAAACGTGTTCATGCCATCACTTTGGCGTACTACCTGACTTTATAGCATGGGCCTGGTGCACAGTGCTCAAGCGAAACTGAAAAATAAACATGTCTCATACCCTTTGTGTCAAAGTAAACACAGAAGGGAGCAGACAGAATATCTGTGTCAATTAATAGGCACATCATAATGATCAAATAAGCAATAACAAATGTTTTTGATATGAACAAAAAAGTAATGTGGGTACAGACCACATAAAATTTTAAAGAAAGAAAAAACATAAAAACAAAGAGAACTCAGCTAGGTACGGCACAGCCTTCAGTCTTTAGTACACAGACAATCTCAGGGGAACCGAATAACAGAATTCCAGTCTAAGGGTGTACTGCGTCTGTCCCTGCCGATAGATGGACTGTGACGAGGAAGAGGGTTAGTAACACATGTTCGTCTCTACCGTAAATGAATACATTCTGGGGCATATTTATACTCCGTTTGCGCCGAATTTGCGTCGTTTTTTTCAACGCAAATTCGGCGCAAAACTAACGCCATATTTATACTTTGGTGTTAGAAGCGTCTAGCGCCAAAGTATGGGCAAATAGCGTCATTTTTTTGCGTGAATGCCTTCCTTGCGTTAATAAGATGCAAGGAAGGCGTTCCCGTCTAAAAAAATGACGGCGACGCAAATGCGTCGTATTTATACTCCCGGGCAAAAATCACGCCCGGGATTGGTCGGGTCAAAAAAACCCGCATTTGCGCCACTTTTTAACGCCTGGGTCAGGGTAGGCGTTAAGGGGCCTGTGGGCTCAAAATGAGCCCACAGGTGCCCTCCCCTGCCCCTAGGGACCCCCCCTGCCACCCTTGCCCACCCCAGGAGGACACCCAAGGATGGAGGGACCCACCCCAGGGACATTCAGGTAAGTTCAGGTAAGTATAAAAAAAATGTTTTTATATATTTTTTTTGGCATAGGGGGGCCTGATTTTCCCCCCCTACATGCCACAATGCCCAATGACCATGCCCAGGGGACATAAGTCCCCTGGGCATGGCCATTGGGCAAGGGGGCATGACTCCTGTCTTTACTAAGACAGGAGTCATGTAAATGGCGTCTGGGCGTCGTTTAAAATGGCGCAAATCGGGTTAAGACGATTTTTTAGGTCAACCTGACTTGCGCCATTTTTAAGACGCCCTAACGCCATTTTTCCCTACGCCGGCGCTGCCTGGTGTACGTGTTTTTTTTCCACGCACACCAGGTAGCGCCGGTCTGCTTGCGCCGGCTAACGCCATTCAATAAATACGGCGCCCGCATGGCGCTTCAGAATGGCGTTAGCCGGCGCAAAATTTTTTGACGCTAAACTGCGTTAGCGCAGTTTAGCGTCAAAAAGTATAAATACGGGCCTCTGTATTTAATAAGGGCCTTCCTATATTTACTACACGAGATAAATGAAAATTGGAGGTCATCTGTAATAATGTATATTTTTCCAAAATGGTGACTAAAGTAATTTGCGCTAGCACCTAGCAAAGGTTCATATTAAACTCGTTGATATATTACTTTTGCAGGTAATGTGATTCTGCAAACGTGTTTTCTAGGCAGACAGGTAAAAATATAAATTGCATCATCAAACATAACTAAGATCCTATATTCATTTTTGTATTTTTATTGTTTTATATTTCATTTTATTAAGATTATAGTCCGTGCTTTTGAGGTAAAAACCTAATGGAAAATATCGAAAATCCAAGAAAGTAATACAGTGGGAAATTTGTAAGAAGTATACCGATCACTAAATTAATGAAATTAAAAATAAATTGTGTTTTTTTTTTAGTTAATCCCAAGTGTTTATATTGCTACAAGAAAACACACACGTGTGACATGTAGAAAGCATGAAGACAAACTGAATGTACTATAGTGGGAATTTAGAGGTTGCGAATGTACAGAATTTATCAGACATGATCAAATAAATGTAACATTTAAATGAGAAGCATCTTCTTGCATTCAGCTTCCCACTGGATATACGGATCTTTTCAAGATTCATTCGTGGAAGATAATTACGTTGAGAGTAAAATTACAGAAATTGCGATAGAAATATTTCCATACCCTCTTTCAAACAGTGCTAAGAGAAGCAGCTATTAATGCTCTGTCTCGGTAATGGACGTTGATATTCATATAGAAGCTCTCACTATTAACTGGAATTAGTAACGGCAGCCATTTCGCAGATAAAGCCTACGCACGTGGGTTAAATAAAAGATTCTAAAAGAAAATATCTAAAGAGTGTGCTTGAAAATTCTGCTAGGCCATGGAACACTCGACTCTGGCAAACATTTTAAGACTTGAATACAAAATAAACCCTGGAAAAACTGCCAAAACTACATCCGTGCTGCATGAGGCCACGAGCATAATGTGGTATTGGGTTTTCATGTTTGGATCATGGCAGCACAATTATTTCTGAGTGTATCCCTTTATCCTGCATCCTAACTGGAAAAGGCCAGGGTTGGACAACGGCCACTTCGACACTGGTGTTATAAAATCTGAAGTTCAAAAAGCATGTGACATTCACACATTATTCAGCATTCTCGATTCCGTCTACTAAGTTTGGGGCTTTATAACTGAAAGGAAGACCCTTGCACCATATTTCGTTTTTTTTTTCAAAATACTGCTGTTTCCAAATTATATGATGTCTGAGAGACGGCCGATATGCACGCGAGCGTTTTCTCATGTAAGCACACACATCGATTTCAACTGGTGACAGGAGTATAGAAAATGATATCACTCACCCTTTGACTTCCGTTGATACCACCGGAACGACCTTTTGTCCAACCGTTAGCTACTCAAAGGCCTCCTATTTACTGCTGATGTCCACGTAAAAAGGTAATGATCGAAATCTACAGAAAATTGACAGAAATCCGACAACATTGTTTAATATCTTCAGTACCCCTCCCTGCAAGATTTCTTAGAACAGTGTTAAGTAGGGTAGTGAGAGGACTACGAAAGGGTAAACCTGGATGACAAGCTGCTACACCTGACTTCATAATTGACCTCCATTGGGGGTCGCCTGTTCAGAAGAGTTGTTACTTTTTCAGACAAGGGATTGGATACACAGGAGGTAATCCGACAAGTTCAAAATCACCCAATTTTGTTAAATTCAGTTTCTCAGCAGCTGACATCCTAGCTCTCATTGTACATTTTCTTGGCATTGCTGTCTCTCTGTTCCTTGTCATACATCTATGTTGTAATTATTCTATAGAATTTTATGTGCCACATGGCGAGAATTTCAATGGGGAGCACCTTACTAACTGTGAGGATTCTGCATTTGGCAGTCAACCTGAAGCTGGTGTGGGAGCTCTGTGGTTGCTGAGTGTACCCATCTGCAAATAAAAGTACTCTTTTGCACTGCTTTGTGGAGACTTTGGTGTTCATTTCGAAATCCCGTTCGCCACCGTAGCATAATTTCTTTCACTCTACGGCAGCACAGAACAGTTCCGCAACCCACGCCATATTTACAAACTGGCACAATGGGGCCACTGCTCCAATTTGTAAACACTTGGGCCACATTACACATGCGCCAGGTATGATGAATGCAAGGGAGGCATTCCGCTGCTAGGAGTCCCTCAGAAATGGTGCAAGGAAATCTACAAGATTTCACTGCGTAGTTCTAGCTTAATTTGTAAATGCCTGCTCAAGGGCAGGTATTAAATGACACTAGGCTGTTTTAATTGGGCCTCCCTGAGCTTTGCTGAACCTGCATCAACATTTTTGAAGCTAGTCCAGCAAAGTGAAACAACTGCGTCAGAAATTCTGATGCAGTTGTGCTAACAAGCGCCGTAGTGTGCTGTATTATAAATACAGTGCTACCATGGTGTCATTAGGGGGTGCAGGACAGCTCAGGCAAACTGGTGTGTCATGATCGATGCACCAGTTTGTTGTAAAAGAGACCCTTAGGGCCTTATTTATTGTATTGTATTGTATTGTAATCGTATTTATATAGCGCTTACTACCCCTGACGAGGCGTCGAAGCGCTTTTCGATGAGTAGCACGCTACTCCGGTATCCAACAAGAATTAGTGATGGATTAGTATAATTTAATAAGGAGTACAGTTTTAGTATTATTATGAGTTAATTTGAGTTGCGGATATGAGAGTTTGTTAGTTAGATTGACTGGAGTAATGAGGGGTGGAGGAGGAAAGAAATCCAGAAGTGTTAATTGGGAGTATATCCTTCATTTACTCAATCCAAAGGCTTGGGATGAATAAAAGGGGGAAGGAGGGGAAAGAGGATGTGGAAGGGTTAGGGAGAGCATAGTAGCAGGGTGAGATGAATGCAGGAGAATTTAGTAGGGTTGTGTGGGAGGTCACAGAGGTAGAGTGAAGTTTGGTGAGTTAGATGTGGAGGTGGAGGGAAGAGCTTAGGCAGAGGTATTTAGGAGATGAAAGTGGTGCACTAAGGCAGTTTTGCACCAAAAAGTTTTGCACCGGCTTGCACCATTTTTTAGCACCAGTTGGGCACCATATTTATGGAATGGTGCAAGCCGGTGCAAAGGGTAGGCTATCTTTAAAAAAAATGACGTTAGGGAGGTTTGAGTCAAAATAAATGATTCTGACCAGATCAGCATCATTTTTCTACGCTAAGGGGAATATTTATACTCTATTTGCACTGAATTAGCGTAATTTTTTTTTTTACTCTAATTCAGTGCAAAACTAACTCCATATTTAAACTTTGGTGTTAGACCCATCTAGCGCCAAATTTATGGAGTTAAAGTCATTTGGAAACCTACCTTGCCTTAATGAGATGCAAGGCAGGCGTTCCCGTGTAAAAAATGCCTCTATGGCCTTAACGCCATATTTATACTCCCATGCAAAAAATGGTGCAAGGGAGGGAGGAGGGGTCAAAAAATGGGGCAAAGCTTGCTTTGCCCCATTTTTAAAGCCTGGGTCAGGGTAGGCGTTAGGGGACCTGTGGGCCTATTTCCATGGTGGAACATCATGGAATAAGGCCACAGGTGCCCTCCACAGGCCCCAGGGTCACCCCCACCCACACCAGAGGGACTGCGGAGGATGGGGGACCCCATCCCAGGTAAGTACAGGTAAGATTGCATTTTATTTTTGAAAGTGCCATGGGGGCCCTGAAATGGGCCCCCATACATGGCACAGGGTGCAATGGCCATGCCCAGGGGACCCCTGTCCTCTGTGATGGCCATTGGGGTGGTGGGCATGACTCCCGCCTTTTATAAGGCAGAAGTCATGTGGAATGGTAGGTTTAGCACCATAAAATTACGCTAATCTGGTTAGAGCCATTTTTTTTACTCTAACCTGCCTAAAGTCATTTTTTGGTGCTAAACCCTCTTGTTCTATACTGCCAGCCCCACACGACTAAAGTCTTTTTTTTAAACTCTAGCCTACCCTTTGCACCGGCTTGCACCATTCCATAAATATGGTGCCCGGCTGGTGCACAGAAATGGTGCAAGCCGGTGCTAAACTTTTTGGTGCAAAACTGAGTTAGTGCAGTTTTGCAGCAAAAGGTATAAATAAGGGCCAATATTTTGTAAGTTTGCGCCACTTTTGCGTCAAAAAATGACGTTAATGCAGCGCAAAAAAACTATAAATCAGGGCCTTGGTGCTAGATGGGTCTAGCACCAAAGTATAAATATGGAGTTAGATTTGCACCAAATTAGAGTAAAAAAAATGACGCTAATTCGGTGCAAACAGAGTATAAATATGCCGCAGAGTATAAATAGGCCCTAAATATGGCGTTAAGGCCATAGAGTCATTTTTTGTACGGGGACGCCTACCTTGCATCTCATTAAGGCAAGGTAGGTCTCCACTTTCAAAAAATGACTTTAACTCCATAAATGTGGCGCTAGAGGGGTCTAGCACCAAAGTATAAATATGGAGTTAGTTTTGCACCAAATTAGAGTAAAAAAAAATGACACTAATTCGGTGCAAACAGAGTATAAATATTCCCCTTAATCTTTACAATATTGGTGATGATCTCCAGCACTGAACTAGACGAGAGAACACAGTCACAGAGCAGAAGAGAACTCAGCATGGACTACCGACAGCTAAAAAAAACCAAATAACTGTTCAAAGCTGTCAGAAGAGAGGAGGAGTGGCCCCTTTATTGGCTATTTTTAAGCCATAGCCGGTAAGTCAGAAATTATAGTGCATAATTACTCTAAAAAATTTTTAGCGGGAACATGCATCTACACTCTCCAGTCGCATGCATCTGTGGTCTCCATGTGCACAAGTTTGCAATACTGAGGCAGTTTCACCTCCAAGGTCCACACTGCCATCATGCCATGTATGGCTACTGCCATAGTCAATAAAGTAGTAACTAAGACATATCAGAGAGTAAATACATGGCCACATAAATCTGCACATGCAATAATTACCCACCTCATTTTACCTTTGCCTTGGTTTCAACACACTTAGGGGCTCATTTACAAGAAACTGATGCATCGTCATCAATGCGTTCGATTTCTTGTGTCTACCGCACATCCCCTAATGACGCCATGGATGCACTGTATTTACAATACAGGGCTCCATGGCACACATTTTAACAGATGCATTAGAAAGTCTGACACATCTGTTGGCACTAAAGTGACACATTGCTGGAGTTGCATCATTAAACTGACACAAGTTCAACAATACTAGGAGAGCCCCATTGCAAAAAAAAAAAAAAAATGTGTAATTTTTATGCCTGGCCTGAACAAGCAATATAATTTTGACACAGTGAAGTAGTTGAGTGACACAGTGAAAAGTTGTAAATTTCACTATGTCAGTTATAGGTGGCTTTTTCTTTGGGAATGTCCACCCTGCATACATTATACCCAATGCAGGTGTAATAATAATAACTTTTATTCGGTATGAAAAAAAAATTCATCCATTACAATAGATAATCTCCAATACATTTGTTAAAATTAGCAATAAAACCATAAATAATAAGAACACCCATCAGGAATAAAAACATATGTAACCACATGCATAAGAGCAATAAAATAGAAAGATTCATTCTAAAAACTCTACATTGTTACGCCAATTCAGGAATGATCCCAGCCCCTTCCACACCAATACATCTGAGGCCATCTGCAGCCACATAAAAGCAGGACGATATTGCACAAAACCCTTAGGCCTTAGGAGAGGTAATAAAAAACGAGTTCTGAATGGTGCATAAAAAACACAGAACAAAGTAAAATGGGGCAAGGTCTGTTGGGACACCCCATCACAGGGGCAGGGTCTAATACATTTGTCCCCATACTGACCTAACGGGAAACACAGGTTACTTCTGATGATCCCCAAACGGAAACGGGTTATGAGAGACCTTTCCCTCACATTGTTTATCTCTAAGAGATAGCGCTCAGAGCCTACCCACATCTTTAACATAATGAAATCCCTGATCGATTTTTTCCCTAAGGCCTCCCCCTCCCTCCTATTCTTCTGGATTCTTAAAAAATTCTCCTTAGCCCATTTCTTATCACACCTGGTCAGGCTTTCAGGATGATCAACCAAATCAGGCCGCACCAAATCACGAGCCATCTTCCTTATGTGCATCAACCAGGGAATATTCTTTACATTGTCACAAACAAGACAATCCTTTAAGATATCCCAATTCAGAGTGGCATGTTCGTTATTCCAAATTGAGATCCATAGCAGAAGGGGAGCCAACTGAATAGTGTCCTGGAGAAACTCAAGCTCCAACTCCAGATGAAGGCTAAAACCAGGGATATTTTGTCCAACTCCCAATAGCCTTCTACAGAACCGATTTTCTTCCACCGTAAGGGCTCGGGAGTCCCCATACCCCCAAAGTGCAGCACCATACAGCAGGACGGGGAGGCATTTCCACCTATAAATTTCAAGCAAAGGCTTGATGGGTTTACTACCTACCCTGACAGCAAAGTCAAAAGTTGCGCCAACTGCTGCATGAAAAAGTGCACCCCTTCTGGCAATACAAGGTTTCCAAGATCCTTTCTCATCAAAAATAATCCCTAGGTATGGAAACTCATGGACCCTACTAATAATTTGATCCTCCACCCTTAGCTCCCCCACCCTACTCAGGGGTTTTCCACACACCATAAAATGAGATTTCTTAAAATTGACCTCTAAACCCAAAGTTGACATAAAGGAGGCATAAGCTCTAACTATTTCCCGGAGACCATTCATAGTACGGGCCATGAGGACTGCGTCATCCGCATATGTTAGCACAGGGATATCAGTACCATTCACCTTTGGAACATCCCTACAATGTTTCATCAGAAAATCAGACAATCCATTTGTATATAGAAGGAACAAGGTAGGAGCCAGAACACACCCCTGGCGCACACCCCTTTGAAAACTTAAAGGCCTCTGAGCATTCCCCATTCGACCCCACCCTCACATTTGCAACCGTCCCAGAATGTAGATATCGGAGCAACTCTACAATATTAGGATCCAGCCCTAACTGATTTAATCTCTCCCATAATATAGACCGGTTCACCTTATCAAAGGCACAGCTAAGATCCATAAAAGCAAGATAGAGCGTACCTTTCCTAGCCTGCGTGTATTTGCCGATCAGCATCAGTAGGTTGAGACATTGGTCTTGCGTGCCAAGGCCTTTCCTGAAACCATACTGGTCCTGGCTTAAGATATCATTCCCTATCATCCAGGACTCCATACGCCTTAAAATAATCCGTCCCAGAATCTTCACCGAAGAGTCCAGTAGAGAAATAGGGCGGTAGGACTTAGGATCATTTCGGTCGCCCTTTTTAAACACTGGGACAATACATGCCAGTCTCCAAGAGGCAGGGGTACCCACAGTAACTGCTGCATTAAGGACATTTGAGAGAACAGGTGCCCATAACTGGGGGTTCACTTTATACAAGTCCATAGGGATCGAATCCGGGCCTGGAGCTTTATTGCTCGCACTACTCTGTATCGCATCTATAACCTCCTGGAGCGAGAACCTAATTGCTAGGTTAGGAGCCATCTCATACTCTTTCTCCCGGTTATTTCTTAGGGGAGAACCCTCAAAAATACTACAAAAGTGAATTACCCATGCTTCCGGAGCGATGTTACAGCCAAGGCCCTCAGTTGTATCTGTTCCAAAGGAACCTCTATTTACCACTTTCCAAAACAGGCCAGGATCCTTCAGAGCTATGGCACGTTCTAATTCTTCCCAGGCTTTATCTTTATGTTTTATCTTGCTATCCCTCAGGGCCCTCTTACATTTTATTCTAGCTTCTTTTACGAGGACCCAATCTCTAGGGTGTTTCTTAGTGGCCATCTTCAGGTTTGCCCTTGCAACATAGCAGGTCTTATCGTACCAACCACAATTAAGTTTGCTGGTTTGGCTGCTTACTGAGAAAAGGCAGTCTCTCACTGCTGCATTTACTACTGTTATTGCATTCATAACAGTTTTAGGATTAGGAGCCTCTATCAGGAGTGTGTCCATAAATAAATGTAATTTTTTCCCCACCACCCTTTCTACAGCTTTTTGGGAATCCACTTACTTCCACCTAAGCCGCCTACCCTGGTCCTTTATCTCCACTATTACCAGCCTACCTCGTCCTAAATTACGTAGGGCCCCAGGGAGTTTAAAGGATACTATAAGGGGATTATGATCACTGAAACTCTCACCCAGCACCTCCCCCCCAGTCACCAGGTCTTTCAAAGGTGGAGACATAAAAATATAGTCAATAGTGGATTCAGATCCTCTTCCCACATAGGTTGGGAGTTGATGAGTGCCAACGGCTTCTATATCACACACATTCAGGAGGCCCATCTTCCTGAGTTCCTTGATTAGAACCCTGTCTCTGGAGTCCTGCTGCCCATCCACTGAATAATCCTCGCAGTCAAAAATAAAGGGATTAACCACAGTACTGAGCCCCCCCAATTTAGCATTAAAGTCTCCAGAGACAATAACACAGAATTCTAACCCCATCTCCTCCATTCTGAGTTTCAAAATTTGAAGAACGGAAAACAGGGCCCCAATTTGGCATCCCGTATCCCACACAGCATTATAAAAGTTAACCAGTAAAATATTAAAATTGTTAGAGAAAATTACGCATACCAGCAATATACCTTGGTGATTGCAGTTAATTTGAAAAGCACCTACTATCTTAGAGTGGCGGATTAAGGTAACCAAGCCACCTTTTGAGCGGCCACCAAGAGACTTCACAGCTGGAATTGCAAATCTGTGGTACCCATCCCACACAGACAACCCCTCTGACCAGGTTTGCTGAAGCATGATGACATCAAAATTAGTCACACACCTAATCCACGTCTGATCAGATAACTTAGCATCATAGCCCGCAATATTCCATGAGATAAATTTACACTGTGGGGGCACCTCTTCTCGTATAGCCAGGGTCTTGGCGCATTGCCAGTCCACCCCTTCCAAGGATAAATTACTGTTAGTAACAGATGTAATGTGAGGCAGGGCCCTACAAACTGACACATTGGGTCCAATGCATCAGTTCGCAAATATAGACAGTGCAGTGTACTGCTAGTGCCGCCGCTGTGTCAAAAAAATTGACGGGGCGGTGGAGCAAGTAGCTTGACAATGAGGCCCTAACACTGTATCTTCACTGCTGGTGCCTTTTCCCCACAGGTGACCACACCACATATGGAAGGTAAAACAGAGACAAAGGACCACAGTTTAAGAAACAAGTGCAAAAGTAAAGAAACGACTATCCTCAGCAGAGAGCGATAGAGAATCACAATAATTTACATTTGGCATTACTTTCTTACTGTTAAACCATTGGCAATACTTAAGTACTTATAAACTTTGATTAGCATTGCAACCCATCAAATTTATTTATACTATAACAGCAACTAATAGACAACTTTTTTCATAACACAAGCAGGTAATTTCCCTATTTTGTGAGAGGAGTAGGTGGATGTGTTTAAAAAATATTTAGAGGCACTTAATGCCGGGAGTATAGAACCCTCTAGAAAGAAAGCCATCCTTCTCTGCAATTTAGGCCAAGAAGGCCAGAAAGTCATTAAGTATTTACCTGCTATAAAGGAACAGGATGGACAACAGATGGAAGATGTATACAAGGAAGTGAGGAAGAGATTGGAGAAAATGTTTGTAAACAACACCAATGTTGTCATGTCGAGGTTTAAAAGTAGGCAATAACAGATGAATTTGTTTCCAGGCTTTGGGAATTGTCCATCAAGTGCCAGTTTGGAACAACAACAGATTAATTGATGCGAAATCAATTGATTGTCTATTGCCAAAGCAAAAAGATGCAAGAAATACCCTGAGCAGTGGAGAACTGATCATTGAAAAATGATGCTGAGATAGCGAAAGTGGTAGAACAATCTGAATATTGTATGATGGAAATGGAAAAGAAAAATGAAGGGAGTCACAGTGATGTTAGTTGTATTGACAAAGATGACAATGAAGTCCTGGTGAGTACTAAGGAATTATATAGCCTAACAAAAGTACATGCAATAACAAGTCTAATAATAGAATGTATACCAGATGTGGGAGTGCATTCAATGGTGCAGAATCAAAAGCGTACTTTGCTTTGGGGAAGGCTTGTAAAAAATGTAGAAGGAAGGGACACTTTGCGTGCATGTGCAAAATTGGACCTACATCTAGGGTAAGAATGGTACATGAAAAACATTGTGAGTGTGAGGAAGGAATAGATAGAGTCTTATGCATTGACAACAACATCAGTGAATTCAGTCACCCACCCAAGCCAACAGAAAACTTCAGAGTAACAGGGGTATCATCCAGTTAACGGTAGACTCAGGGTCACTTTACACAATCATACCCCAGGAGAGGTTTTCATGAGAATGGCCACATCATAGCCTCCTACCAAATGATATTAATCCAGGAGGATATAAGGGGTAGAAAATAGACAAAATTGGTTACATGTTGGTAAAGATTGAATTTCGCCAAAAACAAGTGGAAGGGGAAATGTATGTGGCAGTGAGTGGTCCATCCATTTTGAGTTGACATCACCAATATAATTTGCATATCAGTGTAGATCCCAGGGCAAAAAATCAGGTCATGATGGTTGAAGATCTTACACTTGAAGAGATTTTGGAAACTAATAAGGAGGTTTTCAGTAGCAAGTTGGGAGAGCTCGGAGGATACACACATACAATTATGGTCAAACATGACAGAGTTCACCTTCAGCACAAGCTGAGGAAGGTACTCATTTCTGCATGAGAGGAGGTTATTAGATGATTTGGGATATGGTGGAGAAAGTTGTGATTGAACAGATTTAAACATCAAATTGGACTTCTCCAGTAAAGATCACTGAGAAATCAGATGGGAGCTTGAGGTTCTGTGTTCACCTTTGCACAATCAACAGGAAACTGTGATAGATAACTAGCCATTCCCCAACATAAATGAAATGGTTCTGTTATTAAAAGGTGGAAAGTACTTCACTAAATTAGATCTTTTTGTGCTTACTATCAAATTAAGTTTCTTGAGGACTCCAAGGCACTCACTGCTTTTATCACAATGGAAGACATTTTTAAATTTACAAGGATGCCTTACAGGATAGCCTGTGCCACAGGGTTTTTCAGAGGATGTGAGGGGAAGTATTTAAAGGCGTAGGAAATGTCATTTACACACAGTATGATATCCTAGTATTTGGTGACACTGTGGAAAACCATAACAGCACTTTGAGGTATGTGTTAGACAGGCTTAGCATGCAGGTCTAATGTTAAAATAAAGAGAAATGCACATTTGTGATTGAGGAAATCGAGTACCTTGGATATACTTTAATAAAACCGGGTGCTAAACCAACAAGAGATTTATTAGGAGCCATTAGGAAAGCCCCTTCCCTTCAAGACAAAAATCAAGCTGTGATCATTCCTAGGATTAATCGAGTATTATTCAAAATTTATTAAAAACTTTACAGACAAAACTAAATGACTGAGAAAGTTCAATCAATCAATAGTTTATTCGGCCTAAAATTAGACCCTTTCAAAAAATAAAAGTGACCGTACATACAAAAAAATAGAGATCGTAAACCATCACAAAAGAAGGAAGCACATTAACAGTTGGTACACTGCTTATCCAACGGGCCAGAAGTTAAATAAAATTCCTCAGTTTGTACTTCCTAGGTAAAGAAGTACCACTTACCAAGACAATTACAAAGAAAATCAGATAATGTGCCGAATCCTTTCAAAGAGTGCCTAGGAAAACTATTCTAGAGCAAGTTATACTTGAGAAATGGTTCATAGTACTTCTTAGAGGATTTCATAAATAATTAAAAACCAGACATTTAAAATGGTACCTGAATCTTACCATTTACAAAGTGCTATGTGCTAAGATATTATAAATCGGTTTAAAAGAAATAGTATACCAAATCTTTTCTAATAATACCTATGAAAACTATTCTAAAACAGGTTTATGCATAAAATAGGTCATACAACTTCATCAAATGGTTCCTGTTTACAAGAGTTAAAAGCCAAGCAATGGAAATAGATCATAGAACTTCATAAAATGGATCCTGCTTACAAAAATTAAGAGCCAGACAATGGAAAAGGGTACCCTAGAATTGGCCTCATCTCGTAAGTAAATTGATCAGAGGAATTAGGTCTTGCAGTTTGCGAAGTGGTGTATGCTAAGGTACTGTAAACCGCTTTAAATGGGGAAACCCACTGGAAAACATACATGGGGGTACAGTCTAATATCATCAATAGATCAGCACTGGTAGTTATATTTAAGATCCCTTTCTATTGTAACAATCCACGTCCGCTAACTACTAGACAGTTTTTCAGCCAGTGGATTAAGATCTGAAATAGTCCTACTGCTGACAAAAATTTAGAGACAGAGCTTACTATCAGCATGGAAGTATCATATTTACATAATCTATAGGCACTGATTCGGTTTTGTGATAGCAGTGCTTTACACAGAGGAATAATCCACTTTCCTCTAGGGCATTTATACAAGGGCCAGAAAAATAGGACATGCTCAGGAGTTTCCTTGCATAAATGGCAGTTTGTACATTTGTCAGACATAGGACTATTGGACGGCCAACGAGCCGTGAAGCTGTTGACCGCCAATGTTCCGTATCTGAACTGAAGTAGTAAAGTACGGGCATGTGCTGGTATAGGGAGATCCAGGAAACTTTCAGGCAAGGGTTCGTGCTTGACCAGCAGGAACTCTGCTGTCAGCCGACCTGGCCCATTTGAGCCAAAAAATTCCTCATAGATTTTCCCCCAGTATCGATCTTTGATCAACAATCTGGCGTTAGCAGGAATCATCTCAGGATACTCCCAATAATGGGATAAGCCCAATTTGACCCAAGCTGCTTTCATCTCCCTCAACCAGTGAACTTTTTCCCATCCATGACAAGGTGGTATTAGATCTTTGACTGCTGTCCTAAAGGGTTCGAGTTCTTCCGTTTTCCATAGTTGAACCCAATATAGAAGTGGCCTTAAGTATGCTGTGTCTTTGATGCTATTTATACCCAGGTCTAATCTTAGGGGGAGCATCGGCATGCCCTTCCCTAGTCTAGATATGTGTCTAAGGAAATAGTTTTCTTTGGTTTGAAGGGTGTCCAGTTGCCTGTATGAACCCCAGAGTTCCGCTCCATACAGGGCAGCGGCACGGATTTGGACTTTATAAATTTCAGAAATAAGAGTCAAAGGGGGGCTTACTACAGTACTGGCCTTCCGTTCTAACACTCCACATCTTTGGCTGATGGTAAGCGCCCCTTTCCTTATGGCTGCATCCCAGCTACCCTCATCAGATAGTCTAATGCCCAGGTAATCGTATTCCATTACCCTCTCCAAGAGGACTGAATCCATTGTTATATTTGCTTTGAGCTTCTTGTTCGAGGCACTATATATCATGAGTTTGGTTTTCTTAGCATTGATATCCAACCCGTAATCTCTACAAAATGCACAAAACTGGTTAACCAGATTTTGGATTCCCATGGATATTTTGGCCAACAGGATAGTGTCATCCGCATAGAGTAAGCATGGCACTTTGTTCCCGGCCAACTTTGGGGAGTCATTAGTACAATTTGCTAAATAATTAATACAATTATTTATGTATAAGAGAAAAAGGGTAGGGGCCAGGACACAGCCTTGTCTGACTCCTCTCTCAATAGCCACTGGATCTTGCCGCTCCTGATTTGTGCGTAGGTGTTCTCGGGTAATCGGGCCATAAGTTTCAAAAGACCATTTGGGATGCCCATGTTGGCTAATGTCAACCATAACTGGTTTCTGGGGACCAGATCAAATGCGGCTCTAAGATCAATGAAAACTACAAATAGGTTACCCCCTCCTACTTCCACAGTCTTCCATTTGATTGTTAGAAATCTTAAAACTTGGTCTATGGTACTGACTGCTGGCCTAAACCCTGATTGCAGGTCAGAAATAGCATTAGTTTCCAGAATCCATTCTTCTAGATGAGACAAGATTTGCTTTGCGAAAAGTTTTTGAAAATTATCAAGTAAGGAGATTGGACGGTAGTTGGCAGGGTCAGAGGGGCTGCCTTTCTTAAAGATGGGGACTATCTCCGCTCCCATCCAGGAGCTCAGGACAGGCGCTCCTGCAGCTACTGCATTGGAGATCAGGTTCAGGTATGGGGCCCATATATCTGGGCTTGTCTTGTACAAGTCACCTGGAATTTTATCAAAGCCAGGGGCCTTTCCACATTTCAGTGAAGCAATCGCAGCCTTGGTTTCTGCCAGGGTAAATTCGACTGGGAGGGTCTCAAGGGTCATAATATGGTTCAATTCCCTGGTAGTAACACGTAAGGTCCCATAGTATAATCGGGCAAAGTGATCTGTCCACTCTACGGGGAGTATTGAGGCACCAGGCGAACGGTTAGGTTCTTCACTAGCATCAGCCACCAGTTTCCAAAATTTCGAGGTATCATTTGCTTTAGCAGACTCCAGGAGGGAGGCCCATCTAAATTCATCCCATCTCCTGCGGGCTCTACTTAGTTCCTGTTTGTAGTATTTCCTAGCTTTCCTTATATACTCTGTCTGGCCCCCACCTAAAGCTCTCAATAGTTTGTGCTGTGCTTCCCTGCATGCGGCACTGAACCACCTTGCGTTGCACTTCTTTTTGGCTTTTTTAGCAATCTCTTTAGTGAAAAGGTGTTTTAAAGAATTAAATAATTGTGTGTGGGCTGCTATAAGCCCTTCACTATCTTCTAAAAGCTGGGGTATGCGCTCCATATGATCAGCCAACTGGCTGTACACAGAAGTCATTATGCCTGTGTCAGTGCTCATAGATTCCCATTTAACGTTTCGTCTATTATTGGTCAATGCGAGCTGCTGCTTGTGAATCTTGGGGCAAGGGGCTTCAAGTAGGGGTAATAGACTCCTGAGAGATAAAATCAGTGGCTCATGATCACTTTCCTCGTGTTCTACAATGTTCATGTCAACAAAGTGACCCCACAGCCGGATATCAAGCAAAATGTAGTCTATCTGGCTCTTCTGTGTTCCACGCCTAAATGTAGGATGAAAATCAAGGTCCGAACGGGAACGACCGTTGCAGGCCCGAAGGCCATGTGCCAGTGTAATATCCACAACCTGATGTGTTAGTCTGTTCATTTCGGTCTTTTGCTTGACACCAGTTGGGGGATACCCCAATAGGCGTCCTCATCTTTGTATAGTTCCTGGGCCAGGGAGTAGGGTTCAAAAGTAACATTAAAATCCCCTGCGATAAGAATAAAATGGGAGGATGATTTGCAGGAGAGGAAGCTATCCAAAATAGTCAATGCGTCTGACTCATATTTGCTACCCAAGCTCCTATTATAGATGTTAATTATTAGGAGCGGATTCTCATTAAGGGATGGTATTGATAAACCCATCAGATCTGGACAGCCCAGGTCAATTATTTCAATCCTGCATTTAAGGGAGCAGCTAAGCCATATAAGCAGCCCACCTGAAGGTCTCCCTGAGTTTACCTTACTTGCTGGTACCCAATAACTTTTAAAACCAATTCTGTATTTGGGCTCCAGTGCCCACGTTTCTTGGAAAAGACATATTTTATGTTCATCTATAAATTTGCTCCATTCAGGGATACTCATTTTATTCTCCAGCCCTGCAATATTCCAGCTAAGAACGGTGTCTAGACCATCTATTTTGTCTTGGGGAGCTTCAGCCGTAAGGTTCCCTCTTGCAAATGGAGTGCCATGGGAAGGTTTTATACCCTTTTCAATCGTAACTAAACCGGCCTCAGTTGGATTTCCCACTACATTGTCACCCAAGATATTACTTACCCCGTTTAGATCGGGGCATGGCGTGGTCAATTCAGATGCCTGGGCTGGTGGAGAGGACCCATAGTTACTGGGGCCTATTAAATCCGGGGCTAGGTTGATCTCATTCGCCTTACCCTCCTTGCTTGCTCCCCAAATGCAGATTTCCAAACTCTGATCACAGAAGGAAAGAGGGGGACTGTTTTCCGTCCTAGGAGGTTCTAGCTGGGTAAGTGCGGGGATTAGCGTGGAATCTCTGATGTATGCAGTAAGAATCTGATCGGCCTCTGGATTACCTAACCCCATTAGTGACTGAGAAAGTTAATGAGGAAAGTTTATGATTTCAGTTGAGAGGACGAATAGAAATTGGTATTCCAGAACATGAAAAAAAAGTGTGTGGGTCAAAAGTGTTTGTACCTTTTGACGTGAATTGATGTGAATTGTAGAACTATTATCATGGTTGATGCAAGTGCAATTAGGTTGGGGTGAATTGATGTCAATTTTAGAGCTCTCATCATAGTTGATGCAAGTGCAATTAGTTTGGGGGGAATTTTGTCTCAAGTTCATGGTAATAATACACGTATTAGCATCATAATGGTTAACTGAAAGGATTTTTTTGGTAATTGAGAGAGAGTCTCTGATGGCTCAGTGGGGTGTTGAATCCTTCAGAACATAAGTCAGAGTTGGAAAATAACAGCACACAAATAACAAACCTTTGATGAGGGTGTTGTTGCCGAGGGGTGCAGGCGAAGGATCAGCATGTTTGGCCAGATTGTCTTCACGACTACAGGAGTATCAGTATGGTGGTGAGTACATTCCAGGTTGGTTCAACATCCAGTCAGATTGCTTATCGAGCTTACCTCAGGAGTGGCAAGAGAAAGACAAAGAACATGTACAGATGTGTAAAAAAGAAGGTGTTGTAGAAAGTGTGGATGATATAATGTAATGTACTCAAGGATTGCTGTCACAAGAAGAATGGTGCAGTAGTATGGAATGTGATGCATTTTTGAAGGAAGTGATGATGCTGACCTCAAAAGTTGGAAGAAAGGAAAGTGTGGGAAGTGTTTTTGCCAGGCCGTTTGTGAGATTCTTTGAAGAAATTTTACTAATTGCAAGTAGTGTAGTGATGAAGGAGATATGTTTTTCTGGAGGGTTTTGAGATATCAACTGGCAAATGAAGGACACCTAAGTCAGACCTTAACTAAAAGGAGTTTAAGAGATACTTTTTGGTGTCCTGTAATGGATGGTGATGTTGATGGTTGGGTTGGGAGGTGTGTGGATTGCAGAGAAGGTGAAAACAGATTAAAGGTAGGGAAGCAGACTGTTCAGGGAGAACTATTGGACCCTATAAATGCATGGGATAGGTTATGCATGAATTATATTGGTCCTTTAGATGTTGTTGGTATGGAGTTGAAGTGTGCACTGGTTATGGCAGACGTTCACTGGAAATGGTTGACTGTTAAGTTTTTAAGGGAAATCACTACCAAGAATATTATAAAACATTGCAGGAAGTATACAGGGAAACACGGTTTTCCTACATGGCTTATTACGGATTATGGAACACAATTAGTGTCAGAAGAGATGGGAAAATTCCTCAACTCCTGTGGGATATGTCATTCTCGCACATCTTTATACAACCCACAAGCCAATGACAGTTGAATTGTGTAATCGTATGATGAAGGGTACACAATGGTGAGTAATCTGGTGTGGGCTTATCGCACTACAAAAAATGGTGTGACAGGAATTATTTCTTTTGAGGTGATGAGAGGTAGAAAAGATGTCATGAAGTTGTATCCTGCTTGGATTTTTTGACGTTCAGTGGTGAAGGAGTGACTGTACTGACTCCAGACAAACAAAGTTTAAATGTTGTGGACCATACATGGTAAGGAGTGATATCTGGTCGTGCTGGACAGTGACAAGGTCAAAATTTTAGGCTATGGAGGAAAAGCGGACTACAGGGACCAGTTGGGTCCACTGAACCCAAGTACCATAAACCCAGGTTGCGGAGCTCTGTGTTGGTTCCGAACCACACATTACAGGTGATGTGTTGATGTTCTCCATGGTGGTGCCATCAGCTGTGGGACACTGCTATTCCTCAGTACAAAGGCATCATACACCGACCCTGGCTACTTGGCAGTGATGTGGGAGATGTACTGGTCAGCCAGGCACACCATCTGGACATTGAGTGAGTGGAAACTCTTCTGATTCCTGTACACTTGTTCATTAGCCCAAGGGGGGGGGGCTAAGGCAAAATGGGTCCTGTTGATGGCCCAAATAACATGAGGTATATGTCCCAATGCATAGAATCCAGCCTTCACAGTGGATAAATCATCAACCTGAGGGAATGCGATGTAGCTTCACATGTGTTTGAGCAAGGCAGACAAAACCCTTGCAAGAACAATAGAGAACATTGGCTTTGACATCCCTGCAGCCAAGCCCGCTGTCACCTGGAAAGAACCTGTTGCCAGGAAATGGAGCACTGAGAGTACCTGCGCAAGAGGGGGGATTGCTGTGGTGCTACGGATAGCAGGTAGCAGATCAGGCTCCAATTGTGCACTCAGCTCTGTGTTTGTGGCCCTGTCTAGACGATAGGTGAGTATGATGTGCCGGTCCTCCATTGTAGCCAAGTCCACAAGGGGTCTGTACATGGGTGCTTGACTCCTCCTATTCCTCCGTAGTGGTTGGTACCTAAGGGACCCAAATGTCGAAAATGTGTATCAACAGGAACAATGAACACACTACAGCAGTGTACACAGAGCATGTTTGTATGTTGGACACTGGAACTGTGTAGGTGAGTACATTGGACTACAATGACACACTTATTAATCTGTACATTTGTACCAGCATTAGAAAATGGCACCTGCCTGACCTGTATTCAGGGACAGGTGGAAGTGACCTCACACCCCTAGCATTGGCGTCATGGCGGAAGGGGGTTCTCCCCTCCGTGCAATTCATCGTTGGCTAACATGGCCCTCTATGGAGTATGGGAACCAATGATGATCAACGCTGGTGGTGAAGGTGTTCACGCCGTGGATCTGACCACCATTTCCTTTCTAACACTTCACTTGATCTCTGACTTTCAACAGAACAACATCTCCACTGCATGTACTGCTGTGACCTGTATCTGGAACCTGCCATGGCTTGTGCTACAGGGGAAAGGGCCCCAGCCTTCACATCAGAGGAGTTGGAGTGCCTCGTGGATGGGCTCCTACCCCAGTATGGCCAGTTGTACGGGCCTCCAGACCAACAGGTGAGTGCACCATGGGTACATTGCATGTGACATGACTGCATGGAGATGTGTGTGTGTGCTGGCAGTGTGTCAGGTTGGGGGGACATGACAGCACCAATGCAGGGGTACAAGGCAAAGGGCCAAGGGCCAAGGAAGCACCCCAGATTTCAAAGACCAAGGAGGCCCCCCAGAAATCCAGGGCCAAGGAAGCACCCCAGATTTCAAAGACCAAGGAGGCCCCCCAGAAATCCAAGGCCAAGGAGGCCCCCCAGAAATACAAGGCCAAGGAGGCCCCCCAGCAATCAAAGGTCAAGGAGGCCCCAATAAATCCCTGGACAAGGATGCCCCACAGAAATCTCTGGAAAAGGAGGCCCCACAGAAATCCCTGGACAAGAATGCCCACAAAGTAGTGGCCAAGGAGCAGCATCTTGAACCAGAGGCCAAGGAGAAGCATCCGTAACCAGAGGCCAACGAGAAGCATCCAGAACTAGAGGTCAAGGAGCACCATCAATACCCAGTGGGCAGCCAGCCCGCTCCTTATCCTGTGCGCAGGAAGTGCCCTACTCATCGTGTGGGCAGGAAGCCCCCACCAGAACCAGTGGGCAGCCAGCCCCTTCCTCATCCTGTGGGCATGATGTTCCCTCCAGAACCAGTGGGAAGCCAGCCCCCTCCGCAACCTGTGGGCAGCCAGCCACCTCCTCATCCTTTGGGCATGATGTCCCCTCCAGAACCAGTGGGCATCCAGCCCCATCCTCATCCAGTTGGCAGGAAGACCCCTCCAGAACCAGTGGGCTAGGAGCCCCCTCACAATGAGTTGCAAACCCTACCCACCTCACCCCCCAGCCCCCTGAGGTGTCTGCCCATTTCCAACATGATGCCCCTGAACAGTGGAGTCCCAATGTTATTAGGAGTCAAGTTGGGGCTTGGATTTTTCCCTCTGGGCGTTAGTGATTTTGGACTGGCCTTTGGGCCTGCATTTATTTATTTCTGCAGTTGTACATGTTTTGGCATTTTACATATTGGTACAAAAGGAATACAGTGGTTGGAATTGTCTATGTGTCCTGCTTTTTTTTTACTCTGGGGTTCTGTTACTGTTTATTCCCATGCATGTGTTTCTGGGTGTGTGGTGTGTGTATGGTGTGTGTTGTGGGTGTGTGTGTCACTCTCCCCCCTCCTTCCCTTGTGTGCTAGGTGGCTGTACTCACCATCATCATCTTCGTCGACGTTGGTGCTCCAGGATGGTCATGGCGTAGTACAGCATTGGGAATACTTGCGGTTCAGGTTCCATGGCGGCCATGGATTACTGTATGTCCCTGGAGGTGAGTGAATCCTTTTAAATGATGTTTTAATGCTGGCTTTTGGTGCCATTGCTACCACCCCGGAAATCGTGGTGGTGTGTATCCTTGTCTTCTGTCTGCCTGTAGGTGGCTACAGCCGTGTTCGGTGTTCGGACCGTGCTGGCGGTTGGTGTGGTACATTGGCTGTCTATGGGAGGGATCACCGCCATGGTCATAATTTGGCGGTCATTACAGCCAGCCTGTTTGTGGTGATACTGCCACTTTAACCCTGGCGGTCAGAAGACCGCCAGGGTCATAACGACCAACTATGGTTTTAGAAGTGATTTATGTCAACCTAGTTGGTTGTGTTTTATATTCCAAATCACTCTGATGATGCCATGGGCCAATATTCATATTTGTCTTCTTCCAATAGACCTTCTTAGCATGCTTGAGAGGTAAAGGAGAATTAAAATCAACCTTTCCATTAAATCGACAGTGTGACCTACTTGGTCACACATTAAATCTAGGAGGCAGTAGATAAGTTTAAAGAATGTATTACAACTTAAGGGTCAAACTAGTGCAAATGAATCTAAGAATCATGCTATACAAGTACAAAATCAAACATGTGGTAAAGATTCAAAAGAAGTTCAATCATATAAGCATGAGGCATACAGAAATTTCAGTTGAAGCAATACACAAGATGAGAAGCAGAAACTGATAATCTGTAAATAAGTTACTATCCTCTTGCCTAATCATTGGAGAATCTAAATTAATCTAAGTATCCTAAACTAAACTAAAGGGAAATTCTAGGACATATGCATAAGTTCTGATAGAGAGGAGGTGTGTGGCATAAAGCCACACAAACGAGAAGAGAGGTCTGTACCTTTTCAAGTCTCAAGGAAATCTGCTCTTCTCTAACTAGGTGAATACCAATTAAACCTACAGAACCTCTGAGAAAGCTACTTCAACACGCAAGTAGTTTTCCATCTTCCTTGCACAGTTGAAATTGGTGACTCCTCTCAAGTTCTCATCCTGCAAACAGAACATCAGAACAACCTTGAAAGTTTCCCAGTGTCTGGTACACAAACAGGAGTCTTTTCTTCTCAGTTTGGTGCACCTTGTCCTTGCCAAAATAACCTCCTATGCCCTACTATCTTCAGCACACAACATACCTTTCATTAACTGTAGACTTACACAACCGCACCTGCAAAGAAAGAACATTGCAACACAAGCAAATATTCAAGTTGAAGGTTAAACACGAGAAACCAAAAGTTTCAGGCCTTTGGTGATGCTAACTTAATAAAACACTGGATGCACATTTGAAATACGTTATTGTAAGTGCATCTTGCAATTACAAATGAAAACAAGAATCATAATTGAAACATGATTATACGCAGTTACACCATAATACCATAATCAGAAAACATGAATATAAATGTGCATGAGTACTATAATTCAGCATGTTAAAGTTCAACATTTGAATGCACAAATACATGAACTTCTAGTATTTTATGAGAATGCACCTTCAGCAATACGATTTGGAAGTTCCACTTTATATTAGTAACGTTAAGACACACCGTATGTGTATTGTCAATTATATTATTATGTGATTTCTCTAACGCATGATAGTGCAACCAAAATTATGTGCCAACAGTCCCTCGTCTAATGACAAATTAAATCATAACAATCATGATAACATTTTTTATTGAGATTGATCAAACGCTTGTAGGTTTTATCATTTTCTATTTAGACTCCTCCAGTCAATTCATGTCATCATATTTTTACAGATTCTCTTCCAGCTCCACATGCGCTCTCTTCTTCTTCATTGCCTGTGTGGATTTCACCATCTGATAAATTCTAAAATTCATAACTATAACTATTGCACAAATGACAATAACTAGCAACAATAAAAACAAACAAAAAAAAAACACAGTTCCACTTCCAGTTCCACAGGAGAACACCAATCTACACTAGCTTCCCATGCACCTGTTGCTTCCAACTCTTCCAAATCCCTCTTCAAGGCAGTAATGTTCTGAATATACTTCTCGAAATCCTTAGTCATGTGTGGAATGTATGTACAGAATTGTTGAACTTTTAGCATCCGACACTCTTTGCCCTCTATTGCGAGAAGGTTTAACACAAGGCTATTCTGCAACACCAGAAATCTTATCACTACTATCTCAGTATTTACAACCAGTAAGGAACTTGCTGTACTCATTGCCAGTTTATCCACCTTCATAGACAGCGTTCTAATTTTCAAATTATTAAGAATCACATCTACAGATGTAATCAATGCACCACAATATCTCCCACTACTCCTGTGTAGGAGGCTGGCATGGTTTGGGGTGGGTACCTATGGTACTTACACCTTATACCAGGTCCAGTTATCCATTATTAATGAAATGTGGGCAGTGTCTAGAAGCCAGGCTCTCTAGAGGTAGCCATAGATGAGCAACCAAGGCTTATCGAGGACATGTAAAGCTCATGCAATGCCACTGTAGTCACACAGTACTCACACACATGAAATAAAATACTCATGGTAACAAAATAGGTACTTTATTTTAGGAACACAAATGATAAAAATACTATAGAGTCTATACTCCCTTAGGAGGTAAGTAATACACAACTTATATATACTAGTATGGAGAAATACAGTTAGAAGACAGTGCAATTAGTGAAAGGCACAATAGTTAGAAATGGGCCAGGGGGAACACAAACCATATACTGGTGGAATGCGAATGTCGGTTTCCCACATAGGCAAATGTAGAGTGTAGAGGGGTGCTGGGAGTATTAGAAAACACCAAAGATAAGTAATAGAACCCACCTCAGAGCCCAGGAAAGCAGAAGTAAATCACAGTAACCTTCCTAGAACACATAAGAACATGAGAAAGAGGATTAGGCAAGAACCAGAAGAGACTTCAAGACACCAACATTGGATTACTGGACCTGAAGACCTGTGGAAGAAGGGGACCAAATCCAAGATGCACAGAAGAGTTCAGGGAGAACAGGAGCCTCTGCTAACCCGGATGAAGGTGCAAAAGAAGAACCACTGGTGAAGAACAACAGTCAGTACTGCACCCAAGAAGATGGTTGTGAGTTCCTGGTTGGTGAAGATGATGTCCTACGCCGGATGGAAGATTGCCGTCTGGTTTGCATTGTTGGATTCCACCAAAATGCTTTGGCACATGCAAAGCTTGTGGTTAGCGGAAAATGGTGCGGCCCGGGACCAGGAGGGACCTGGTGGACTCTACCCAGGAGGGAGAATCAGAGGGGGCTCTCAGCAACTCAGAGAGCCCACAGAAAACTAGACAGCATGTACAGGAGTCCCACAGCACAGGAACAAAAGAGGTGCAAAAGGAGGTCTAGGCAGCACAACAACAAAGGATCCCACGTCACCGGAGAACCACTCAAGAAGCTGTGCATCGCAGGATAGAGTGCTGGGGCGCAGAGCTGCATGGTGCATGAAGAACTTCGTGGAAGGATGCCAACAAGCCTTGGCTACTGCAAAACACACAGTGAACAGGGGTACTGTCTTGCGTTGGACAGTAGGACGTCAGGACCATTGGAACCATTTCAATCCAACGATTATGCAGCATCCAAGCAACTCATCAGGAGAGGGGACCCACGTCCTTGCAGAGAGAGTCCTGCTGAAACAGGGGAGTGGCTCCTTCACTCCAAGGGAGATTCCTTCATTCTTCTGGTGCAGGTGGAAGACAGGCTGTCCTCTGAGGATGCACGACTGGGAAACAGTTGCAGTTGCTGGCAGGAGCTGGAGATACAGTGTTGCAGAAGAGTATTCCTGCTGGAGTCTTGCAATCCAAATCTGAAGAACCACCCACGAGAGAGACCCTAAATAGCCCTGAAAGGGGACTTGGTCAGCTAAACAGGTAATCACCTATCATGGGAGGGCTCTGACGTCACCTGCTGGCACTGGCCACTCAGATGCTTGCAGAGTTCCCTGCCAACTTGGAATCCACCATGGCAAAACCCAGGGACCCTATGGAGGAGCTCTGAGTGCCACCCCTGGGGTGGTGATGGACAGGGGAGTGGTCACTCCCCTTGTCCTTGTCCAGTTTCACGCCAGAGCAGGGACTGGGGGTCCCTGAACTGGTGTAGACTGGATTATGCAAGGAGAGCACCAAATGTGCCCTTCAAATCATTTCCAGTGGCTTGGGGAGGATACCGCTCCCAAGCCTGTAACACCTATTTCCAAAAGGAGAGGATGTAACACCCCTCTTCCAAAGAAATCATTTGTTCTGCCTTCCTTGGCTTGAGCTGCTCAAGCAACAGGAGGGCAGAAACCTATCTGAGAGGTGGCAGCAGCTGGGGCTGCCTGGAAAACCTCAGAAGGCTGGAATGGCAACACTGGGGGCCCTCTAAGGGGCCCTCAGAGTGCATGGAATCATACAACCAATGCTTGCAAAATCATTGGGGTATGATTCCAACATGTTTGATACCAAACATGCCTATGTTTGGAGTTACCATTATGTTGCTGGACATAGGTAGTGACCTATGTCCAGTATACGTGTAAAATGGTGTCCCCGCACTCACGAAGTCTGGGAAAACGGTCCTGGAGGTCGTGGGGGCACCTCTCCTAGTGCAGGGGCTGGAGGGCCTGATATAGGGGTGACTTAGAAGTGACCTGGTACAGTGTAATTGGCAGTGAAAGAGTGCATGCACCTTTTCACACAGGTTGTGATGGCAGTCCTGTAGAAACATTTGCATGGGCTGCCTATGGGTGGCAAAAGATATGCTACTGCCCATAGGGATCCACTGGAACCTCAATGTCCTGGGTACCTAAGTACCATATACTAGGTACTTACAAGGGGGCACCAATATGTCAATTGCGGGTGAAATACTGGGTTATCAGTATGCAACAACCATAATTTAAGGGAGAGAACATAACTACTGGGGTCCTGATTAGCAGGATCTCAGTAGACACAGTCAAACATACTAACAAACTGGCCAAAAGTGGGGGTAACCAAGCTAGAAAGAGGCTAATTTCCTACATTCTCCAGCACTAACACCCCTCTTAGTTCTAGCTTTCCTTTCATATATAGGATCATCAAAATGTTCCACATGATAAATCTTTGGAAATCCTACACCTAAAAAACTTGTAGTTTATCATCCCTTCAGATATTTGACATAGGCATGCTTTCCACAAATAAAGTATACTCCAGGAATCACAGGATCATTTCCATCTAAAAATTATTCTTCCTTTTCTCTAACCTCAAAAGTGTGTTCACTTCTTTTGTTCAGCATTCCATTTAGCATGGACATCAGTATGTACTGCTTTTCAAACTCTTCTCTGATATTCCTCTTTGTCTCTAGCATGAGCCGCACATTTCCAAGCACATAGCCCCTCATACTGTGCAGGCCTAGGATGTGGTTTCATATCATATAATACCCTCCTCAAAATTTCAATAAGTGTCAGATTAAATGGGCTATAACATGGAACCCTCAATGCACCTTTCTTCTCTGTGATCTTGTGCCATTGACCAAGCCAAACGCATGAGTGGAGCCCTACATTTATTCCCATAAAATGACCTGGGGTTTTTCAGGTGGTGCCTCTTCTCCCTCTCTAATAGGTACAACCACATCTCCTCTAAACAAGTCTTGTGTCTTGTGTGAACTTAAAACAATACATTTTTTAATCAATTATCAATATGCGCATTGTACCAGATCAGAATCTAACTCTTTGTCCACAATTCTCGTTCATCAGCAACAATCAATCACAGCACGACCCCTTAACCAATACCAGTGCTGCACTACATGAACTAACCAATATCAGTGTCGCACGCAGTGATGTCAATCTTGCTCCTTCTAGCAATTTACCCTCCTTTACAATCTGCACACACACACTCTTTTCATCATCAAACACACATAACAAAAGAAAATCCGAATAAGTTTTGTGTGCTTCACTAAAGAATTGATAGCATTCAGTCACACAAGAGTCAAGTACTTCGAACAAACTCTTGATCTGCAGGGTATCACTCAGATTAGTACAGACTCACCCTGCACCTTAGGACACACTATACCAATCACACCTTACATTCACACAATGATAAGTGTCCCTATTTCAACTGTGCTGTCAACAAAGTTTCACAACAAGCACCACCAAACATAGCAGACAATTACAATATAGTGTCTGCACCTTTTAAGTCTATACCAGGATCTTAGGTCTCATCAGACCCTATAACAACTTCAACTTCTCTTACAAAACACCACACTCATATGACATTCAAAACATATCTGCAAAACACCATCCAAACTCCACAAAGCACCGGAAGCTAAGCATGAACCTCTGTAGTTCACAACCCTATTGATATTCACTCCTCTGCTGGCACATCTCTCTCCCAAATCTCTAGAAATCCACCAATCTTGCATATTCTGGACATGGGCACTATGGGCTGTACTCTAGGAACTAATTAATCTAGAAAAGAGGGTTCTAGTTATCCTTACTTCAAAACCTAACCATCCTTACTCTATCATCTGATGACACTCTAGGCCCATATTTTTATCTTTCTTCTTATGACAGACCATTTTTTAGGATGTTTGAGAGGTAAAGAACAGTTCAAATCAACCTTTCAGTGTAATTGTCAGTGTAACCTATTTGGTTACAAAATAAATCCAGGAGGCGGTCATTAAGTTAAAAAATGCTATTACAAATTAAGAGCCAAACTGATGTAAATGAATCTCAAAAACATGCTATATAAGTACAAAATCACTAAAGGTGGGGGAAGCGTCAAATGAATTTTAATCATATAAGTAGAAGGCATACAAGAATTTCAGTTGTAGCTATAGAAAAGATGAGAAACAGAATCTGATGATCTGTATATAATTTGTGGTCCTCTTGCCTAGTTATTGGACAATCTAAGTTAAATGGAGTATTCTAAAGTAAGCAAAAGGGAAATCCTAATTAAGTTTCAGGAAATATAGGAAAGTACCAGCATAACAGAAACCTCAGTGGAAGTTCCAATAGAGAGGTGGTGTAAAGCATAACACTACACAAAAAACAAAGAGTAGAGAGGTTTATACTTCTCTAATTCTCATGGGAATCTGATCCAACTAACTCAGGTCTAGGTGACATGCTGCAGGTAGGCTTGGGACTTTCTAGGGAGGCACTGTCTGTCGGATGAAGTCAATGCTGATGCAGTCAGCCCTTGTCATGTAGTACCTGAAAGGCTCAGATGTCTCTGGGACTAGAATAATCAGGTTTGAATCTTGTGGACCCACTAATTCTAGGCACCATGACACTTGGAAATGTGAGTTGCTGTATTTTTTTGCTCTGGTGAATACCCCTACCCGTGAGAAGCATTCCGGCACATAATTTGCCTTTTCTTGTCACATAATTTACTGAATTTGACTCACCTCTTCTGCATAACTCCAGTGGCCCTCTGCATAGGCATGTATTTGGCTCATATTATGTTTGGACCTCTTGAGAGCTGTAACACAGTAGCCCATAGTTTTCTAGCGAAATTCATGAAAAACATCACCTAGCATGACTATCATTCAAATAGGAAGAGTATCTCTTTTTTTAAAAATAGAGGTCAGTTTGTACAGTCAAACAGTACAAACTGACAATCAGTTTATTTTCCTGCATGTTAGTCATGCATCACAAGTGGGTTCCCACAGGGCTTACCTATCACCATTAAACCTTCATTTACGAATCTCCCTGGAGAACATAAATGTGAGAACTGAAAATGAAATAAACATTACGATCAGACCAAATCAGCCAAAAGATGCAAAACAATCAAATATTTTTCAACACAGTTGAAAGGGATTTTGATTGTGGTCAGTTTGCAGATGGATTGCAGAGGTACCCTGGGGCCTATTTACGAGTGTCCTGTGCCACCGGTGCACCACAGATGCTGACCCATATCTGATAGATCACGCAAAGCCACTTTGTTTGACTTTACATGGCCTTGTAGATACAGAGTAGGACAATGCAGCCCAAGTCGCTGTGTTGCCTTACTTTGCATCAGAGAGGATTTCCATTGCTGTTGCAGTGGTGTTCCCACACAACACCCAAGGATTTTGATGGATTTCCAGAGATTTTGTAAACGTGGGAATGTATCAAAAGCCTACTGCTCCCAGGGGTGTCGTAAGGGTTGTGCAACGGGGAGAAATAACATTATTTCTCCAATTTTTACCTTTCTATGTGTGCTACATTTTGCAGCACACATAGAATGAGGAAAATGCCTCTCCTGATTGTTTTTGTGCAGGAAGGTGTCTCCATGGTGCAAGGGTGCCTGCCTTGGATCATGGCAGCAATTTGTTAGCCAGTACAGGGGACAAAGACAGGAATGCGCAGTATCTTGCAGATACAGTACATTTCTGCCTTTCCTTTTGGCACAGGCTTGTGGCACTGCCCTGCACCAAAAACTTGTAATTTAGGCCCCCTATATTTAGGTATCAAATAGAACAAAATTTGTTTTCTCCAAATCTCTCAAAAGTTGAGTGCTCGAAGAGCTGCATTCATACTGAAAAAAGACCTGGCCTCTCAGTTCAGGAGGAACCTCCAATGGTGTTCACTAAAAGTGCAGGTGAAATAGAAATGGCTCATTATAGTATTGAAATATGATACAGGGACTGCCCCAGTACTTAGGAGATACAACTAGACCATGTAAAATGAGTAGACGTTCCTAGAAGGACAATTATGTCCCATTCAGTGACAAATTTTCATACAATAGTTAAAAGTAATTTTATTTAATTAATAAACTGTATGTAAATGTTAGAAACTATGTTGTTTTATTCTTCAAGAGGCATTCTATACAATTATTAGAGCTAACAAAACATTTTGTTGCAGTAAGAGCTTTATAAGTGTCATAAGAATCATCATCATTTCCGTCATCATCAACATCATCATCATCATTATAATAATCATAGGGAGCATGTAGAATCATGATCTGGGCAGTAGTGTAAAGCGGTTGGGCAGGGATCATACAAGCATCGCAAGTCTGTCATTGAGGATGTACTGAACAGCTTCTATGCATTTTGAAACTTGACATGACTGCCGTCATTTCACACAGATGGCGTTTGCTTTGAGAAAATTATATATCAACTTGCTAATAGTAATATATGCAAGTGGTTACATTTTCATCCATTTACTGTGCCTGTGGTTCTGCTGTTTAACCTCATCTCCTCTTGGTTAATGCTGACAAAAAAGACGAATGCAATGCCTGAAACAGCAAACATGCATGAACGTTCAAGCAGTAGTTTGCAAGTTAATGCTTCTTTGTGGAGCTACCTGTGGGAAGCTGGCCTGGTGTGTGATGAGCAACTATGGTGTTATCACCCTATACAAGGTCCAAGTATCCCCTCTCAGTGAGGTATAGTCTGTGTCTAGGAAGCCAGGCTCTTTAGAGGTAGCTGTGGATGATGAGCCAAGGCTTATCCAGGAGACATGCAAAGCTCAGGCAATAGTCACACAGAACTTACACACATGAAAGAACAACACAGTGTTACAAAAATAAAGGTACTTTATTTTAGTGACATAAATACTAAAATACTACATAGGCAATACTCTATTAGTAGGTGAGTAAACACACTATTCGATACACCTTAGCAATGAGGGATGGGCAGAGAAAGGAATAGAAAACAGTGAAATAACGCAAAACAATGGAGAACCTAGGGAAAGACCAAACCATATGCTAAAAAAATGGAATGGGAAGATCAGAGCACCACCCAGGTAAGTGGAATCTGTAGAGAGGAGCTGTAGGAACTGCAAGAATGCAAAAACAGAAGATGGATCCAGACAGAAGAGGACCTGAAAATGAAGGGGACCAAGTCCAGTTCCAGTTGGAGTGTCCGGTTGGGGCAGGAAACCCTACCCACCCTTCTGGAGGTGCAGGACCAGGTCAACTGTGAGGATCAGGAAGTGGCTATATAGCACAGGAGCAGAGGAAGAGTGCCAGAAGTGATGAAGTCAATGTCCCACGTCAGAAGAAGGGTAGCAGTCTGCCAGTGGTGTGGAAAAACCACGAACAAGCCTTGGCAAAGGCAAGAGTCACAGAACAAAAGTTGTAGAGCTACTGAGGACCAGGAAGGTCTGAGGGGACTCAACCTAAGGAGGGGAGCCTAAGGCAACCCCAAGCAGTCAGGAGAACAAGAAGTAATGGATGCAGCCCCCACAGGCAACTCACGGGCAGCAGACTCAGGAGTTGCAGTGAGGCCCACTCAGCTCTCTTGGAAAGGAGTCCCACCTCACTGGAGGAGCAGGCAGGTTACCACGCTTTGCAGGAAAGAGTCCTGGAGGCCAGGGCTACATAGAGTCTAACAATCTCTTGGAAGGAGAGCCAACAGGCCTTGGTAGCTGCAAGAGTTGCAGTGCACAGATGGTACCTTCCTACAAGGAGAGGCCAAGACTCACCCCCTCTAAAGTTGGAAAGCTGGTAGAGAGGACCAATAGAACTATTCAAGACTCCGACTTGTGTTGCTGGATCCATGCAGAGTTGCAGTAGAGACGACCCACACAGCCAGTCTTCGCTGCATTTGGTGCCTGCAGAAGAAGGGGAGTGACTCCTTCACTCCAAGGGAGATTCCTTCTTGCTTCTTGGTGCAGACTGAAGACTTGCCACCCTAAGAGAATGCACAGCCAGGAAAATGTTGCAGTTGCTGGAAGGAGTCAGAGAAACAATGTTGCAGAGCAGAATTGTCACTGGAGCTGCAGATTGTAGGTTCCTGTGAAGTCCAGTTGTGGTTTCAGTGGCCAGAAGTCAAAGTAAATTTTGCAGAAGAGTCCTGCTGGAATCTTGCAAGTCGAATCTGAGGACTCACCCAAGAGGGAGACCCTATATAGCCCTAAAAGGGGGGGATTGGTCAGCTAGCAGGGTAACCACCTATCAGGAAGGGGCTGTGATGTCACCTGCCTGACGTGGCCATTTAGATGCTCCCAGAGGCCTCTGCCCACCTTGGATTCAAGATGGCAGAATCAAGTCGCAACATGGAGGAGCTCTGGCCAGCACCCCTGGGGTGGTGATGGACAGGGGAGTTGTTACTCCCATTTCCATTGTCCAGTTTCATGCCAGAGCAGGGACTGGAAGTCCCTGAACCAGTGAAGGGACTTCCAGAAGGAGGGAACCACTTGTGCCATCTAAAGCATTCCAGTGGCTTGGGGAGGCTACCCCTCCCAAGTCATGTAACACCTATTTCCAAAGAGAGAGGGTGTTGCTTCCCAAAAGAAATCCTTTGTCCTGTCTTCATGGACTTGAGCTGTTCAAGCATCAGGAGGGCAGAAGCCTATCTGTGGGAAGGCAGCACCGCAGGCTGCTTGGGAAAAAGCCTGCAAACTGATAAGAGCAAACCTGGGGGACCTCTAAGTAGCCTCCAGAATGCACGGAATCATACAATCAATACTGGCAACAGTATTGATGTATGATTCCGACTTGTTTGATACCAAACATGCCTTTGTTCAGAGTTACCATTATGTAGTTGGGCGTAGGTAGTAACTTATGTCCAGTAAATTGCTAAAATGGCTTCCCCGCACTCACAAAGTCCTGGAAATGGAGCAGGTGTGTATGGGGCACGTTTGCTCTTGCAGGGGTGCCCTCACACACAGGTACTTTCCCCCTGCCCTCTGGGCTAGAAGGGCCTGCCACAGGGGTGACTTACAGTGACCTGGTGCAGTGCCCTGGTGCAGTGCCCTTTAGTGAAAGGGTGCATGCACCTTTTCTTGTAGGCTGCAATGGCAGGCCTGCAGACACATTTTGCGTGGCATAATACATGCTGCAGCTCATGGGGAACCCCTGATGTCCCAATGCCCTGGGTACCTAGGTACCATGTACTAGGGACTTAGATAGGGTCACCGATATGTCAATTGTGGGGTGTACTAAGTCAGGGACAACCACATTTAGAGGGAGAGACAACAGTCACTGGGGTCCTGGTGAACACAGTCAAAACACACTGACAGCAGGCAAAAAGAGGGTACTTTCCTACACTACCTGTATTTTATATATCTGTTTATGAATACTCGGTTATAAGCAAAAAATTTCAAAATCTATGAAACACTTGATGCAGTGGAGAAATGGTTGCTTCCTTTGACATCACATTGTTGATTTATATTTGACCAAACTGAAAGATACTGTGTGAATTAATGTTGAACTAATGGTGAAAGTGGTGCTCTTTAAGTCCATATCAATGGGCATTCAATGTAGTGCTTGCAAAGAAATGTTTGTGGTATAACCATTTTAAATTAAATGTAACCATCCATTATGATTGTATGACAATCCATATGTCACTAGAGAATGTTTACTTTTGAAATGATAAGGATTTCATAAAGTGTGCACTAGTTCTCCACCATATTCACGTACATGTATTAACAATTTATTTCATTTTGTCTTTTCTGTAATATGACGTTTTAGTAAGAAAGTAACTGCCATTTTATAATTGCAAAAGTCTACAATGTATAAAGTGATGAATAAAAATGTGCAATTCTAATTCTGTATTAGATTAGCCATGTTAGGCCTGCTAGGTCCAAGTCTTTATTATGTGGGACACTGTTCCTCATTTCACCTAAAAAGTTTTTTTTGTCCTATTCATTATCTTGCAAAAGTTGTACAGGGGGTCAAGGATAGCTATCTCCCCAGGATGGTCCTGGGAATCCAAAAAACTGTTTCAAAAGTTGTTGTGTAATGTGAGGAGATTGGAATACATGATCTTCCGATCCTCAGGCATTACCAATGGAATAATTGTTTTATCTAGGACGTACACAGATCAATTTTCAGGCATTAGAAGCAGAAGACCAATTCACTTGGACAGAAGAGGTACAGACCTCTTCTACCTTGCCCCACATTTTCTCAATGCTTGCAGAGAGCACTTTTATTTTCTTTCTTCCACAATAAGACTGTTGACGGAGCTTCTGATATGCTCACACCTTCCCTTTGTACATAGTTTTTGCTTACGTTAGTTTGCAGCCTTGAACCCCAGATATTTTCCAAGTTACTTTTCTGTCCTTTAATTGGTTTTTACTCTTTTATCCACATGTTTTCTAGCTTAGCTCATGTCAATTAGTGGCATAGTGGTTAGGGAGGGTTTCCCCTTTATTTTAGCTTGCCTACTTGAATAGATGAACTGGTACCAACATTTAGAAGACTTGGCTAACGCTTATTTTTCTTAGCACCACATTTGTTATTGTTACACTGTGTTGCTGCTGTAGAATGCTTAGTTTGTTTTATGATCATCTGTCTTAATTTTGTCCAAAGGTTCAGTCTCCCTATTGTAATACTGTATCTTTACAGCTTTCTTTTGAGAATTGTCTACATTAGCTTGAGCATAAGTTTTTAATAAAACCCTTTAACTTTACTTCTGATTTGGGTTTTCATTGGATAGTTGAATAGGTTAAACTGAAAATGTAAATGTGCTTGATTGTCAGGTATTACTAATTCCTACCCCTTGTCAGGGTGAAAATATTTGTGGACCTCAAACTAGAGCATAACAAAATGTTCCACCACACTCAAAGGTATAGGAGCATTCTTCTCATGACATTCAAAATGCATACCAAGGCTGTGGCGGCAATCAACAACCCACAAATGAGCATATATATATATATATATATATATATATATATATATATATATATATATATATATATATAAAAATTGGCTCTCTAGTTGGCTGAGGTATACACCTTTCTCCAAGTTAGGACCACAATCCTAGTCAGGGTAAGTGTGTCACCGCGTACCATCGAGGCAACTGTTTCTCAAGCCGTGGTTGGGACAGCTGTCAGAGCTTCTGCATGCCAGCACAGCTGCGGCCTGTTGTTTTGTCTACCTGTTTTCACAGTGCAACCCAGGAGGCACATTTCGTGCTCTGGGTTGCACCACAGCCCCTGCCACCCTCCCTGAATTCACATTTACTTACCTACTTGGTTTTTTCCTTTTTCCTTCCTCATCTTTCTTCTTTTGTTCTCCATCTCTGTTTCTTCTTTTTTCTTGGTTTCCAAGTTGTCTTCATTCTTGGTATTCTTCTTCCCAGCATTACTTCTTCCTTTTACTTTTCTACTTGGTCTTTTTTCCTGTTCTTTTCCATATGGTCTTTCCCAAACCAAGATGGGGTCGCACTTTCTTCCTTTTGTGTCACTTCCTGTTTTCTGGTTTATAAGCACTTCATTTCCTCTCTTCCTTGCGTTGCAAACGCTTCCGCTTGGTGGTGATCCTCACTCCTGTTTTTTCTGTGTTTTTCCCTGTTCCTGTTTTGTCCTGCAAGAGTTATTCAATTTTTCCTTTTTCATTACTTATTTTTTCCTCTTTTTTAGGAGTTCCTTGATAGAGGTCTTTTCCCAACTTTTTGGGCTTCACCTCTTGGACTCCTTCTAGAGGGTACTCTCTGCCTTTGCGTCTTTTCCTGTCAGCAGCACAATGGCTACTAGAAAGGGTCACCCCTATCTTGGCCAGTCCAGAACCAGTAGAAGACTGGGTGTTCCTGGGTGTTCCTTCAAGTTCTTCAGCCAACGGTTGTAAGAGATGTGCAGATCATGACAGTAAGTCACTACACAACTTAAATTGTCCTATGCTCACCCTCTGGTAGCTTGGCACAGAGAAGACATGCTTAGCTTAGAAGGAAATGTGTCAAGTATTTGAGTAATAACTCATACAGTAACACAGTGAATACACCACAAAAATGACTCCACAATAGTTTAGGAAAATAGATAATGATTATCTGAATAAAATAAGAACAAAACAACAAAAATCCAAAACGCACAAGTCAAGATATCACCTTTTAGATGTTTACATGCATCAATTCTTAAGAACCAGTAGTTGTATCCTTTTAACACACAGTACCTGGGATGCTTAAAAAATAACAAGGCAAAGGGATTGCAGAAGAGGAGATGCGTTGAAAAGTAAGGTGATGTGTTTGTTTTTCGGGCGAGGCAAAGGCAATGTGTCATTTCTTTTCATGTTGCAAGGCAATGTGTCAATTTTCAGGAGCGCAGCTTTGGTTCCTCACTGTGATTCAAGGATAGTTAGCTGCCCAGGGCTGATGTGTTAAAAATCCAGAACGTGCTGGTAGGAAGGAGCAGGCACTGTGTCGATCCAGAATGCAATGGAGCAGTTTTCCAGCTGTGAAGCATCCGCTGCATAGATTCGGTAGACGATGCAGCAATTTTCCAGCCACGTGGCAGACGCTGCGTCAATTTCTTCAGTTGTTGAACCAATTTTTCAATGCACTGGGATTTCTTTCTCTTTGGTGAAGTCTTTGTTGTCCCTGAGTCTTCAGAATAGGAGGGAAGCTCAACCCAAGCCCTTGGAAAGCACTTGTGGAGAAAAGCAGAATCCTTCTAGCAGCGTCAAGGTCCAGCAGGCAACAGGGCAACAAGCAGGAGAGCAGTCTTTCAGCAAAGCAGTTCAGATGAGTCCTTGGGGCAGTCAGGCAGTCCCTCTCACCGAGTCCAGTTGCAGGTCCAGACGTGTTTGATTTGGTGGGGTCACTGACCCAGTACTTATCCACAAAATTCAAAGATTGGTTTTGAATTGTGCAAGTTCCCCTTTAAACCCAGCCTTGTCTGCTAGGAGCCCTGGGGGGGTTATCAGTCCTTTGTTTGTGGGCAGGCCATTGACCTTTGGAGTGTAAGAGAAAGCCCCACCAGCCTTCCTGCCCAGGGAAACCCATCTGTACGCAGATTAATGCAGATGCAGTTGAGTGTCCTGTGTTTATGGCTGTCTGGATGAAATGCACAAGGGGAGACCATACATGGATTGGAGACAGCCTTTAAGGCACAGATTTCATAAGTGCAGGGAAATGCCTACTTTCCAAAAGTGGCTTTTCTGAAATAGTAACGTAGAATCTAACTTCACCAACAAGGAGAAATGGTTACCACAATGAATCTCAGATCAGAAATTACCACTTAAAAGCATAGAAGGGAATCCCTAATGATGGTCAATGGAGGCGAAGGCTTCACTGTAGTGAAAAAAGACTTTGGGAGTTTTTTCACTACCAAGATATGTAAAACTTATAGGCACATGTCCTGCCTTTTATTTACATAGCACCCTGCCCTCTGGGTTACCTAAGGCCTACCTTAGAAATGACTTATGATTAGGAGAAGAGGAATTTAAGCCTTGACAAGTGCTTTTAAATGTCAAGTCGAGGTGGCAGTGAAACTGCACACACATACCTAGCAATGACAGACTTAAGACAAGTTTAGAGGGCTACTCAGGTGGGTGGCACAATCAGTGCTGCAGGCCCACTAGCAGCATTTAATTTACAGGCAATGGGTAGATCTAGTGTGTTTTACTAGGGACTTATAGGTAAATCAAATCTGTCAATTGAGTATGAGCCAATGTTACCATGTTTAGGGGAGAGAGCACAAACACTGTATCACTGGTCAGCCATCGTAAAGTGCAGAGTCCTAAAACCAGCAAAAAGGAGATCAGAAAAATGGAGGGAGGTAGGCAAAATAAGTTGGGGGAAGACCACTCTAAGGCTGTCAGGTCTAACACTCAGTTAGTCCTTTATGAGGTAAGGTCCAACTGTCACCTGGCACCCTTAAGTTGCTTTGAGGAAAGGGATCAAACAGGCCTTGGTTGAGAGGAAGTGTGACCTCATCCTGACAGGATGGCCTGGGGGATGTGCCCACCAACTATACAAGCAACAAAGGGGCAACCTCTGTTACAGGCAGATGAAATTCACACCTAGGCCTGGCCCTGCCATTGTCCAAATAGCCAGAGAAGCACCAATCCTAGTGTGGGGAAAACCTGACCCAGAACTGGCATTTGAGTGGGAGTTCCTCATTTCCCTAGATGTACTGTAGGATGGTTTAGGGTTGAATCACCTAGGAAGTGATGTCAAAGTTGGTGGAGTATCCTCAGGGACCTTTCTCCCTATTGGTTAGGAAATGATTGCCACCCACAAACTAGTTCCAGGCTACGGGAAAGTCATGATTTTTTTTCCTGATCACAACCCAAACTTGCGGACTGATACTGGTGGTTAGTTACTCTGACTGTACCCTGGGTACTGATAACCAGTCCCAGGGCCAGTTCTCTGTGCAAAATGGTATACGCAAATTAGGCATAATCATAATTGGCTCAAACAAACTACCTATAAGTCCCTAGTATATGATAGGACATGTAGGTTTAGGGACCCTGGGATAGATAAGGCACTCCTGAGTGCACTGCTGGGGCCCCTTGTGTCATTTTAAAGGCAGACCTGCAATACTGGCTGCTTTTGAGTTAAAGTGAATCCCAAATTCGATTCTGGAATTCAAAATTCATCCAAAGTCCTAAACTACCTTATTCATACATAAAAGTCACCCCTAAGGTGCGCTTAGGGCTGGATGCAGTGCTGGACGCAGTGTAAATATAAGCAGGGACTTTGTAAAAGATGTTTTATAAATCCTGGTGAGGGCCAAACAGCCAGCTTAGTATTCCCCACTGTAGTCAATGGGCTCCAAAGGCTAACATGGAGTAACTTTACTTTAAAATAATGAAGTCGTATTTCCAATAGAGATGTTGGAATTATAGCATGTTTGGGACCAAATTAAATGTTATCATAAATCCAACAACCAACGTTCAATCTAAAAGAACTAGCACAGGAAAGAGTTTTAGAACTCTTACTAAAATTTCCCAAATTCATCCCTATAGTGCCCTTTCCTGATTGGTCTTCCTATGACAGCCTGAGACAGGCTGCCTTGATGAGGTGTGAAGTGGCCTGGACTGAAACAAAGGAAGCATCAAGTGGGCGGAAAACTACTACAGCCAATGACAGAATAGGATGGGAGAAGAGTAGCCAAACTGGTCTTCAAAGGAGGGAAAGCCACCTGGGACAGAAAATGAACCTTCTTCATTTCCTGCAGCTCCAGACAGCTAGGAACACCCTGATTAGGTTTGAAAAGGGTCTGGAAAGGGATGTGCTAAGGGAAAGTTAGCCACACCAGTGGGTGGATTCTGTCAGATCTAAACTCTAAGGCTGAATTTTTGCCATGTTGGAGTTTTTAAGAATGTTGCTCCCTGGGATTTATCTTTGCCACACTTCACTGCCCAAGAGGGTGGTGGCCTGCACTCTATTGGACAGATGCACCCCGTGCTTGCCACTCCAAGGAGCAAGGATAAATATGGCAGATCTGCCCCACAATTCAGATCCTTGCTGGAAGAAGATAATGAAGATTAAGGACTGCCCTGCTGGACCCCTGGCCTACACCTGGACCCTGCCCTCAGAAGGACTGCACCAGCTACACACGTTAGCCTTCATCAAGAGAAGGACTTTGCCTTGCTTCTGCAACTCCAGGAGTGGACTCCCTGAAAGCTACTGGTACAAACAAGCTAACCAGAGTGCCCTGCATCAAGTCTTGCAAGAACAGCCCAGCTGATAAGCGTCCAGTGGCCATTTCGTCAAGGTGCATTCCGAGAACCGAAGTCCCAACTTCCAAGGAGCAACTCAGAGCTTCTGAAACCTTAGAGCAAGTTTGTGGACACTTTGAGGACCCAAAAGGTACGTCTGGAAGAAGATCCAGGTGTTTGCGGAAGTTTGGAGCAACTTTGGAAAAAAGCTCCATAAGTGTACCAACCCGAGACTTCAGAGATTTGACATCGGGCTCGCTGAAAGGCAATCTGAATACGTTGCATTGAAATCGACATGCTGAGGAGGACCGACTGACATCAGAGAAGAAATGCTCCAGAATGTTTCTAAGTGTGAAGGTAAATATTTAACTGAGGCTTCCCACTCAATTTGTATCCAGACAGGGCTCCATTGCGATGAGCCTCAAATTTTTACTCTGCCCCGGTGGTGTGCGACCAGATGTCCCCGGTTGGCACTTTTGTTTTCTAGGTGCTATAAAGATATTTATTTTTTATTTAATCTTTAAAAATCAAAAATTCATATCTCCATTTGCCTAAATTGGATTTTTGTCATTTTGGTGTCATTGTAAAGATAGAAATATTTTCTATTTTTATAAATTGGTGATTTTTATTGTGTGCTGTGTTTTACTTATTTACTGTTTTGCTGATATTAAATGCTTTACACACCTGTCTCATAAGTTTAGTGTATCTGCTTGTGGGCCAAGGTACCAAGGGTTGAGCAAGGATGAATTTACTGACACCTTGACTGGACCTAGTGGGGGTTTGTGGCCTGTTCCTAATTGTAGGTACCTACATGCCCTTACCAATAATCCACTTTCAAACACAGGCATACAAGTTACACTCCTGGCTACCTTCTTTAGAACTCATCTGGATATGTGGAAGACAAAAGCTGCAAGAAGCCTACCACTGTTGAGCCCAGCTGATCAGCTCTATCTGGATTTGCTGTAGACTTTTCTGGTGGCTTCTGAGAGACTGAGTCCTAATTCTCAAGTGGTTCCTGAAAGGCCCTGGATCCTTTGCTAATGAAGATTAAGCTCCATCCCCCAAAAATCCTGCAAAAGTGGACACTTAAAAAAAACCATTTTTTTCGCCAAAACGGAGAAGAAGCAACTACTGGACCACTGCCAAGCTGAAGGTGACTACATCACATCAGTGGTTGGATTCAACTTCCTAGTTTATCCCAGTGAAAGAAGTTTGACTTCCAAAATAGTTTCTAAGTCTGAAGGCACAAATCTTCACTGGAGAAGATCTGAAAGTATCCATCTGCAAGGGACTGTCAATGTGCGTGAAGTTTGAACTTCTCCTGCTTGCTTTCCTGCCAAAATTCAATAGCTTCACCAGGCATTTGTTTGGTAGCCATCCAGCCTCGTGGAACACACCTCAGCCACAGTCGGCTGGTCTGACCAACAGAGGACCTTCAATTTCTAATTGTTCCAACAGACTGAACATATATCTGACCAGTGATCCATCAAGGCAGGCTCCACAGATCCACAGGGTTGGCGCTTTGTGCTTTTTGGTGCTAGAAAAATCTATATTTCTGCCCAATTATATCTCCAGTTCCCTACATTTGATTTTTGTTACTTTGGTGTCTATTTGCTCACTACATTTTTCTCTATATTATAAATTGGAGTGGAATTTGTATTGTGTTGTGTTTTCAACTTTTTAACTGTTGTGGTACTGATAAGTTATTTACACATTTCTCCTGAGTTCAGCCTGTCTGCTCAGTCTTTCAGCTGCCAATTGTTAAGCTAAGGATTAAATTATTGAGACCTAACTGGACTAGGTCCTGATTTAGATCATAGTGGTGTCACTGCCAAACAGCCACACTGCCACAGCAACAAACCTGAGAAGACTGTAAAATCGAGTTGACAGTGTTCTGCTCACCATATTTAGATGCTGTAGTCCTGCAGGCGGTGGCAGTTTGCTGATGGAGAATGTTGTTGATGGACCTAATGGACATGGGACAATGGCATTGGCATTGGCTATGTAATAGAGGTAAGTTATACACACACATACACACACATACACTGTGTCTTTGCCATATAAGTCCCCCTTTATCACACATGACACAGCCCACCAAATGCATACTATTATCCATTGCCATTCCACCACAGCACAACACGTACATGCTGCAAACACACATTGATACACACATGACACAACATACACACACTATAGACACTGCTCCCACACACAACACAACTACAACTAACACAACCACACATTCATCCACAACCACACAGACACACTCACACAACATCACAACTACACACATCACCATAACCACCACACAACAATACTGACATGAATTTTTCATGCTGCACCACAACACACAACACAACACACTCATCAACGTCAATGCCATATGCAAGTGGCATACATACCAACACAACCACATCACCTACACCAGTTCCCTCCACCTCACCCAGCCAATCGCATCACACACACACCTACATGTACCAACTCACACACACAACTCAAAGCACAACATGACAGGTACAGGTACCCTTACAATGTGCACACATGGAAACAGCTGACAAGTGTGATTGTACCATCATTGTGGTGCCAGCATTCATTTGGCAATGAATACTAACATTAAAATGATATTTGTGTATGTGTGCGATATGTAGTGTGTACCAGTGTGTCTCCATCTGTGTGTGACACAATTGTCTACCTGACATATGCACGTCACAGTAATATAAATAAAATACTGTGTTATGTATATGTCTGCAGTGGTCCTGAGCTCATGTGCGGTGAACCCCCAAGGTAGACAGCCATGTTGGGGTCCCTACCTTCATGTCCAGCAACAGGGGGTTGTGTTCTCTCTGTGGTCCACTGGCAGCAGTGATGGAGGGTGTTGTCTAGTCATATCCAGCCAGAAACAGAAGTGGAATTAGGAAAAAAGGTGAGTTTTCAATCCTCCTCCCCTCCAATCAGCTAAGTCAGAAGTGGAGGTCGGACCCCCACATTTTGTTTGGCGGTAAGGCACAACCAAATATGCACTGTGGTGAGTGTGGCAGGAGTCCTGCCACCAGCCAGTATTTCCTACGGCACCATTGCAGCAGATGGGAGTCCTTATAGTAAATGGGCCCGCCAACAACTTAATCTGACAGGCAGACCTCCAAGCTGGCGGACGGGGTGTCGGTTAAAAAAGTGGCAGAAAATCTGTTACCGCCAACATCGAAATCGGGGCAATAGTGCCATTGTTACTTGAAGAGGGCTACCTCAAGAAATAAGCCACTTCTGACAGAGTTAATTCAAAGTTTGAAAAATCTTTCAATACAATCTTTCTTCTAAAATAAAATGATTATTAGCAGTCATTCAGCAATCTTTTTATTCACAATACATCTAGTTAAAAAGACATAATTCAATCTTTTTATTCACAATACATCTAGTTAAAAAGACATAATTTTGCTTCTTAAACACACCCATAACACAGTGGTCCTTAAGGTGGCATGGTGACTTGGTGATGCAGGATACAATTTAACATGTATAAGGTAGCTCTATAAACTGCAGCTAGCTACTTCAAGTTCAGAAACAATTTCCTATGGCACCTTTAGTAATCTAGAACTACTGCTGCCTTTTTAATGTTTTTTCCATGGAATCTATTTTGCGTACGTTTGTGTCTTCACATTTGGTGATATCCAAAACGTATTCTTCATATAATGCAGTTGTTCCATTTCTTGCTGCTGTGTTTTTTAACATTGTTCTCTCTTTCAGTCGACGTGCTGTATTTCTTCGGTAAATGCACATGCTATGGTGGAATATATCCAGGGATGATAACCAATGTGTGTGTGAGGAATTTGTTGCACTTACCATTTAAATGACATGTTGGAGAGAAGGGCTGGGATCAGGCTCATTACTCTGTATGTATCAGCTTTTATACTATTGTATCTTTGACAGCTAGGGCAACAGGCGATTAGGCATCACTCAAGGCATCATTCAACATCCATGTCATGGTCCAAGACTTCGAGGACATTGTAGGAAGTAGTTTTTAAAGGAAGTTGCCAGTAATTGTCCACTTGTGTTAGTTTGCTCACTGGCCTGTGCTCTGCACTGTTGTTGTTTAGATCCCTGTCAAGCTCCCTCAGGTCAGATCCACTTCCTCAGCATACATTTCCATCTTGTATTAGAGTATTGCTGTTTTACTCTTGTGAGTTCTTCTTGTTCCTTATAGAGTTCTGATTGCTAGATAGCCTTCCATCACTTGGGTATGATGCCTCAGTTTCTTTAGGCTTCCAATAGTAATCTCATGCCTTGGCTCTAATTTTTGGAAACCCTGCAAACTGGAAGCTGATAGTCATAATATGAGTTTAGGATTTGCTTATATCTGATTATTTTTCTCAGCAATTGCATGTCTGAAGGCTTTGTGTGGTTTGGCACCTGCAGAGAGTTGGGTGCAGACCCTGGCCTCAGGCTGAGCCCTGTACCTTAATCCCAAATGAAGAACAGCAATAACATCTTAGTTTACAGATCACTGACACAATATTGTGCTAAATAATATTGTTCGCAAAAATATCCAAATATGACAAAAATATAATTTACATCAATATTGTGATCTAATACTTATAATGTTAAGTACAAAAATATCTGCAAAAAGATTGCTGACACTAATATTTTTAACCCCTTTGCTGCCAGGCCTTTTCCCACTCCTGTGTCTAACCTTTTTTTGGCTATTTGGGATAGTTTGTGCTTAGGCCCTCATAATTTGTCCCCTGCAAACAGCATCAACTTAGGGTTTGTGGTGATAAAACCAACATCTCCCAGCTTTCAGGAACTGGCAGACTTGAATCAGGAAACCAAGGGCCATATTTATACTTTTTGACTCAAAACTGCGCTAACGCAGTTTTGCGCCAAAAAAATTAGCGCCGGCTAACGCCATTCTGAAGCGCCATGCGGGCGCCGTATTTATTGAATGGCGTTAGCCGACCGGCGGTGCCTGGTGTGCGTGAAAAAAAAACCACGTACACCAGGCAGCGCCGGCGTAGGGAAAAATGGCGTTTGGGCGTCCAAAAATGGGGCAAGTCAGGCTGAGGCAAAAAAATCGTCTTAACCCGATTTGCGCCATTTGTTTTTGGCGCCCAGACGCCATTAACATGACTCCTGTCTTAGCAAAGACAGGAGTCATGCCCCCTTGCCCAATGGCCATGCCCAGGGGACTTCTGTCCCCTGGGCATGGTCATTGGGCATAGTGGCATGTAGGGGGGCACAAATCAGGCCCCCCTATGCCACAAAAAAAAATTAAAAAAAATACTTACCACAACTTACCTTTTCTTCCCTGGGATGGGTCCCTCCATCCTTGGGTGTCCTCCTGGGGTGAGCAAGGGTGGCAGGGGGTGTCCCTGGGGGCAGGGGAGGGCACCTCTGGGCTCATTCTGAGCCCACAGGTCCCTTAACGCCTGCCCTGACCCAGGCGTTAAAAAGAGGCGCAAATGCGGGGTTTTTTGCCCCGCCCACTCCCGGGCGTCATTTTTGCCCGGGAGTATAAGTACCACGCACATGCCTGGGAGTCATTTTTTAAGACGGGAACGCCTACCTTGCATATCATTAACGCAAGGAAGGTGTTCACGCCAAAAAATGACGCTAACTCCATGAACTTTGGCGCTAGACGCGTCTAACGCCAAAGTATAAATTTGGAGTTAGTTTTGCGTCGAATTTGCGTCGAAAAAAACGACGCAAATTCGGCGCAAACGGAGTATAAATATGCCCCCAAATTTTTCAACACAGTTTGTGAATTTTAATAGAACATACCCCATTTTTTCTATTTTTTGTGCTGTCAGCCTCCTTCCAGGTAGAGACAGAAAAGGGTGTGAAAAATATAATAGATCCCAGACAGCTATTCATTTATGAAAAGTAGACAAAATTCTGAATTCAGCAAGGAGTCATTTGTGTAGATTCTAGAAAATAACAGTTGAAATCCAGCTATGACAGATTTTGAAAGCAATATACCGTTACGCCTGCTGGACTCTTCTGGTTGTGGGGATATATAGGGCTTGCAGGTTCATCAAGAATTAAGGGTACCCAAAGCCAATAAAAGCTGCACCTTGCAGTGGGTTTTCATTGTATACCGGGTATACAGCAATTCATTTGGTAAAACATAATGAGTGAAACATAGGTATTCCACAATGAGCACATGATGAGGAGTTTAGAAGCAGTGGTTGTTTGCACACCTCTGATTTCGGGGTCCCCGCATGTAAATTACAAAGCATTTTTCAAAATGACTTCTTTCTTACACACTGTCATATTTTTGGATGGCAAAAAAGTAGAGAAAGACAATTGGTAATACTTGTTCTTCTATTCTGTATTTCTCCAAGTCTCCAGATGAAAATGGTACCTCACTTGTGTAGGTAGGCCTAGTACCGGCAACAGGAAACACCCCAAAACAAAAAGTGGACACATCACACTTTTCCAATGAAAACAGACCTGTTTTTTGCAAAGTGCCTAGCTGTGGGTTTTGGCCTCTAGCTCAGCTGGCACCTAAGGAAACCTACCACACCTGTTCATTTTTGGAAAGTAGACACCTAGGGGAATCCAGAATGGGACTCTCACTGGGTTCTGTCACCCAGAATCTTTGCAAACCTCGAAATTTGGCTAAAAAAATAATTTGTCTTCACATTTCAGGGCTACAAAGTTCTGGAATCTGATGGGAACCACAAACATCCTTCCATCCAGCATCACCTCAATTTTCCCACTTGTGTGGTTTGGCTTAGTGCCCGTGACTGGAAGTGCCCCAAAACGCAATGTGAACACATCACATTTTTCCAATGAACACGGATGTGTTTTTTGCATAGTGCCTAGATGTGGATTTTGGCCTCTACCTCACCCAGCACCTAGGAAAGCCTACCAAAATTGTACACTTTAGGAAAGTAGACACCTAAGGGAATCCCAGATGGGGCTCTCACTGGGTTCTGTCACCCAGAATCCTTTGCAAACCTCAAAATCAGGCTAAAAACACTTTTTGCTCCCAGTTAGGTGCTGCAAAGCTCTAGAATCTGAGGGGAGCCACAAACCTTCTTTTGCCCAGCATTCCCTCAAGTCTCCTGATAAGAATGGTACCTCACTTGTGTGGGTAGGACTAATGCCGACGACAGGAAATGCTCTGAAACACAATGTGAACACATCGAAATTATCTAATACAAAACTACCTGTTTTTGCAAAGGGGGCACCTACGTTTTTGGACCCGGGCGTGGAGGTCATCTAGGGAAACCTACCAAACCCAGACAATTTTTAAAACTAGACACCTGGTAGACTCCAGGTTGGTGTGGCTTGCATAGGTTCCCCAACGTTTTCTTACCCAGAATCCCCTACAAACCTTAAATTAAGCTACAAAAAGCAAATGATCCTTACATTCCTACTACCCAGGGTTCCCCTCTGTCTCCTGATGCAAATGATACCTCACTTCACTACTCTACGCACACCACCAGCCAAGCACCACTCCATGCACACCACCAGCCAAAGGCCACTCCATGCTTCCTGGCAGCCAAGCGCCACTCCAAGAACACCACCATGACTTTTTTTTTAACAAAAAAGAAAACATTAATTATAAGCAAGTACAAAACCACAAACAAAAAAACTCTAACTAAATACATGACAGTAATGCTGATCATGAAACTGAACAAAAAATACAAAACAATACAGAACAGGCAGGTCACTTTTACGGTATTTCCCAATAATTCTTCTGGGTGTGGTAACTTCTGAAACAGGCATCCACACACAGCCAAGGCTTAGCACGACAATTGGGGCAGTACATACAAGTCTCCCTCCGGATATCTCTTCAAATACAGACTCTACATTTTTTAGCAGGAAAGTCTTTTTTGGGGTGTGGGAGTAATGTAATCAGGAAAGTGGCGATCTTTCAATCTAGCCACATCCTCCACCACTGCTTTTCTAGGAACTCTCGCCTGCTACACTACATCTAGTCTCTCTATCACAGACTCCTGAAACTTTGATTCAGGAGAACAATCTTTGAACACAATGAAGCATTTAAAAGTTGCTAAATGGACGAGATGTATAATCATCTTTTTACACCAAACATAACCCTTATGAACAGTAGTGTAAGGGTCCAACCTCTGATCTACTGTATCTAAACCACCCAGGTGCTTATTCCAGTCTAAGATGCATGCAGGTTTGGGACCCCCAACAGTCCATCGTGGATGGTAGTCAGCAAGTAGACATCCCTCCTGTCTGAAAATGTCACTGCTAACAGCTTACCATTATGCAAGGCACTGCACTGTCCCCTCTCAAGTGTTTTTACAAACCAGCTCCCTTAGATAGCTTTTACGGATAGAACAGATTGTGCCACAAACTACAATGTCCACTTTGAACAATTCCCTGAACAATTGCACACCAGTGTAGAAGTTATCTAGGTACAAATGGTGACCTTTGTTAAATAATCATCTACCAAGTTCCAACACTATTTTCTCACTAACTCCAAAAGTGGACAGACAATGACAGGGGTCAATACTGGAATCCCTACCATTGTAGTCCCAAAAATTATAGACATTTCCTCTACTACTCTCAGATAGCATATACATCCACATCCATAACGTGCCCTCTTGCTAGGAAAGTACTGCCTTAAAACCAAATGGCCCTTAAACAGGACCAAAGGCTCGTCCACAGCTATTTCTTTCCCTGGAACATAGGTCTCTGAAAACTGATCTACAAAGCGATCAAGGTCAGGCCAAATCTTAAAAAGATGGTCACAATCAGGGTGATCTTGTGACAACGCTAAAGCATTATCAACAAAATGCAGCATCCAAAGAAGAAGCAAATACTGATTACGACTAATGGTTGCCGAATATATAGCTGTAGCCATCAAGGGACTAGTAGGCCAATATGAAGCCAGTGACAGCTTTCTTATCAGCCCCAACAAAACAGTTAAACCCAAAAAGTTTTACAACTCTTCCAGATTTGTGTGAATCCACTGGGTAGCTCTAGAGTGTGGCCTAAGTCTGCACTGTTTTCCCTCAAATACTGTTCAGCATACAAATTAGTCAGCTCAACAGTCTCATAAAAAAACATCATCCATAAACAACTGAAAGAAATGTATAGACAAAAAGTTTTCTGTATTCACGCTACACCCTGCAGCTCCGCTTAAGGCAGGCAACACTGACTGCAACATGTTTGGGCCAACCCAGAGTCCAGCGCTTCCAATGGGAAGCCTTTCAGCCCCAAGCTACAATCCAGATGCCTCTTGCTGCACTACTGGCCCTGGCTAATCAGTGTCTTTCTCTCAAAGCAGCATTTAATCTGCACTGAGAGTGGCTTCATCATCAGATGATACAACTCGGATAGAAAATTCACTGCCAGAATCCTGGCTTCTTCCTCTGCCTCAGATGCACAGTCAATCTCATAATAATGGTCAGAGGAAGAATCGAAAAGCATACCAGCAACATGCTGAGCAGTCATCCTGCAGCTAGCCATAATCCTTACTAGAACAAGTAATTTGCCAAAACAAGTCAATAATTCCCAACACTGAGTAAAATAAGTATCAAACAAAGTTTGGCTTGATCAACCAAAAACTACAACTACTGGCAAATAGCAATTGCAAGGTAAAGTCAATCAAATCAAAGCACCCAAAGACCTACACAATGTAAATACACTTCACTTGCCAGAGACATCTAGACTTCCCAGCACCTACTCTGCACCACAGAAACAGCAAGCATCAACGATATCCACCTAACAAGGAAAAATAAAAAAAAATTACACACCAGACAATACAATACACATTGTGCACAAATACAAGAGACATTTCACAAACATTCAAAGAGAGGTTAAATATGCTGCTATTATTACATTTCCAAAAAAAACACAGCCATGCAGGTCATTGATACTCATCGGGAGTAAACCGTAAAAAAAATTCTCTTACTAAACACTTGCAACTACACAAACTGCAGATCTATCACCAAATGAAAACAAAAGCTATGCAATAGAATAAAAAGGAGAAATATAACATTACTATCACAAATGATGACAACAAATAAAACAGTTAACATTATAGAACACTATGAAGTCTGCCAATCACCATTCAAACGGCAGCCACACACATAGTCAGCCAAATGCCGGTCCACACACACTGCCTACCAATCGCCACTTCACGCACTCTCACAGCCAAAAGCAAGTCCATGCACACAACCAGCCAATCACTAGCCCATACACACCAAGTACAACCAGACCGTCAGCTGAACTCTATCTCTCGCACACAGAAACCTTTCCTGGTGTCTTGTAGTCTTTTGCCCTTCTTGGGGCAAATGGGCCTAAAAATGTAGCCGATCTGCCACCGGAGGTGGGGGGGGATGGTCAAAATGCATATCCCCTGAAGGGGAGCATCCAGAAGTCCACCAGGCCACTCCCCATAACATTATGGCCCATAATTATACTTTTTCAGCGCCACATTTGCCTCATTTTGTGATGCAAAAGCGGCGCAAAGTAACAAAATACAATAGTATTTTGTATGTTTGCGCCACTTTTGCATCAAAAAGCGGCGCAAATGCAGTGCTAAAAAAGTATAAATATGGGCCTATGTGCCATATATAATAAAATCCCTGATGGCCTAGTGGCCTATTCCACCCTTTGGGGGCAGATGGACTTAAGAATATAGGGCTGATCTGCCCACAATGGGGCAGAAATGGCCAAAACAATCACCCCAAAAAGGGGAGTGCCTCTTGTCCAAGGGACCGCTTCCCAAAACATTTTTTGCCACACCAAAAGAATCCCTGGTGGTCTAGAGGCTTCTGCCTCTCCTTGGGGGAAATGGCCCTAAAAATATAAGGCTGCTTTGGCCTGGGGGCAGAAATGGACAAATATTTTCTCTCAAAAGGTGAGCGACTCTTGCACAAAGGGTCTCTCCCCATAAGCATTATACATAAAATCCCTGGCTTCTAGTGGGTTTTGACCCACCGGGGGTTAGATCAGCCTGAAAACTAGACGATATAGCCCCAGGTGGGGCCAAAACATGGAAAACCATTTTGCCCCAAAGGGGTCACAGCCCTAAATATAAACAAACAAGAATCCCTGGCGCCTAGTGAGTCCTTTTACTCTTTTCCCCAAATAGTAATGGTCTATGATGCCCATTATGAGGCATTCTGCACCATGTAGTTACTTTTTACAAAAAAAACCCATTAGAACAAATTATAAATAGTAAATAGATTTCCTAACGATACTTAATACTATAACTACAATAATGTATTTTTGATTGACAAAATATTTTTTTTTTAGTTATATTATAAACTTCAAGTATACCTGGCTAGAGCTACTACATATATCCTAATTAATTCTTAATGTACAATGTTGGTATAAATTGTGGCCAATAATGGCTGAGTGCCATTTTCAAATATTTCTTCATACTGAGATCATTTCCTTTTTATGGCCCCAAATAATCTATCTATAAAAAACATTTTATCATTCAGTCATATGATTTGCTCATAATTGGCATTTTATCTAAAAATATAACATTACACTAATTCATTCACACATTCTTTTACATTTTCCTTCCCAAGCATCTGTAATTACAGATGTGAGTGAAGAAAGAGGAAAGGAAAGGATAAGAAAGGTCTCATCAGTGTTGCTGATTCTCTTAGCCCTTAAAAGATCTCCATATGGATTGCTCCACTTCAAATTATGTGGATACCCACTTGAAGCATGTAGCAAACTATTATTTGCCTAGGCCTTACAAAACAATTCAGTATTAATCATCTTATCATTGGTATTTACTTTGGTGTCTAAAAATTCAATTGATGATTTGCTCATAATGTATGTTAAAGTATTTTTCAGATCATTGGTATCAAGTTTATCAATAAACGTTCTAGCCTCATCCTCCATTCCTTTCCAAATAATAAACAAATCATCAATATATCGAAGCCACAGAATGGCCTGTTTCATTTCAGGATACCTTTCCTCATCCTTGAAAATCTCCTCTTCTCACCATCCTAGGAACAGACAGGCAAAACTAGGTGCAAAGCAAGTTCCCATAGCAGTACTGAGAATTTGTTTGTACAATATTCCATTAAATAAAAATATATTATTTGTGAGACAATATCTAATCATCTCAATGATCGTGTCAGTATGTGCCAAATATCTCATAGATCTTGTCTGTAAAAAATGTCTACATGCTTGTATGCCTTTCTCATGCTCAATAATGGTATAAAGGGAATTAACATCTAAAGTTATTAATATAAAGCCATCCTCCCAAGAAATACTTTCAAGTTTACCCAAAAAATCTTTAGTATCATGAACATATGATGGTAAGTCAATTACAAATTCCCTCAAAAAGAAATCAACATATTTCAAGACATTTTCTAATGCACTATCATATGAAGATACTATTGGTCTACCTGGAGGATGATCTTATCTTTATGAATCTTCGGGAGGATATATAACACCAGTAGTTTGGGAAAAAAGTATTGCCAGATTCCTGTAATGCTCTTGGTATATGTGTCTTTAGTCACAATCATATAAAATTGTGTATTTTCTAACTCACGCATAACTTCATCAATATACATTTATCTACACATGAGTACTATATTGCCACCTTTGTCAGCCGGACAGATAATAGTATCACTATCTTCTGCCAACAATGTCATAGTTGCTCTCTGATCATACGTCAAATTTTGATTATACCTCAGCTTGACCCATGTTCTATGCCGAAACTGTACCAGATTCTGTACCACCACATCATGAAAGGTGTCAATATTGTCATGGTTCATCTTAGGAAAAAAATATAGATCTAGGTCTAAACCACGAAGGGACTGTAAGATCATATGTAATGCCTTAATCATCCAAAGTTTGATATAAATCCATAATATAATGCTGTCTCTATTCATTATTCTCCAACTCATGGAGAACTAACAAAGTATCCACATCACTGATACTCAACATATCCTGACTATCATAACTACTGGAACATTTGAAACTGGTACTCTCATGATTTCTAAGCTCGAACCATTTTTTAAGTTTTACCTTTCTAATAAATTTGAAAAAATCAATACGATCAATAAAATCAATACGAGTTTCTGCATAGTTAAAATGTTCAGTAAGACAGAAAGAAAGACAGAAACATAACGTTAGTTTATCATCATCTGTCAATACATAGTTTGACAGAATAATAATTGTCTTATTCACCATATCTCTATTCATTATGTCTGTCTGTTGGGGCTTTTTGCTATTTTTTCCCACTTGCCCCTGATATAAATCTGTTCTTGTTGCTCCGCCCTCAAAGTCTCCTACATCTCTATGTAATTTTTCTGGTTTCCTAATGTCATCTTCATATGTTCTCAACCTTTTATTCATTGCCTCCATAAATTTCAAAATGTTCTCTTTTTCAGGGCTCAGATCTAAACCCTCCTTCCCTTTTTTTTCATATCCAATAATAAGGTCTCTCTATCTCACTATGCATATTTTATAAAAATTTCAAGCATGTGTCTGGAGCTAACAGCTAAATTCTCAGTCCATTTCTTCAACATCTCAGGATTAGGGGATTCATATGATGGTGTAATATAGATTCTGAGACCTCTCGGGACCATTTCCTGATCAACATAATTCTGTAAAGATGTAGATGTGCAACCTTTTGATGTTTCCAGTTTGCATTATTTTTCCAATTTGTGTAATAATGTATTCAAGTCATTGCTGCGATTGTGATCCTTTATAGAGGATCTCCCATTCATAGAAGTCTTTACAAATAGTGCCTGTGCTGCCAATTTTCTTTCATTGTCAATGTCATCATTCCTTGTATTCGAGGTTCAATGTACTTCAATACAGATGAATTAATTAGCAAAAAGATAGCTCACCACTCTGCAGAAATCTACAGACGTTTCTGAAGTCCCCTGCGTAAAATACCCAGTTCCCCTTGCCGCACCACGACGGGCTAATCCAAATACTGTTTCTATTTGGAGATCCAAGAAATCTCATAGAATAAGCATGCCGCTCCATTAATGTGCACAGATACAACATGTTATTGTACGATCCACAGGAAGATGCGGCTCCATTGCTTTGCGCATAAATAAACATACTAGTCAATGGCGCCAAAGATAACCAGCAAAGCTCCACTTACCTCTGCATCACTCCGATCCACAGCGGCACACAATAACATGCTTCTACAAATGTTGTGATGTAGTAATCCGTGTCATTGCGGTGCATTACCCGATCCCGGGTAATGATCTAGGAAGCTGATCTTTTAAACAGGCACCCAATGTCATCCGACACACATTTAGGCAGCAACACCGCCCATAATGGCGGCCGACCAAGCCGAGCCCTCCATCAAAAATACAATACAAATGCTTGTTCCGGGCTCAGGGCGGCTCGCGAGGGGTGGTGCGCAAAACTGGCAGAACAAGCCAGTTTTGCTCACCAGTAGGTAGCTAAAATTATGACCTAGTTTCCATAGGAAAAGCATTTATTGTTTTCCCAATAACTGTGGTGAAGGTTGGTGGATCTTCAGGAATTTTTAAAACTAGTATGCCATTCACTTCAGCTGCTGTCTGGAAAGTTTCTAGGTGATTCGTCAAATGTGGACCAATAAAAATGGTCCCAAAGCACGTTTCCCAATGCACTTTCCTATCTGGTCTTTAGATACGACTACAGCAAATTTGGCAGGAAGTTAGATCTTGGTGTGCAGATCGTGCTTTTTGTGGTTTGGGGTAAATATATTTAGTAGTTTTAGAGATATTAAAGGAAAAAGAAATGTGTGTATCTATGGCCACGTTCCCTTCGCAAATCCACGTGAAAGAAGGTCCCTGAATGACTGGCTGCAACCTGAGAGATAAGTTGCAGCCACCACTTTGCTTAATTGCTAAGTGTAAGGAGAAAAACAAAAGTGCACACTGAAATAAGGAACATAGGACGGAAGGAAGGGTAATTGAGGGACCCCTCATTGGCAAATAATCACCCCCAATTTTTTTGAGGGGGGCTGATTCGTGAATCTATGGATCGCCACACCACTCAGGGTGACCCCCAGTGTAAATCAACAACCGGTCCGTGGATCCGCTCCAGATCTGCAAATCCAGAGCCCAATGGAAACAAATCCACACACTCACTCAACCAAACCTGCCCTCGCCATGAACTGCTACTTATCCCACATATTATATCAGAAATGACATCTTCTATGAGATGATTTACAACATAACTACAACATTTCCAATAAAATTCATGCTAACAAAACTGTGAATGGTGGGGATGTGAGTTACAGTTACCTTGGGGCATGAGTTATAGTTATTTGAAATAACTCTAACAGCTGAACGTCTGTGGTTTTGTGCGTGTAAATTCAGAACCTAAATATAGCGTCTCTCCAACCTTTGTTTTTCTTCAGTGAATTTCTAAGTTTTTTTAACTCTAATTCCTAACTATGATTTTCCTGTAACCTTTGGTTTTTGCAGTTGTTGGACCTGGCCCTTTATGCAGGGTCATCCCCTGACTTTTTGATTTTTCCCTCCAATTTTTGCTGAATTTATTTTTGTTGGTTTTAGGATTCTGGGTGCTTTACCACTGCTGACCAGTGCTAACGTGCAGGTGGTCTGTAATATAAACATTGTAATATTGGCTTCCCCACAATTGGCACATTTAATTTACTTGTAAGTCTCTACTAAAGTGCACTGTATGTGCCCAGGGCCTGTGAATTAAATGTTACTAGAGGGTCTGCAGCACTGATTGTGCCACCCACTACAGTAGCCTTTCAAACATGTCTCAGGCCTGCCACTGCAGAACATGTGTGTGCAGTTTTAAACTGCCATTTTGACCTGGCAAAGTGCACCCATTTGCCAGGCTCAAACCTTCCTTTTTATTACATACAATTCACCCCTAAGGGAGGCCCTAGTTAGCCTTAAAAGCAGGGTGCAGTGCACGTAAAAGTTGGGTATGTACCTTTTAAGTTTAACAAGTTTGCTTTTCACTACTGCAAGGCCTATCTCCCCCATAGGTTAACATTGGGTTAACCGTGCAGCAGCCTTTTAGTGTAACTTCTAATTGGGAAAAGACAGAAATTTGGAGCTTGGTGTCTCTGGTGTCTCATGGTGAAGTCGGATTTTAACTTGTAAGTCTGAAAATGCCACTGTTAGAACGTTCACATTTTCTTACTTTAAACATTTTGGGCCTCTGTCTATCTCTGAATATATGGGGTTGGTGACAGCTGGGCTTTGTGCATTCCCTCTATACAGTCATACAAAATGAATGCTTAGGTGTGACTTAATAGGCCTTAATGGGCCATTAACTGGCAGGAGGAGCTTAACACTGCCTCACTTGCAGATGAATAGGACTGTGCCTCTCTCCACTCACAGGGCTGCATAAACACCTGTTGAGTGTGTAGCACCATAGAGTGTCTGGCACTGACAGGGAAGGCAGGGCATGGACTCTGTGGACTTCAAAGTAATGCCCGGATGTTTCTCCCACATTCCAGAAACAGGGCACCAAACTATAAATGATGGCCCCCAGCCCCACCAATTCAAATCTCTAATGAATCCAAGGACATTCTGCCCTAGAAGAAGGACAGCTGTGCTGCCAGGAGGGACTGCCACTCTGCGACTGCATTCCTGTGTTGATATACTGCTTGCTGTGCTATGGGAGGGACTGCTACTTTGCTACTTGCTTTGCTGTAGTGGCCAGCTGCTTCTTACCTGCAGTGAGAAGGACTGGACTTGGTCTCTACATCCTGGAACTCAAGAATCTTCAAGGGCTTGTTGGCTTGCCCCCTGTTTTTCTGCCGTCTCAGGCACATCAAAGACTGCTTGAAACTCTCCTGGTTGTGCGGACTCTGCCATCTGTGAGCCCTACCCTTGTCTAAGGTGCCCCCCCCAGTCCTGGGACTCAGAAGTGGATTCTGCATCACCCTGAGTGTGAGAGAAAATTAGGCACATTGCTCATTGATGGCAACACAGGGGCAGCCTGATGACAGCAGATTCACAGGCTGCATGGGTTGAAGTCGATGCTCTGCGCAGCCCGACAACAACACATCACATTCACTACCATGGAACCTGACAACGAAGCAGTGCCCCGAGTGCAGCGGAAATATTGACACATTGTATACTCGCCATTGCCGCATTGCTCCATCAAAGGTATGGTTTGAGTGGGCCCTGCATGGTTTCTGTAGCAGGCCTAGATTTTGGATTTGCACTTATCCCTTGTAACCTTAAGTAACCTTTCAACCGCAATTAACTTCTAAGCACTGTTTTCACATTTGATCTTTAAAAATAATATCTTGACTTGATTGGATTTTTGTCGTTTTGGTCTTGTTTTAATCAGATAAACTTTTTCTATTTTTCTAAACTGCTTTGGAGCAATTTTGTGGTGTTTTCATTGAGTTACTGCATTTTACGTATGTTGCTCAAATACTTTACACATTGCCTCATAAGTTAATCCTGAAGCTATGAAAGGGTGAGCACAGGTTAATTTAGGGAGTATAACTGACTCATCCTACTTGGACAGGGTGCAAACCTCTGCCAATTAGAGACCCAATTTCTTAAAGAAGAGAATACATATATTTGTTCACTTGAAAAACCAAAGGTTACAGGGACGTTATAGATAAGCTCACATTTTAAAGATACAAAGCCATAGAAATTCACCTGTTAGAGTTATCTCAATGAGCTATAACTTGTGCTATAAGGTAACTATAACTCGTGCTTCCACCATGCACAGTTTTTTCATCAAACTTTTTTTGCAAATATTACATCTATTTTCTTGTGGGTGAACTTCCCCAACCCCTCTACCAGTGGTCAGGCATGGTCACTGCACTTACTCGTTACACACTGTACTGAGCTGGTCTGACATATACTTTGTGTTCCCTGATTCACTACCCTCTTGTGTCTACTTTCGGTGTTCTCTGTAATAATGTTTATTGATAAGTATAAAAGTATCCCAGTGCACTTTAAGATCACCATTTACTACGCTTTGCAATTTAATACAATTAAATATCTAATGAAAAATGTGTTGTAAAGTGCCCCGTTTTAGTCTTTCATCCTCCAAAATTTTCTTGGGGAAGAACCCCACCAAAACTCTCCAGCAGTGGTTAAACTTATGGCAGCTTGTGTGACAAAATGTGCCAGTGCTGCCCTGGGTAGGAACCTCAAAAATATCTGTTTGGGGACTGCTAAAGGAGGAAACTACTTTCTCCACAAATGGTCAAATAAATGCCTGTATTGTTTCATACTTGTGTCGTTCTTGTTGGAAGATGCTGAGACAATGCCTCGGTACGCACACTGTGCAACATCATTTAAATTAAACTGAAGTGTGGGTGAGAAAATATGAAGGCTTTTCTTGTCTAAATCCATCCATCTCCATACCTGATGTTTCGGACATTAACTAGGTGTCGAGATCCCTCCAGTTTTCTTTTTACTGCTGTATCCTGTAAGAAAGATCGAGAGGAATATTGCATTTCTTCATCCAGCATTTTCTAATCACAAATAACTTTAGAGTGGGAATGTGTGTCTGAGTGATTTGTTCTGCTCTAGCCCCCACATTCCTAACACATGGTGAGGTTTAACTCTAAACCCTTGCAAAATCAGCAAAAGCATTTTTCTTGCTCTGTAAGTGTGGAGAGTGCTTCCACTGTAGACAATGCTATTGCTAAAACAAATATGTGTACACATTTTCAGCTCTGTGCAGCTTAAGATGTACTTAGCGGATCTTGAAACATGTTTAAGCATTCCATTTGGAAATATCAATGCGCAGCAAGAAACAGCCGCCTCTCCCACTCTCTACCTAATTGAGTTTGGTCATACTGCTGGTTACTTCAGAGGAAGCAATTCGGTTGCATGCATCCCCCTAAATTAGCAATTAGAGCAGGAGGCACTTTACTTCTAAATCTGTACAGACCTTCTCATGTAAACTTTCTTAAATTAGGAACAAAATAAAGAAAGTGAAATTCAATTAGCCTGTCCAATTCACTGTTGAGGCAGCTGGGATAAGAGCTTGGAGTGAACGGCTAGTTTAGACTGAGTGCTTGATAACTGCATTTGTTAAAAGTTGTTTTACAAGATTTTGCCATGTTTTATGTTACTTTTCATGTGAGGGATTGTGGTTAATCCAAAATTTATATCCTGACGTTTTTTGCAGAATGTCTATTCTAGAAAGTTAATCATACTTCAATAAAATGAGAACCCTGCGTGATTTCTCCAAATGCAACTGATTAAGGGAGAACACATAGGTCCACTATACATGTGGCATTTTATTACATAATGTGTTACAATCAGAAGGTTCAGCCGAAAAGAAGTCAATTATTTTTGCACGCAGTATTACAGCACATGGGGCATGGGAAAATCATCGAAGTCAAACCTGAAGAAATGTGTCCCTATACAAAGGCCCCACATATGAGAATGAATGCAGAAACGGGTGCAGTAACATAGATGTACGATGTCAGACTTTATTTCAAAGGGGATCTGCATGCAATTGATCATAATCCAAAGGTAATTCCGCATCTCAAAGTCAACATTACATGTGATGAATGCACACCAACTACTGCAGTATACCTAATCGAGCCCTATGCAACATGTCTTCTCATTGAAGCTGCATTAGAACCAAGCACAGTGAAGGCAGAACTATACTCTACATGGTAGATGTCTCTATGGGTTTCCAAGGTTGTTATGGCCGAATGTAGTGAAAATGTGTATATATTGTAATTCTTGTAGTATCGAGCACACAGAAACAGGGTGTCAGGGAGCTTTACAAAGACTTACTAGTGGTAAAAATAGGGATTGTGTGGCAATTCAAGTACCTAGAAATCATATTGGAGGAGGGTCAGAAGTCTTATTAAATATAAGATTTCAACCCTCTCTTCAAGATGGGGAGCCAGGACATGTCAATGTCAGGAGAAAGCAGTGGTGGAATTAAAAACCAGTGAGGCACGCATGTCGGTTTGGCCGTAAAAAGGGAGCAGTCAAACATACATGCACACTTCAAACAAAGGGGCCACTCCTCATTGTTGTCAATCAATCGGCAGCAATGACACACTGGCCCCACCCACACACTGCATTCGACAGAGAGTACAAAGGAAAATGGTAATATAATTTTTATTCCTATTCTATTTTCTCTCTTTTTGCAGCAGTGTAGGGCGGTGACACTCCTTTGCTCATATGAAGGAACCACCATGTGGGTGGAATAGAGTTCCAGATTCGGGGACACATTTGGAAAAAACACAGCAAGAATAATATTTGCTTTATTTTTCTTGGGAAGAAGGAACCTTGTTTTTTTCAGCCAAGTATTTGGGTGTGTTTTACTGTATGAATTTACACTGCAGGCAAGTTGTCTTGCATTTGCTCTTACCCTCAACTGGACCTGGATTAGTGAGTGCAGTGCATAGTGAGGTGGCCATTATAATTCTAGGTGCATTCAATGCAGCTATTAAAAATGTTAACCTAAGTTTTGAGACCACATAGTCCAGACCACATAGTCCCATCTTGATAGTACCATTTTTTTGACCACTGATCTGAAATAGCCTAAGCATTAAATATGTTGAATTTTGAGTTGGCATGGTTGATTTTCTGCCCGGTTGTAGCATGCTAATCAATTTGTTGCTTGTTGTCCAATATGAAGTCCAACAATCTCCCATTTTTGCACAAATGTGGGTTCATTTTTAGTAATGAGGTGGTGGGTTCTAGCCATGTTGGGAAACAGAAGGCAAATGCATAGAAGAAAAGAAGAAATTCAATATTCTTATATTTCCTCTGAAGGTGTTACTATGCAATCCATCTATTTTCGACACTTTGGAACAAATAAGTGATGTCCTTATTGGCTGTATTTGTTTTGCAGAAGTGGAAATAATCAGCACACTCCCTCATAACTGAACAGTCTTTGAAAATATATAAAACAATTACATTCCCATCTCCACAATGTTATAGTCCTCCACATTAGCTTCTGCTAAGGTATTTGATCTCTCTCATTTCCCAATGACAGCATGTAAGACTTGAACAGTTCAGAAGCTAAGGTGGAAGTCTTACAGGATTATAAATGTTGGGGTGTGTATTGTATTGGGATAAATTGGCAAAGATTGCTCAGGTATGAGATGCTTCACTTCAGCACTCTACTTCTGATCCTTTTCACAATTTTCCAGTGCTGCATAGGATATTTTGCTGGAAGGTATACATTCCCACTAATATCTCAAACAAGAATTAAAATATATGCCCCACCTCGATCTAGGATGGTGAGTGCATCATCAGCTATTTCAAAAGAGACTGTCTGTCCCACAAACCCAACTGAAACCCCTTTATATTCTTATAGCAAGTTATTTTCCATCATACACATTTTCAGTTGTATGAATATTCAGCTTTTTGCGATCTTTGCTTAGAAAGATAGACCAACGATTAGCAAAAAGATGGTTAACTTGCTATGTTGTACTGAGTAGGCCTTATGTGACTCACCTAAAAGACAGGCCTAGCATTTACTTTGGGAGAGGATGAGATTAAAGAGAAAAATCCCACCATCTTTGCCTCAAAATGTAGCCTGCACCTGAAGTCCAATAACACCTAAACTGGTTTGGGGTTGATTGCGCTTTCATTCAGAAAGACAGTGGCTTATTACTTCAGACTGCTTTTGAGGAACAAAACTGATTTGCATATGATTGGTCGTGGTTTGACGACAAACAAAAGGATCAACTGAACTGTCACCCTGAGTGATTACAGGTGGCAGAGACTGTTTCAAGTTTTCCATACATTATTTTTTGTGCCTTTCTAGAATGAGCATTAGTGGTGGCTGGTAGCATAGGTGTGACTGGGAAAGGTGCTTTATGATTTATGGGTGGACTAAGTGATAGTATGGTCTTTGTGAATGCATTCAGAGTGACTTTGCCAAGGCTTTTGTTCCATTTTATGGAGGGTGGGGGTGGTTAAGAATGGCGGTGTTAGAAATGGGGTTTCTGGTTGGCTAGGGTATGCACCTAAGCCAGGCAGAACCCACCCACTCTAGTCAGGGCAAGGGACTTACACGTCCAAGACAACCCCTGCTCACACCCCTTTGGTAGCTTGGCATGAGCAGTCAGGCATAAACCGGAAGCAATGTGGTAAAGCGGTTGCACAACACATGTGATGCAATATATACACCACAAAGTAAACACGACATTGAGCTATGTAAAAATAAACTGTATTGCACAAAACATAATTGGACCAAACATTACATGTCAGAAATACCCTGCTACCTTCACAGTTGTCAGAACATTACACAGGTTACTAATACTCAGCAAGAATAAGCAGTAGTCACATTAGAACATGTAAGTACTCAGGATTCTGCAACATAAGCAGTAGCCAGGAATCACATTATAAAAGAAATACACTTGCCATAGACACATCATAAATATTCATAAAAGGAACATTAGAGAACACATGGCAACTCATGAAGATAAACTAGCATGTTATGCACATAAAAGGAACATCCACACATATATATAGTACATCATGAAATAAGCAGGTTAACATACCAACCCCAATGTCCATATTAGGATCATTGGAACAAACAGGTCCAGAAAGTACCTGTATTATGATGTAAGGGCACTCGTAGTGCCACGAAGATCCAGAAAAGGGGCGCCCCTGGTACTCCTCTGTGCCAAACGGGAGCCATGCGATAATTTCAGGGTGATGGGGGGTGGCATGCACCCCCTCCTGCCTTTATAACTGGCCCTCTGGGGGCCTGTGATCTCTTGGGGGGCCCCAATGCTTGAACTGGCCTTCCAGAGGGGGGCCAAAGCCAGCAAAAATTATTGGCCATAGTGGGGGCCTCACCCGACTCTCACAGGAGCCCCAAAACAACAAAGGAGAACTACGTGGTGTGGGGGCACCTCTTTGGAGGCTTCCACCTGCCCGTGCCCTCTGAACATCCTTGGTGCTCAGTGTGGGCAGGGGGAGCTTCCAATGAGGCTCCCTTCCTCGCCCAAAGTCCTCTGCTTTGAATCAGCCCGCCCGGACCGCGGCGGTGTGCAGGCACCAAAGTAGGTGCCTGCTTGTGCCCCGGGGGCACTCCTCAGAACACGCTTCACCCGAGGGCATGGTAGGAGTGCTCTTGCTCCTCTTTTCATCTCAATGGTGCCCCGGGGATTCCAGTGGCAGCGCGACTCTGGTGACTTCCCAACGAAGCCGGGCTGCAGCAGTGAGATCACAAAAGTGCTTACGAGCATGGCGGGCAACTTCAATGAGCCCCGGCTGCGGCGGTGAATATCCTTTATGGCAATTGCAAGGGGGTCCAGAGAAGTGCTTTCCAAGCACTATGAATATTAAGAGACAGCACTCCTCTTATTTTTGGATGGTTACAGGGGTCAGGGGCCACAGCACCCTGCCTCTGGAGACAGAAGAAGGAGGAAAGCACAGGGCTAGCAGGCCCAACAACAGGCCAGCACAAGAGATGCAGATGGTGGCAGTTCCTCCTAGTTACCAGGAAGGTCACAGGTCAGCATAGCAGCAGCAGTCCAAGGTGGGTCCTGGTGAGTCCATTTAGCAGCGTCTTGTGTCCAATTTCAGAAGAGTCTCTGGAGTCCCAAGAATATCTAAATTATGGGCAAAAAAAACCTGTACTTATACACAGTTTACAGTGTGTTTTACAAGGAGAGGGGAGATGAGGTTCCAACCAGTTACAACTGGTTCTGGCAGTGCCCCCTCTCGCCTCCAGCACAGGCTCTAAACATCAGTTGGGGGTAATCAACCCTATTGTGTGAGGCCAGGGCACAACCTTTACATATGCAGGTGTGCCCCATCTCTCCCGTCAACATAGCCCAGGAAGACTATTTAATATGTAGATGCACCTCTGTGACACCTCCACCCTCCCTGTGTACAGGCTATCTGAAAGGTATGCACAAAGCCCAACTGTCCTCTCCCCAGATTGGAATCAAGCTGCAAAATACCAGAGTTATAAGCACAGAGAAATGCTCAATTTCTAGAAGTGGCATTTCTGTAATGATAATAAAAAACTCCACCTACACCAGTAAGCAGCATTTCTCACTACCATTACAACTATACTAAACATGCCTACTCTACCGGTCATAAATCAGACAATACCCTCTACACATAAGGCAGGGCATTTCCAATGCAATCCTATGAGAAGGCAGCACTCACAGCAGTGAGAAACCAAATAGGCTGTTTGTTAGTACCAGGACAGGCCACGTTACTAGGCACATGTCCTGCCTTCTACATACATGGCACCCTGCCCACAGGGCTAGCTAGGGCCTACCTTAGTGGTGACTTGCATGTAGTAAACGGGGAGTTCTGGGCCTGGCAAGGAAATTTAGATGCCAGGTCCCTGAGGCAGAAAACTGGGCACACAGACCCTGCGCTAGCATGCCTGAAACAGGTTTGAAAGGCTACTTCAGTGGGTGGCGCGAGCAGTAGCATTCAATTTACAGGCCCTGGGTATAGAGATACCACTTTACAAGGGACGTATAGGTAAATTAAATATGCCAATTAGGTATAAGCCAATCATACCAAGTTTACAAGGGAGAGTACATGTGCCTTAGCACAGATTAGCAGTGGTAAAGTGCCCAGAGTCATAACGTCAACCAATAAGGGTCAGAAAAATAAGGAGGAAAAGGGAACAGGGGAATGACCCTGTAAAAGGGCCAGGTCAAACAGGCGGTGTCAGAAATTTCCTGGTTTCTAATGCTCGTGTCTTGAAATTAAAGAAAACTTGGTGGCAGAGTAAATGATTTTCTTTTATGGTTTGTTAATTTCTCATATATATGAGTACATCAAATGAGGAATTTGCCAACATCACGATTTGCAGGCTTGTAGGGCTTTTAACTCAGAATTGTGTGTGGCAGAAGACCATTCAAGTAACATCCTTAACTCTTGCCTTCTGGAGGTCAGTGGGTATATTTCATTGAAAATGCTAAATACAGTGTTTTGGTTGTGAATTGTCACAGCATTCATATCATTTTCTTGACTTATGTGGGTAATGTTGGATGCTAACTTTGTAACAAGAAATATTTACTCCTATATTTTTGATATCACATCCCCAAATGAACTATGCTTTGGGCTGACTGGTGAGTCTCACTTTGTCAAAATGAATCGTAAAATACCTTACAGTTGGCTGAAACAGTTTACTCTGGTGAGAGCATTTGCTAGTAGGCTGCCTGATTTGGAGCTCATTCTATATACTTTGTGAAGATGTGAATTGGCAGTTATACCTATACTGTGTAAAACAATGGCAGCATTACCTATCACTCTGGGCTGATACGGTATTGGATGGACTACCGCTGCTCAATAGCAGTACTCCCTTCTCTTCTTCAGGCTCCCACCACTGGCTAAATTCCATGCCTGGAAATCATATCTTCTGGCTGTAGAGCCCACACACCACTTCATGCAAAAGAGGCCCAACATGCTCCCAGCCCATTCTCTGCACTTTCCACTGCTTACTGTCCACTGCTAACTTCCCTCTTGTGCATTTGTATGGGGATGTTTTGGCACAGGAAAGCTTATCCCCTTTGCTGCCAGGCCTTTTTCACCTCAAGTGCCAAGCCTTTTTTTGCTGTATGGGCCAGTTCGCGCTTAGGCCCTCATAACTTTTTGTCCACATAAGCTACCCATGCCAAATTTGAATCCTCGTTTTCCGACATCATAGTGATTCTAGAGGTACCCAGACTTTGTGGGTTCCCCTGAAGGAGACCAAGAAATGAGCCAAAATACAGCATCAATTTGTTTTTTTAAAAAAAATGATAAAACAGGGCTGCAGAAGAAGGCTTGTAGATTTTTCCCTGAAAATGGCATCAACAAAGATTTTGCAGTGCTAAAATCACCATCTTCCCAGCTTTCGGGAACAGGCAGACCTAAATGAGGAAACCAAATTTTTCAACACAATTTTGGCATTTTACTGGGACATACCCCATATTTACTATCTTTTGTGCTTTCAGCCTCCTTCCAGTTAGTTGCAGAAAAGGGTGTGAAACCAATGCTGGATCCCAGAGGGCTAACCTTTTCTGAAAAGTAGAAATAATTATGAATTCAGCAAGGGGTCATTTGTGTAGATCCTACAAGGGTTTCCTACAGAAAATAGCAGCTGAAATGAAATAAATATTGAAATTGAGGTAAAAAAAGCAAATTTTCTCCATGTTTTTCTCTGTAACTTTTTCCTACAATGTCAGATTTTTTAAAGCAATATACCGTTACGGCTGCTGAACCCTTCTGGTTGTGGGGATATATAGGGCTTGTAGGTTCATCAAGAACCCTAGGTACCCAGAGCCAATAAATGAGCTGCACCTTCCAATGGGTTTTCATTCTATACCGGGTATACAGCAATTCATTTGCTGAAATATAAAGGGGCATATTTATACTCCGTTTGCGCCGGAATTGCGTCGTTTTTTTTGACGCAATTCCGATGCAAAAGTAACTCCATATTTATACTTTGGCGTTAGACGCGTCTAGCGCCAAAGTCCATGGAGTGTGCGTCCTTTTTTAGCGTGGACACCTACTTTGCGTTAATTATATGCAAGCTAGGCATTCCCGTCTAAAAAAGTGACTCCGCGGCATGTGCGCCGTATTTACACTCCCGGGCAAAATTCACGCCCGGGAGTGGGCGGGTCAAAAAAAATGACGTACGGCCGCTTTTGCGCTGTTTTTTAGTGCCTGGAAAAGGCAGGCGTTAAGGGACCTTTGGGCTCAGAAGGAGCCCAGAGGTGCCCTCCCATGCCCCCAGGGACACCCCCTGTCACCCTTGCCCACCCCAGGAGGACACCCAAGGCTGGAGGGACCCATCCCAGGGACAATAAGGTAAGTTGTGGTAAGTATTTTTTTTTTTTTTTTTGTGGCATAGGGGGGCCTGATTCGTGCCCCCCTACAAGCCACTATGCCCAATGACCATGCCCAGGGGACAGAAGTCCCCTGGGCATGGACATTGGGCAAGGGGGCATGACTCCTGTCTTTGCTAAGACAGGAGTCATTTCTATGGGGGTTGGGAGTGGAAATAAATGGTGCAAATCAGTTTGAGGCGAAAAATTTGCCTCAGCCTGACTTGCCCCATTTTTTCCCGCCCAAGCTCCATATCCCCCTATGCCGGCGCTGCCTGGTGTACGTCGTTTTTTTCAACGCACACCAGGCGGCGCCGGCGGCTAACGCCGGCTAACGCCGGCTAACGTCATTGCTTAAATACGGCGCCCGCATGGCGCTTCAGAATGGCGTTAGCCGGCGCTCATTTTTTTGAAGCAAAACTGCGTTAGCGCAGTTTTGCGTCAAAAAGTATAAATATGGGCCAAAGAGTGAAAAATAAGTATCAAGAAAACCTTTGTATTTCCAAAATGGGCACACAATAAGGTGTTGAGAAGCAGTGGTTATTTGTACATCTCTGAATTTCAGGCTGCTCATACTAGCATGTGAATTATAGGGTATTTCTCAAATAGATGTCTTTTTTACACTCTGTCTCACATTTGGAAGAAAAAAATGTAGAGAAAGACAAGGGGCAATAACACTATGCTATTCTGGGTTCCCCCAAGCCTCCTGATAAAAATGGTACATCACTTGTGTGGGTAGGCCTAATGCTCGCGACAGGAAACGCAACATGGACACATCACATATTTATAGTTTTTTGCAAAGTGCCTAGCTGTGGATTTTGGCCTATAGCTTAGGCAGCACCTAGGGAAACCTACCAAACCTGTGCATTTTTTAAATTAGACACCAAGGTGAATCCAAGATGGGGTGACTTGTGGGGCTCTCACCAGGTTCTGTTACCCAGAATCATTTGCAAACCTCAAAATCTGGCTAAAAAACACTTTTTCCTCACATTTCGGTGACAGAAAGTTCTGGAATCTGAGAGGAGCCACAAATTTCCTTCCACCAAGAGTTTCTCAAACTATCCCAATAAAAATGGTACCTCATTTGTGTGGGTAGGCCAAGTGCCCACAACAGGAAGTGCCCCAAAACACAACATTGACACATCATATTTACCCAAAGAAAACAGAGCTGTTTTTTGCAAAGTGCCTAGCTGTGGATTTTGGCCTCCAGCTCAGCCGGCACCTAGGGAAACATACCAAACCTGTGCATTTTTTAAAGCTAGACACCTTTGGGAATCCAAGATGGGGTGACTTGTTGGGCCTTTACCAGGTTCTGTTACCCAGAATCCTTTGCAAACCTCAAAATGTGGCAAAAAAAACACTTTTTCCTCACATTTCGGTGACAGAAAGTTCTGGAATATAATAGGAGCCACAAATTTCCTTCCACTCAGTGTTCCCACAAGTCTTCCTATAAAAATGATACCTTACTTGTGGTGGTAGGCCTAGTGTCCATGACAGGAAATGCCCCAAAGCACAACGTGGACACATCACATTTTCCCAAAGAAAGTAGAGGGGCTCTCACCAGTTTCTGTTACCCAGAATCCTTTGCAAACCTCAAGATTTGGCAAAAAAAATACTTTTTCCTCACATTTTGGTGACAGAAAGTTCTGAAATCTGAGAGGAGCCACAACTTTCTTCCCACCCAGCGTTCCACCTAGTCTCCCGATAAAAATGGTACCTCACTTGAGTGGGTAGGCCTAGTGCCCACGACATGAAATGCCCCAAAACACTATGTGGACACATCAAAATTATCAAATATAAAACTAACTGTTTTTGCGGGGGGCACTTGGTTTTTGTTCCTGGGCTCAGCAGCCACATAGGGAAACCTACCAAATGCAATCCTTTCTGAAAACCGACACCCGAGGGAGTCCAGGGTGGTGTGACTTGCGTGGATTCCCCAGTGTTTTCTTAGCCAGAATCCTTTGCAAACCTCAAAATGTGGCTAAAAAACACTTTTCCCTCACATTTTGGTGACAGAAAGTTCTGGAATCTGAGAGGAGCCACAAATTTCCTTCCACCCAGCGTTCCAATAAGTCTCCCGATAAAAATGATACCTCACTTGTGTGGGTGGCCCAGGTGCCAGCAGCAGAAAAATTTATAAAACGTGTAGAGGTTGAGGGAATAGCACAGCGAGTTGATAAGCACATACTTTTCTTTTATACATCTTTTAGGCTGACTCTGCTTTGGGGACTCACACAAGTGAGGTATCATTTTACTTGGGAGAATGAGGGGACCGATGGGTGGTAGGAAATTTGTGCTGGAGCGGTGATCCTACAAAGAAAAGTGAGGAAAATATGCTTTTTTAAGCAAATTTTGAGGTTTGCAGAGGAGTCTGGGTAAGAAAATGTTGGGGGATCGAGGCAAGCCACATCTCCCTGGACTCCTTGGGGTGTCTAGTTTGGTAGGTTTCCCTCGATGAAGGCCACACCTGGGACCAACAACATAGGTGCCCCCACCCCAAACACAGGTAGTTTTGCAATAGATCATTTTGATGTGTCCACGTACTTACGTGATGATCCAAACACTAAAATTGTGAAAAGAAACACACTTAGGTTATGTTAAAAAGACCCCTCATGCACCAATCAAGTTGGTGGCATGCTTCATCATTGGGGTTTCACCCGAGACACCTAGCGTGTCACGGGTGTGGTGCGACGCCTGATTAAAGCGGAGCAGACATTGTTCTTTTTACCACACATACTGGTTAGATTTGGCACGTGGGTAAGTGATGGTTCAGTAGAACAAATTTTATTAACAAGAGATTTCACAAAAATGAAATGCATTGTTAATAACTGAAAGGCCAAAAAACTGAACTAATGACTCACAGCTCGCAGCTGCAAAGCCACGACAAGGCACCAACCGCTTTACAGTCTATTCACACACCTTTCACACATGAGATGCAGAAGACCATTTACGCAACCAGCCATGGGCCCAGCACATTAAAACACTCGCATCGACAGACAGTGCCACTCAAGTGCCCATCACTTACATACGCCCACATGCCTGATACAGCAATCACACCAGCTGATGGGAGTGCGTGAATTAGTGTTTGGCTGGCATTGTGTTGCAGTAGCCAACAGCAAGTCAATATTTACACCGCTAGCCAAGCGCCACCCCACGCACACTGCCAGCCAAGTGCTACGCCATGCACACCGCCAGCCAAGTGCCACCCCACACGCACCACCAGCCAAGTGCCACCCTACGCACACTGCAAGTCAAGTGCCATCCCACGCACCCTGCCAGCCAAGTGCCACCACACACACACCACCAGCCAAATGCCAGTCCATGCACACTGCCATCACTTTTTTGTGTGTTTTTAAACAACAAAGAAAGCACTAATTATAAACAAGCACAAAACCACAAACACAAAAGCTCTAACTCATGGGTACTCACAAACATTTTCCCCGGGGCCAAAAAGTTTGGTCTGTGATGTGCCTGGGGGCCGCATTGATGCCAGGGCAGTGGCAGTCGGGTGGGGTGGCTAGGGGGATGGGTGGCAAGGTAGGTATAGGGGAAGCAAAAGATATACATCTAGTGGCTGAAACAAACAATGGGAAACCAGAAAACCTGGAATTAATCCTGGTTTACCAACTTTTACAAATTATGTGATCCAAGGCAATTGTTTAGTGTCACTTTCCCTCCTTTATCTGCATTATCACATTTAAGATGATCTCAAAATACATGATTTATGGTGTGCGCTGCACAAAACCTCCTTCTATGTTTGATTTAAAAAACTGTAGTGTTGTTTATGTATGATAGGAACACAGGCCACACTTAAAGTGCACATACCAAGTGACTTGCCTCTTTAATTTACTATTGGTGGTGTTCTCAGGGTAAGGGAAATAACTAATGTTTCCAAATTTATGTTTGAAAACTATCACTTTTAAATGAATACATCTCAATGCACTGATAAAATAAATTGTACTAAGGTGAAAAGGATCTGCATGTTAACTAAACACACTTTTTTAATTTTGAAGAGACTGTCTTAAATTTACACTTATGCTGTCTTTAAAAATGAAGGCGTTTCTAAAGTTAAGTGCAGGAGTCCCTCGTTACTTTCTTTCTTTAAAACCAATTAAGTTTGAAATAAATGGTTGTGTGTGTATTTAATACATTTATTGTTAGTGCGGAGTCGAGCAAACAGCTGCCCAGTGCTGCTGTTGCCCCAGGGGCCGCATGTAAAGGTCAGAGGGGCCACATGAGGCCTGAGGGCCTTACTTTGAGAATCCCTGCTCTAACTGATTACATGACAGTAATGCCAACCATGAAACGGAACATTTGGAAATATAAAACAGCAATTTACGCTCACGGTATTTCCCAATAATTCTTCTGTGTGTGGTAGCTCCTGAAACAGCCACCCACACACAGCCCAGGTTTTGAAGGACAATCAGGGCAGTACATCCTAGTTTCCTTCCTGATACCTCTTCGAGCACAGACTCTACATCTCTTAGCAGGAACGTTTTTTTTGGCCGTGGGAGGAATGTGCTCAGCAAAGTGACGATCTTTCAATCTAGCCACATCCTCCACCACTAGGAACTCTTGTTTGTTCCAGCACAACAAGGCTCGCTATGATAGACTCCTAAAATTTCACAAATGTCATCCTTGACTCTGGAGAACTATCCTTGAACACAAAAAAAGCATTAAAAGTTGCCAAGTGAAACAGGTGAACTGCTAATTTCTTATACCAAACAGAATCCTTAAGAGCAGCAGTGTAAGGTTCCAACCTCTGATCTACTCTATGCACACCACCTATGTGCTTATTGTAGTCTAAAATATACACAGGTTTGCACACTTCAGCAACTTGACCCCAAAAGGCCACAGGTGAAGTACTCTCATCATGGATGGTAGTTAGCATGTACATATCCCTCCTGTCTACAAATTTCAGAGCTAGCAGCTCATCATTCTGCAAGGCACTGCACTGTCCCCTTTCAAGTTTTTACAGACAAGCTCTCTTGGATAGCCTTTACGATTAGAGCGGATTGTGACACAAACAACAGTGTCCACTCTGAACAACTCCTTGAACAACTGAACTCCAGTGTAGAAGTTATCTACATATAAATGGTGACCTTTGTTAAACAGTTGTCTACCAAGTTCCCACACAATTTTATCACTAACTCCAAAAGTAGGTGGACAACCAGGGGAGTCAATTCTGGAATCCCTACCAGTGTAGACCTGGAAATTATAAACATATCCTGTACTACTTTCAGACAGCATATACAATTTAATTCTATACTGTGCCCTCTTGGTAGGAATGTACTGCCTAAAACCCAAATGACCCTTGAACAGGACCAAAGACTCATCATCTACAGATATGATCAGGGACAGGTCTAATCTGAAAAAGACGGTCAGAATCGGGGTGATCTTGTGGCAAGGCTAAAGTATTATCTACAAAATGCAACATCCGAAGAAGAAGCTCATACCGATTACGACTCATGATTGCAGGAAATATAGCAGTTGCCATCATGGGACGAATAGACCAATTTGAAGACAGTCATGGCTTCCTTATCAGCCCCATCAAAAAAGTTAAACTCAAGAACTTTTTCAACTCCTCCAGTGTTGTCCCTCAAATACTGCTCTGCATACAAATTAGTCTGCTCAACAGTCTCTTACAAAAATATATCGTCCATAAACAACTCAAAGAAGTTGACAGGCAAAAAGTTTTCAGTATTAACTCGACACCCTGGAAAACCAGAAAACACAGGCAACTGTGGCTGCCCCATGTTTGGTGCAACCGACGTGTCAGATCTTCCAAAGGAAAGTCTTTTAGCTGCTGGCTGCTGCACCATTGGCACATCAGTGTCCTCCTCTAAAACAGGCACTTCATCAGTGGCTTCATCATCAGATGATTCCTCTCTGACAGAGAATTGACTTCCAGAATCTTGCACTTCCTCCTCTGCCTCAGATGCAGAGTCAGTCTCATAATCATAGTCAGAAGACGACTCAAAAAACACACCAACAACCTGCTGAGCGGTCAACCTGCGGCTAGCCATGACCAACAACCAGCACTGTGTAGGATAAGTAATAAACAAAGTGTAGCTTTATCACTAAGAATTATAAACTCAAAAACTATACCACTCATTTCCCTGAAAAAGTTTGACTCACCAGCAACTACTCTGCACAGCCACAGCAATCACCAATGATATCCCACTAAAAAGAAAAAAGAAAAGCAAATTAGACATAAGACAACACAAATATCATTGTGCATAAATCTAAGGACACTTTCACACACAATCCTCCATTTAGTACACCACCTACAAATATGTCATTCATGCATGGCAACAATACTCCTTTGGAATAAATTTATTTACTTACTTAAAACATACAACTACGCAAACTGCAGGAAAACTACTGCCAAAACCGCAACAAGCCACAGCAAAGGAAGCAAAAGCTTTGAATTAGAACAAAAAGGAGAAATAAACTGTTATAATCACAAATGCAAATACTTTGCCAGTAGACAAACACCCCGCCAACCACCATTTATACATTTTCCCTTGTGTCTAGTGTTCTCTGCTTGGGGGCAGAAATGGCATAGAATATATTGTTCCCTTTGAAGGGCGACCCTTGCCCAAGGGGCCACCCCACCACAAAGAGCACATACACACATGATCCCAGGCGCTAAGTGGTTTCTGCCCCCCTTGGGCCTAAAAAAATAGGCTGATCTGCCCTTAAGTGCATTTTGCCCCTTGGAGCAAACCCTTGCACCTTGGGGCGCCCCCAACACAAAAAAAAAAGAAGAAAAAAAACTCTGGCATCTTTATGGTTTCTGCTCCCCCTGGGGGCAGTAGGGCCTAAATAAATAGGCCAATCAGCCCCCAAAGGGGGCACAAATTGCATAGATTATATTGCCCCCTTTGGGGGGCGACCCTTGCCCAAGGGGCCACCCCCCCACACAAAGCATACACACAGACATGATCCCTGGTTTCTAGTGGCTTCTGCCCTCGAAAATAAAAGGCAATGGTCCCCCAAGGGGGAGCAACCCTTCCAGCGCGTCTTGCATCCTTTGATGATGTCAGCGTGCGGTCATGCGCTGATGTCATTGGGGTGTCGGGGGGTCGAGGGTGGAAGAGAAAGCAATTCCCCTTCCAACCCTAACCTGGGGGGTGGCCCTTGCAGGGAGCGCTGGTGCTTTCCCCGAAGGCCGGTACCAGGATGTAATGGTTGCATCTGTGGCGCCTCAGCACCACAGCCACAGACGTAACCGTTACGTCCACAGCAGGGAAGGGGTTAATTATGAGAAATCGATAGTAAACAAATCAGTGCTGGTACACTGATGGGTCACACTATACCTCAGATGAAGCTGGGAAACTTTTCACCCCTCTATGACAGTTGAAGATGCAAACTTTTGCCTGACTTCGTGAGCAAAGTAGAATACAGTGCCTGATCTTAGTATGATTAAATACAGAGCATTTGTTGTATGTGGCTTTAAAGCAATGATTGGTAAATTTAGTGAAAACTGCTAAATCTGTGCAATTTCCCAAATACGGATTTAGGTCTGACAAAAAGTAGACGAAATTAGAAAGCTCGCGTTATTACATACATCACAAACACTGAGTTACTCTGCTTACATCTCTTCATTCACATCTGACCCATCCATGCCATTATTTAGCCTTACAACCTATAGAGACAGTGAGATACACAGTTCTCTACTCTGGAATATATTCTAATACCAATTTGTTTTGCCAAAGTGCCACAACCAGCCTACATATCCTACTAGACACAGAATCAATGTGTTTCTTTATGAGTGCCTCACTAAGATTTGTGTGCTCTGTTTTGACTCCAAAATCACTACCCCACCACCTTGTTTCAACATTCTCACTGCCCGCAAAAATGGCAACACTTCTCTCTCTAATATATATATATGCTGAGGCTGAAAACATCCTTAGTTACATATGCGGACTTAAAATGACTTACGGCTACTTAATTTCAGGGAGAATGCAAACGTGATGTATATCTCTTACTCTTAAACAGGTACCAATTTGTGTTACTTATATATATATATATATATATATATATATATATATATATCACCAATATATCACCAAGTAACACAAAGTTACACAAACAAGTTTTCTGTTTTGACCCAAACGTTTTGAAACAACATTCATGCTACAAACTTTCCTTCATGTCATTAAACTCGTTGCCATTCTCAGCCGTCCACCTGACGTCCACCATTTTAATAAAAAGAGCTCTTACATTTATACAAACGTATTATGATATTCTGTCACCCCCTAAAACTTTGCCAACTCTTTTTTTATTTGGAGTCAGAGAGATTCAAAACTGTGTGAATGAAGTGATAGTGTGCTTTAAATAAAAAATATTTTCTTTGTCAAATCAACACTTCTCATGTTTCAATTTAGGTCCACAATCCTCTAAGCTACTCAAGACCAATTCAACCTATTCTTTGGCTCAACATCAGAGCTAACTCTCAGCAGTATGTCATCTTGTTATATGTTAATACCATCAATTCCCTTCAACACTGTTTCCATGCCCTTTGGAATATGAAAGTTGCTGTGATCAAACAAATTAGTTTCCTCAAATATCCTTGGGTTTGAAAGAAAAATGATGCAAGATGTCTTCTTTGATTCCTTTACATTCGTTCTGACTTTGAGGAACTTCAGATCGTGACCATAGATTGATCAAACCTTCTCCAGTTTAATAGTGGTCTTACAAACCACAAAACAGGCATGGGTAGCATGCCAAACAAGATTTATTTCTTCTTTAAAGAAGTCTCATCTGCCACAGACCTTTGCTTGACACTATTATCATGAAAGCCTCTTTGCAACCACCCACTCAATGTTATACAGAGATCCAGAACACAGGACATGTTTACAAACCCCTAACTCTACCAGATTCTCACTTTTTGTGACATTCCGGTGGCGCTGTACACTGCGCTGTATTTACAAGTCAGCATTAAGCCTCTTTTTGGGGCTTAGTGCCACCTTGTAAATACAGCCCATTTACATGCATCACTTAGCGTGTAAGGGGCGTGCAGTGGGTGTTGAACACCCATTACAATCTGATGCTGCCCTAAATTTATGGAATTTTGAAAACCTGAGGAAGTGCCAAAATCTAACGTCACTCCAGGGGTGGCATTAGCATGGCGCAATGAGGAGAAATGGTTTGATTTCTCTTTTTTGCTCTTTCTATTTGTGATGCGTCCACATATAAGGAGCAAATCACCAGTACAGATTGGTTTTGTTCAGGAAAGTGTCCCTTCCTGCACAAAAAACAATCTTCCCCGCAATGCAGCCATCCTTGCACCATGGCACAAGTGTGGCTGCATTGACGGTCAGCAGCTAATTTAGCGCCGATGCAGAGAGAAACGCAGGGATGTGCGCATCCTTTTAAATAGGGTGCATTTCTGTGTTTTAGAAGTGACAGAGCAGCGCTGCCACTTTTGCTGTAGAGGCTGAGGTGTGCCACTTCTAGTAAATATTCCCCCCTGTATCATGAATGCTCTATTCACAGAGATGTTATGTTGAGAAATCAGGTAACACGGTGAGATTTAAAATATTTTTAAAATAAGAGAACCTCTCTGATATTTTCACCGACAATTACAACATTTAACCATTGCGGTATTGAATCTGAAAAGGAAGTTCCATGAGTGCACTCGGTAACAGGGAAAACCTATAAAAGAAAGTAAGATCAAAAAGTCCCAGAAATAATATATATATTGGCATACTTTATAAGAGGAGGGAAGGGGCATTGTATAAAATTTGACATAAACAAGCAGGACCGATAAGCAAAGAGGTGTATTGAGACTTTTAAGCACCTTCATATATCTTCCTATCATTGATGTTTTAGATGGGAAGCCTCTTTTGGATATAGCACATCTAACAAAATAAATTCTGGTCTATTCTTCAAAACTAGTTTTTCGTTTCTTGTTACAAAGCATACTAAGAAATATAGGGGGTCATTACAACCTCAGCGATCTTTGAAAAAGACCGCTGAGGCTGCGGGAGACAGAATACCGCCATTGCCGGCGGTATTGCTGGCTCCCTATTATGACATTTCCGCTGGGCCAACGGACGGTAACAGTGTTACCGTCCGCTGGCCCAGTGGAAATGTCACATCAAATTGCTGCCCGCTCGTAATAGAGCCGGCGGCAATGCTGATGTGCAGCGGGTGCAGTAGAAATGCGCAACGGGGCTATGCCTGGGGGGCCCTACACTGCCCATGCCAAGTGCATGGCCAGAGCAGGGGCCCCCCAGGGGCACCCCAAGTCCCCTTACCACCAGCCTTTCCATGGCGGTGTTTACCGCCACGGACAGGCTGGCGGTCGGGGACTCATAATCCCCAGGGCAGCGGTGCTTGCACCACTGCACTGGGGATTATGACCGCCAGGCGGAAGCCTGGCGGTATGTTGGAGGGGCCGGCGGTATGTAATAGATGGCGGAACACCGCCAGCCTGTTGGCGGTGTTACCGCCATCTTACCGCCGGCCGCCAGGGTCGTAATGACCCCCATAATATTCAACTTTCACACTGCATTTTTTTATATTTATCTCAGTAGAAAACTGACTCGGGAAGGCAGAAGTTTTGGACGAAATAAAATTACCCTATTTACCTTTTTCACCTAATAGAATTTATTACTTCACATCGAAGACTGAGAGCATATTTCCTTAAGATACATACTACAAAAAATGAGATTTAAATCTTTGTAATGAGCAAATAAAAAGCACCAGGCAAAAAGCAATATAACAAATTACAATTACTTCCCCTCTAAAACCCCTAGCAGCGTTTGGTTACATCATAAATTTTCCTTATGATACATACTGCATATTTTCAAAACGGATTGGTTTGTTTTGGCCTACGTATATGTGGATATGTACTCGGAGCGCTGGAACTAGAGGTGTGGCAGGTGCTGCAGCACCCTGAGACAACCTTACAGGAGTCAAAAAGGAGAATACTCAGTAAAGAGGCTTTGCATTTTATGGGTGAGCACGAAGTGCTCCGTCCATTCTGTAATCTCTCTTTGGGCTTCAAACCACACCCATTCCACGTCAGTCACTTACATTGGTTCGTGGGCTTGCCTTTTAAAATCTGCTTGCTTTAATTTGTGAAAGGCATGCATACGTTTAGCCCACCTACACAGCACTGGTAAGGTACCAAAAACATACGAGGCTAGATGTTTTCAGCCTGGAGTCCAGACTACCTTATCTGTTTATTTTCCACGCAGCACGATGCATTTTACATAGCGTGATTGCGGTGCATTGTTTTTTTGCTTTACACGCTAATAGTTCTAACTCTAACAAATGCGAGACCCGTTGCATTGAAAATGCTTGTTGTATCTTTTAGCACTTGATGTGTATTTAAATACAAAGATCACATTTCAGGCAGTGTCTTCTAACAAACTGGGCAAATATTGGAGGAATATAGATTTACAAATGAGAGAATTTTTTTTTTATTCTGAAGTCTAGTGGATACAAATATTTTAAAAAGATCAAAACAAACTGATAAACTTTAGCTGTGTGATAAGCATGTCAAAAGGACACATTTTGGTGCATAACATTAGCGCATTGTTTGATCATCAGCACATTCAACAGTAAAACTGTATATATCCTGCAAATTTATTTACCATTTCAACAAGACATGGAAAATATGCTCCTTTACTTGGCATTACCTTACCACGCCATGCCTAACTCATATATTTGGGACAATGTGCTGCAAAATGCACCACTGGACGCTTGCGCAATGCTACGATACTCCTGTTGAATGGAGATGGCTTATTTGCTACACTTCATGTAGGAGGTTGATTTTTTCACAAACCCTGTGACTTCATTGATGTAACATTGATTACAGCACCCACGCTCAGAAAATTGTCCTAGCACCATTGTATGTGACTACATACTACATATATGTATATTTACAAAACTGGTTGCAAAACTTTGGTATATTTCGGCTAGCACACAACGCAAACTGGTAACATTCTTTACAGGGATCTATGGTTCATCCAATATGCCTCTGCTGTCTAAAGACAAATGTGCTACATAAAATACTATAAAAGAAATTACTGAGTCTATATATTCTAAGTTGATATTGAGAAGAGGATTGGTACAAATATCTGTCTACCGTATATGATGGTATCGATACTGAGGAATGATATGGTGTCATCAGGAAGATGGGTGGGAATATGAGACTAGATTTTTCCCCACAAAAAATAAAAGAAAGTATTGTAGCACTTAAATTAACTAAAGCGGCCAGCCCAGACAATCTCCCAGCTATAATAATGAAAAAAACATTGATTGGTGGACTACATTTTTCAATTATACTTTTTCAAAAATTCTTGATTACGTCCATTTTCCAGGGAATTGGAATGGTGCCATGATAAGACCGATCCATAAAAAGAAGGACCCAATACAACCAAAAAAAATATCGGCTGATAAGTGCATTAGACGTAGGTGAAAAGGTATTCACAAATATATTGCTGGGATTAATTAAAGAATGGACAGAGGAAAATGATGATACCTGTAGATCACTTCAGGTAACATACTTGACGGAGGTATCACTACCTCCATCAAGTATGTTACAAGCTATCAGAGCAGAATGGCAAATGACGGCATGGACTTACCAGGGACTCCAAGCAACGCAGAAGTTTTGGTTAAGCATAAGAGACGAGGGGATTTGTAAGATTGCGAGACTGTGTAAAAAGATATAACAATAAGCAAATTGTATTGGGTGCTACAAGCGAGAGGACGGTTAGAGAAGATCTGTGTTCTCTTAGGCTTCCCAGGAATCAGTGGCGCGGTGCACAGATCCCAAAACAAAATTTACAAACAATAGTGAAGGAAAGGGCAAGAGAAATAGATCTGAAGTATTTAGAGTGGAAAATATCAACTCAGGCTATGATAGGGGGATGGAGGAACCCGGAAAATGTTCCCTATACAGAGACTCTACCTAACCAAAGATTAAGGGACGCAGTGTTAAAATTCTGAATTGGGCTGAATCCAGGCTATATGGACCCTAAAGCGAAATAATTTCTCAAGGATACTCAGGGTTTATGCACATGTGGCTTACAACAGAAATTCAGCACGCAACACCTACTTTTGGATTGCTATTGTTTTTTTCAGAGGTGCGTAAGAAGTTTTTAAAAACAGTTTTTAAGGAATATAATATTATTAATCGGGTTCAAGCGCTTAGGCTACTAATAGACATGAGATTCTTGAATGTAACTTGTGCGCTAGGCCAATTTCTAATAGGATTAAGAGGGGTCTTAACTGAACTTACAGTGCCGGGTATACCGTATGGAGTAAAGGCGAACAAAGAATTTGAAATGGCACAAATAGATTGTTTTTAAACTGGTTGATGGAAATATGGAAATTCTGCCACGTTATAAAGTGGCCAGATGTAAAAATGTAGAGCACTTTATATTGGAAATTGCACTTTATGTCATTATAAGGATTTGAGTCCCGTTAGAATTGTATGTGGGATAATTTGGTTAGCATGCAGTTTTTTTAAAGAACTACTAGGAAATGAAATTGGTTGAATGCTAAAATAACTTAATGAATTATGTAAGTAGAGTTTGTCAATAAGATTTAGCATTATGAATTATGTATGTGAATGTATTATGTGATAGGGAATCCTTTTTTTGTTTGTTTTTAATTAGTTTTGTATAATTGTCTTCTTATGTATAGGCTTTTATGTCAAACTTTGTATATTTTATTATTTTTATACTTTTAAGGTTTGAGCCAAATAAAATAATTTATGACTGACTGACTATTTGAAAACTGTGATTTTGAGTGTTCCCAAAAGCACTTTGTCTCCCATGGGCATACAGCTCCTTGGATTTTGTGTCCGTAAGATGAGCAAGTAACTATGATTAAGCATGGGCTCTTAAGTGCATTTAAGGAAGCTAAGACATTCGCATGATGATGCCAATTGATAGGGCCTGAGATGGCCAGTACAGCTATGTACCTACACGAGGATGAAAAAGCTGACTTTTCCAGGGTTTGAGCATTGTATTGAGAAATATGGTTAGAGGCAGTGATCGTACTTTGATTAGTTCTTCAGGCTTTTTGAAGAAGAACAACCTAATTTTAGATGGGCAGTCAGGCTCACAGATTATTGACAAGATACAAGGGAGAAGCAAGGGTTTGGCAAGGTTGGTACATTTTCCTCAATGCATTGATTACGTGGATCAGGAATATAAGAGGACAGATGAACCGGTTTTGGAGTCCCTGAAAACTGATAAAGGGCTCTGCAGTGTTGATGTAGGCTGAAGGTAGTTACACAAGTCCAGTAAGTGATTTTGGGGGCATTTCAGATCACGCCATATAAACAGAGCTACTGGACAGAATAGTGAATCTGCTGGGTAGGATCTAAAAGAAAAACATCCAGTAGTTCATATGAGAAACATGACAGATAAAATGTTATTTAATTGTATCAGTGTTTTTGGATCTTTTAACAAATTTAACATTAGTTTCTGTTTCTTTCAAACATCTAACTAAAACCTTACTTTAACTGTTGGAGTTAACTTGATCATACTCATATATATCTGACACTAATTAAAATGTAGTGGCTGCAAGAAACCCCTCTATGTGTACCCACGAGCGATGAGTCAGGCCCTGTTGCAAATCCAAGGCTGACCACAGCCCTTAGTCATGCGGGGCATGAGATTGGCTGGGTGTTAGATGCAGGGTCTGGCCAGAAGCATAACATTTAGCAGTGCAATGGGTTTGGCTGCCTACAAGGGTTTGGGTGCAGGGCCTGGCAGAAGACTAGGCCATGCTGCCAACCCCGTGCCGCTCACAATAAAAATTCACCAGTTATAGTTATCTTAAGTAACTATAACTCTTGGCTTAAAATACCTATTACTTGAGCCATCGGCGTGCACTGCTTATGATCTATCATATTACATCACTCATAACATGCTCTATGACATCACTGCAATATCTGAAATTACATAATTGATGACAATAATATGCATGATAATGTGCATGATAAGGGTGCGAGTTATAGTTACTTTGGGGCACTAATTCTAGTTACTTGTGATAACTACAACTGATTAATTTCTGTGGTTTAGTTTGTTTAGAATGGTATGTTAACTGACATTTAACTTTATTGTAACCATGTGGCCAGACAACCAAGCCCAATTAGATGTCAAAACCCTACCACACACAGCCTTCACCCTGTGCAAAACTCGTACTTAAGAGACTACTCCTTTAAAACACCCAAGCCAGATTAGGGTATTTAAATTCCTATATACATACCTGTGCACAGCTCTTCATTCAGAGCCATCCCTCCACTTCCTGAGACAATTATTTGGGAAAGTCCCTACTACATGCAGTCTTTGCCCTTCAGAAAACCTAGCCCCATTAGGTAGCCAAACCTCTACTACAAAGGGCTCCCACCATGTGCACAACTCGTCATGGAGAGGGTACACCTTCCAGACAACCAAGCAACATTAAGTTACCAAAACCCTACTATGCACTGCCGTCACCCACTTAGGACAAAGAGGCCTCTACCTACAACCGCTTAAAGCCCAGTTAGATGGTGAATCTCCTATCATGTACAGCCTTTGTCCACACACGCAAGTACCATTAGAAGTCCATCCATGTTGTAAAAGTTTACACTCGTTAGCTGTAGAGAAGCCAACAATACTTTGCTTAACTGTATCTCATTAAATAGCTTTCAGGGTCAGAAGTGTTTACAAAACTGTTACACTCACTGTATGATATCATCAGTGATGTCATCAATGATGCCATTTGAGATGTCATAAATGATATAACTGAGCATATCATGAGTGATGTAATATGTAAGGCCATAAGCAGTGCATCACCAATGACATCACTCACTATAAGCTTCATATACTGGAAGTACCACAAGCTACACCTGTGCCCAATTTTCTATACTTAATTAACTGTTAATGGACATAACTTTTGTCAAAATGCAGGACATATTGCATATCACATTTTGTGGATGTTATCCTCTTTTACAGGTATTCAAACAAACAAAATAATTAATTGGACCTTAATTTGTATAACCCATTTTTTTAAGTCTTAAACACATCCTGCTAATATGTTCACTCTCTGTTTGCCTTAAAGGGAGCACCCTATTAAACACCTCACACAACCTGCAATTTTGAGTTAAGATGTGTATGGGTATGATAGGTATGCATTAGCCACTGACATGGCACCTTCAATCAGGCCTACGGGCAATACTCTGCAGTTTGGTAAAATACACTACCCACATTCTTAAGAGGAGCAGAATGATGTGCACTATTAGAGCCATGCTTACAAACACTCTTTGTATTACACCACCTCTAAGTGGGTCACCACTACATTGTACTTTCTTTAATAATGTTCAATGTCTCAAAATCTTCAGGGCGCGTTCAGCAAATAAATCCCTACACCATATAAACCTACACTTTACTTAGACTATGCCTATATTACTGAATGACAACTATTTCACATGGCATGTGTCCAGACATCCACAGATGGAAACATTGTTGTGAACAGAATTTTCAGTTTTAATCACAGATTTCAGGCAACAAACTTTGGGCATGATTTAGAACTCGGGGGACAGGTTACAGATATCCTGTCTGTCGAAATCTAAATCCCATTCTCTCCTTAGACTTCGGTGCGTGGGATATCCGTCACGATTGTGACAGTGTTGGACTTTTTTCCTTATGCAAGGTCATCCCCAGTCTTTTTGCCTCCTGCCTCCTATTTTTTCTGACCTGTCGCTATTGGCTCTAGGACTCTGAGCATTCTATCACTGTTGACCAGTCTTAAAGTGCAGGTCCTCTCCCATCTAAAATTGGTATGATTGTCTTATACCTAATTGGCATATTTAATTTACCTGTAAGTACCCTTGTACAGTGATATCTATATACCCAGGGCCTGTAAATTAAATACTACTAGTGGGCCTGCAGTGCTGCTTGCGATACCCACTGAAGTAGACTTTCAAATCTGTCTCAGGCCTTCTAGCGCAGGGCCTGTGTGCACAGTTTTCTGCCACAGGGACCTGGCGTCTAAATATACTTGTCAAGCCCAGAAATCCCCTTTAACTACATGTAAGTCACCCCTAAGGTAGGCCCTAGCTAGCCCTATGGGCAGGGTGCCAAGTATGTAGAAGGCAGGACATGTGCCAGGTTGCGTAGCCTGTCCTGGTAATGACAAGCAGCCTAACTTGGTGTCTTACTTCTGTGAGTGCTGCCCTCTCATAGGATTTCATTGGTAATGCGCTGCCTTATGTGTAAGGGGTATTGTCTGATTTACGAGGGGTAGCGTAGGCATGTTTGGTATGGTTGTGATAGTGACGAGAAATGCTGCCTATTGGTGTAGGTGTTTTTTTTATTACTATCACAGAAAGTGTGCATTTATCTGTGCTTATGACTCTAGTGTTTTGCAGCTTGCTTCCAATCCACGTCTGGGCAGACTGACAGTTGGGGCTTTGTGCATACTTTTCAGACAACCTGAACACAGGGAGGGTGGAGGTGTCACAGAGGTGCATCTACATACTGTAAAGCCTTCCTGGGCTGAGAGAAGGGAGAGGTGGGGCACACCTGCATCAGTAAAGGCTGTGCCCTTGACTTGCACAATGGGGTCGTTTACCCCCCACTGATGTTTGGAGCCTGTGCTAGAGGAGACAATGGGCACTCCCAGAACCAGTTGTAACTGGTTGGAACCCCCTCTCCTCCCCATTGCAAAACACACTGTAAACTTAGTATACGTTCAGGGGAATTTTCTCCACAATTTAGACATCATTTGGGACATTCTGCGAACTCCAGGAACCTTACCTGCAGCTCGACAGGATGCTTTGAAAGGACTCACCAGGACCACATTGGACTGATGCTTCTGTGCTGACCTGTGACCTGCCTGGTCGCAAGGAGGAACTGCCACTGCTTGCACCTCCTTGTTTATGCCCACAAAAGAATGTCTTCTCAGGCCCCAGGAGGGGTCCAAGCTTCAAAAGATTCACCACAGGACTCGGGGTAAGGCGCAGGGAGTGCCTCCTTCTCCCGGTCTCTTCCCTAGGAGCAGGACCTCCTTTTTCTTAAAAACTGGTAGTTTTATTTCATCACCAACAGGGAAGGAAGAACTACATGGAGGCCCCCTTCCTCTCTCCCTAATCACTTGTTTGGTCTCGTCTGGCCCCCACCTCGCGGATAGCATATGAGGAGGCTGAGGCAGGCCCCCAGGAGCACCGTGTGGCCCCCGTTGTACGCACCTTTAGGCATTGGGAGTGCCTCTTCTGCAGAAACCAGGTACTTTTGAGAAAGTATTGGCTCAATGAGCCTAGTATGAACCTTGGGTTATATGTTTTTACCTGCTTTCCTGCCATTACATATATGTTCAGATGCTCCTTTTATGGGCATGACATTCTGATATGTATTTTTGATGACTTGTGATATGTTCTGTAATGTTCCTTTTATGGGTATTTATGAGGTATTCATGACAAGTGCATAGAATTCTTACTGTAATTCCTGACTACTGCTTGTGTTGCAGAATCCTGAGTACTTACGTGTTCTAATGTGACAGCTGCATATTCTTGCAGAGTATTAGTAACTTGTGTAACATTCTGACAACTGCTAAGGTAGCAGGGTATTACTAACTTGTAATGTTGGTCTAATTATGTTTTGTGCAATACAGTTTATTTTTACATAGCTCAGTGTTGGGTTTACTTTGTGGTGTACATTTTGCATCACTTGTGTAGTGTGTGTTGTGCAAAGCTTTACACATTGCCTCTGGGTTAGGCCTGACTGCTCGTGCCAAGCTACCAAGGGGGTGAGCAGGGGTTATCTTGGACGTGTAACTCCCTTGCCCTGACTAGAGTGGGTGGGTTCTGCCTGGCTTAGGTGCATACCCTAGCCAACCAGAAACCCCATTTCTAACATATAGGATTTAGATTTCAGTGGACAGGATATTTGTCACCATTGCAATGGAGTATCCTGTATGCCAATATCTAAATCAGGCCCTTAGTTGTTTTTTATATTGACAGGAGCAGAACAGCTCCCCCAACAAATCCATTTTACAAGAAAGATGACAAAACACCCTTTGACAAAGCAATACACGGCTGGGAGCCAAAGCCAGACCTATTGGCTTTGCCACTAATTATTTTCCCATCTGTCTGAGTGTCTGAAGCAATGCAATGCACAGTTCATACCAATATGGAAAAATCTGTATTGCGTGGTTCTTCAATTGCAAGGTTGAATGGTTGTACATCGATCTTGCGTGAAATAATTGTGGTATAGGCTACTTTGGCATGAGTGAGACCCTGGGCAAGAGATAACCAAATATTTAGGGAAGTATAATTCTTTTTGATGGGCTATTGAGTTGATGTGAGATGTTATGCACATAATCAGACAACATGTAAGAGTTATAGCTCCTTTTCAATGTGAATACACAGAATCAAGATTCTCATTTGAGAATTGCTTTTCACTACATTTAAATGTTATTTTATTTCCCTCTTTATTATATTGTTTTGATACTCTAGGGACTATGGGGAGAGGATTACAGAGGGTAGGAAATAACTGCGAAAATAAGGAGGGCAAGGAAAATGAATTGGGGAGAGAGAAGAGTGAGGGGGACAGGGAAATAGGTAAGAAAGCGGGGACGAAAGAGAGAGCAATAGTAAGAAGGAAAGAGCCAAAGAAAGTAAGGGATGACAGAGGAAGTCACATAGAATTGCTTTTGTCGGTAGAAGGAGGAGGAATGCATTCAGATAAAGAACACGAGAAGGAAAAAAGAGATGACAGACAGAATATGATAAAAAATTTGCTGTAAATGCATAATTTCCATTTTTTTTTAAACCTTTCTTGATGGAGAACCTCACGAAACCTCTGTTGGCATTACAGTGCCTGGTTCCTTCTCTGTGCTCCATGAAAATAGTAATTGGGCTGCACTGCCACTATTCACTTGGCCTATTTTGATTCCCATTAGTACTCACGGCCTTATAGGGCTATAGTGACATGGCATCATATGAAAAATACATCAGAATATATTCTTGCAATGATATGCATACATTAGAATCTCTACATCTAAAATAGCCCAGCAGGTGAAAGAAACTACATACGTGATAAGAAAACAAATGCAACAATGCTCACGTTTCACAGACACAAAGTCCATCTTAACTTACCAAACCTCCACTCATTGCTGCACTTTCAGTGTATCTCCCAGAAACAGACTGCTTCAAGCCTTGCACACATTTCACAAAAATTACCTCTCACATGACTTATTTCTGTCATTGTCAATCAAAGAATCCAGTTGATCCTTCATGTAAGAGAGAAAATGACAATATTAACGTCTTGTTTTGCAAACATTGCTTTATATTTACATCAACCAAGTTTTCAGTTCATTTCTCTGGTTATATATTCTCCACAAGCAATAGGACTTGCATTAGTGAGAGTTAGAGCTGTTGGCATTGTAAATGATAATGACAACCTCGCATTTGGGACCTTATAAATATTTAGCCATGCAGCATATTAAACCTTTATCAGAAATAAACTGTATTTGTGCATTCCTTCATACAATTGGTATTAACCTGTAATGGTCTGAACAGCCCGTACAGAGCACCACAGTAAAAATAGCATTTGGAAGAAACATGGTCATGTAAACATATATTCAGCCCCTGAAAGGCATAATCACAAAAAAGTATGATAAAGAATATTGCAGTGCAATCATATTATCAGCCCCTTGAGGACAAATTGTATTACCCATTTTCAGACCTAGCAGGCCTTTTAAATATCATGTAACTGTGGAGTCAGTGGCACAAGGGTGCAGTGCCACAAGTAGTTACTGGATATCCCTGTAGAGTCAATAGCAGAAGGTGCAGTAGCACTGGTCCTGGCTAGATGTCCCTTCAGAGGCAACAGCAGACAGAGCAGTACCACTGGTTGTGGCTAGATGTCCCTGTAGAATCAACAGCTGAAGATGCAGTACTGCTGGTGTAGATAGATGTCCCTGTCCAGCCAACTGTGTTAGTAGTGTCTTGGAACAATTATCATCTTTCAGTCCATAGACAGCAAAGCACAGACCAAGCGGGGTTGTCAGAATACTACTACAAACAAGGACCTTATAACTCATACTCTTCTGAGCTGTAAAAACAAATGTTTTAGCTACCAAAGAAGTTAAATACGCATTGAACGGTGGAAGAGGTTATGATATTTGGGCCTCCTCTCACCTAGTGTGACCCACGTCGTTCTGAATGTATTGGTGGTGGTCCCATTGCCCTAGGACCACCACAGGCTGAGTTATGGGCAAAGATTAGTTGTAAAACAAATGCCTGCAAAGCATTATGGGGTGAGTTTCCCTGAGTGCAGTGAATATTGTATCCTAGGTTGACTTCATGTGATATAAAGCGAACAAAAATCGTACAAAACACAGGTACAACACAACTACTTGTAACTACTGATTATGAAAGTAAGGACCAAGAGATAAGCAAACGTGGAAAATGAACCACGCTTGTGAACATGAGTGCCTACTGACAAACATGAGAGACAGGAAACAAAGAAAAATAGTCCATCCAAACAGCAGAAAAACAATCCTGGTGTAAGTAAACTGTACTTGGCGGGTGCTCCTCAGCCAAGTACAGGAAGTGACGTATGGGCCGCCAAACCTCTTAGGTGGCAGCACAACAAGAGGGACACTGCCTTTAGCCTATTGGAAGTGTCAGGCAGCAGCAGGCGGGACCATATGCCTAAACTCTATGCAACAGGTCTTACAGACAGTGCATGCACGCTGTCTACGCTCAACCTAAAAAGTAATCAGGCTTTGACGTCTCGTGTTAACATACAGAGATGACGTCACTTTAACTCCAGGAGTGCTTGTTCTGGCAGATCCATCCTCACAAGATTTGTAGAAAGCAATCGGGCCTTAATGACGTATTGTTTCTATCTTAAAAAGTCTTGTCTATTTGTGGTAAATATTATAAGTACGTGTGCAGGGAAACACATCAGAAGTCATTTGCATTCCATATTTAAAATGAGTTTTCATAAACAAAGTTTAGCTATATCAACTAAGGCCCATAGATATACATTTTTAGCGCTGTATTTGTAAGTTTGCGCCACTTTTCCATAAAGAAATGACACAAATGCAGCACTAAAAAAGTATAAATATGGGCCTAACAGTTAAAACGTGTGTCTGTTTTCCAATAAAAACACAGGTGAGAAAATCGTATTGATAGATGTATGATTGTTCACTGTAATGATCTTTAGAAATAGTTGTACGTGGAGTTTTCTTTTTCTCACCGTGTTAATGAAATATTGTAGTCTTTTGGTTGTGATGTGCTCCCAGCCATCTCCCTGCATACGTATTATAGTTTGGATTTGCATCAAATTTCCACAGTTAAAATGTGAATTTAGTTTTGCATGGAATACTGCACTTTTAAATATTGGGTCCTATAATTTAACGTGTATGTTCTCAGGTATTGATCATGCCACATAGCTTTTTATCCCACCTTTCCCGCAATTACACTGTAAATATATTCAGTGTTCACTAAAACATCATCTTCAGGGTTTGAAGACTCAACAAAACAATGTTTTCTGACTCCTACTGAAGGCTTGCCAACTTCTAAAAGAAATTACAATGTAAGAGAAAGGGCCTTGAAAGGGGGTTGGCTTATGGCTGATCATAGCATGAGACACGTCCCTCTGCCCCCTAGTCCACCATTGAAAATAATAAGAAACTTAAGCCTGCTGTCAATGCCCTGAGGAAGGTTCACACACCATAATGGACATCAGCTCTGTAGGGTCTCCAGACATGAGCTGGAAACCCCTAATGTGATTGGGGTTTCAGCTCACCTTATTTAACCAATATTGTGTGTCACAAGAAGGGACTTTGTGATTACAAAATACAATTATATTTTGTAAGTTTGCGCTGTTTTTGGGTCAAAAAGTGGCGCAAATGTGGCGCTAAAAAAGTATAAATATGGGCCTGAGGGTGTAATAATAAGCCTCATGCAGAGACTGGGATATATTTGTCTGGGCATATGTAGGGTCTAATAGTGTTTAAAATAAACATCAACAAAAAAACACCAGCTGCTTTAGGAATCAGTTCCTGTCAGAATTAGATGTCTGTTGGCAAGATCCATTATCTCTGATACATTTCATATGTGTAGAGTGGGTTTTGGGTCAGAGTCCTGCTAATTTTTGGCTGGCATTGATTTCAATCTCACATCCCCACTCCTGAATTAATGGCTTTCCTCCCTATTCTTGTGTTTGTTCCTTTCAAGAATCTTTTGGTCTCATTGATTTTAACTGGATGATATGTCCTTTTATTTTTGACAACTGGCTTTGCCTCCAAGTGCATTTGATGGACTATTTTCTCTCCTTCATTCTGTTTCCCTTCCTTGCCCTCCTTCTATCACTTTCCTACATATCCCCTTAGTTTCCTCTTGTCACTAGTTACCTCTTTTGTTTTTGTTCAAACATTTTCACGCCTTCCATGCTATTGATGGATGGCCTTTTTTAAAACGGGTTTCTGACCAGGAAAAGTTGGCTTATGATGCATGTGTACGCTCACCTTGGTGTGGCTTGCTTCTCTAAATGGGTTTTCTTTTACATTAACAAATCCCATTAGAAAACGACTGACAAAGATGTGTACACATCCAAAGTGACCATTTTTTGATGGAATTCAAGCTTATATAGCAATTTCTCAAAAAACATTAACAAAGCTAGTAGTTTTCACAGCCAAAATCCTTTGCCTTTTTTTGCACCAGTTTTTTTGCACTTCTCATTAGTAATTTCAGTCAGAAAGAAGGGTAGTCAGGTTTATGAGCAAATCCAGAAAAGCCACAAATCAACCACACAAATTAACACAGTGGCCCACAAGCAAGTCCCAGATGGCTGGTGAAAAGAGTGGCATATCTCTGAACCCTCCACTGTAATTGCAGTGAAGATTGAGATGTCCTTGAAATTGATTGATTGCCCCTGGAAAGTCCAATGTTACTGTGAAGACATACTGGGGCATATTTATACTCCGTTTGCGCCGAATTTGCGTCGTTTTTTTCGACGCAAATTCGGCGCAAAACTAACGCCATATTTATACTTTGGTTTTAGACGCGTCTAGCGCCAAAGTATGAGGAATGAGCGTAATTTTTTTCCGTGAACGCCTTCCTTGCGTTAATGAGATGCAAGGTAGGCGTTCCCGTCTAAAAAAATGACTGCGACGCAAATGTGTCGTATTTATACTCCCGGGCAAAAATCACGCCCGGGAGTAGGCGGGGCAAAAAACACCGCATTTGCGCCTCTTTTTAACGCCTGGGTCAGGGCAGGCGTTAAGGGACCTGTGGGCTCAAAATGAGCCCACAGCTGCCCTCCCATGCCCCCAGGGACCCCCCCTGCCACCCTTGCCCACCCCAGGAGGACACCCAAGGATGGAGGGACCCATCCCAGGGACATTCTGGTAAGTTCAGGTAAGTATAATTTTTTGTTTTTTTATTATTTTTTTTGGCATAGGGGGGCCTTATTTGTGCCCCCCTACATGCCACAATGCCCAATGACCATGCCCAGGGGACATAAGTCCCCTGGGCATGGCCATTGGGCAAGGGGGCATGACTCCTGTCTTTACTAAGACAGGAGTCATGTAAATGGCGTCTGGGCGTCGTTAAAAATGGCGCAAATCGGGTGGAGGCGATTTTTTTGCCTCAACCTGACTTGCCCCATTTTAAGACGCCCTAACTCCATTTTCCCCAACGCCGGCGCTGCCTGGTGTACGTGGTTTTTTTCCACGCACACCAGGCAGCGCCGGTCTGCTAGCGCCGGCTAACGCCATTCAATAAATACGGCGCCCGCATGGCGCTTCAGAATGGCGTTAGCCGGCGCTAATCTTTTTGGCGCAAAACTGCGATAGCGCAGTTTTGCGTCAAAAAGTATAAATATGGCCCACTGTTTTGAAGCAACTAATTGTCAATATACAGGGTCAGTTACTCTCTAACAAGCTTGTAACAAGCTAGCAGATGAGTAATGACTTTGGAGCTCTGCCTGCCCTTTGGAGTTGTAAAGTTATTACCAGTTCTGAGATGTTACTGCTGTAACATGTAGAGGAAAAGGCTTTGAAGGTAAAAAAATGAAGCACACCTAGGAGTGTATTGCATTCCAATATAAGGTTTGCACCACAGAACCAGGTACGACATAGGTTCTTCTATTCATGGTTTCAGATTACACATGTTTCAATAATTTAGGTAAAAACAACAAGTGATGGACGGAATGCTGAACATTGTCAAACACTCACCCCCAGTCATAGATCTGGGTTTAATCCATCGTTCTTTTGCTCACCATGCCACCCCAGTTTGGACCCAGCCATATGCAAATCAGTCTTGACCCTGTTCCTCATGGGAACAGTCCAGACCGAACTGCCAAGCCAGGTCCTCACTGGACCTGAAACAAGCATCCTGGGACCGGTTTCGGGATTTCACCCCTCATCAGCCAGGCTAGCTTGAATCCAGTGGCATGGGAAGCACGGGACCCACGTCTGGGCATACCCTTCCCACTTAGGGCAACAAAGAAAAACAACAAGTGATGGACGGAATGCTGAACATTGTCAAACACTCACCCCCAGTCATAGATCTGGGTTTAATCCATCGTTCTTTTACTCACCATGCCACCCCAGTTTGGACCCAGCCATATGCAAATCAGTCTTGACCCTGTTCCTCATGGGAACAGTCCAGACCGAACTGCCAAGCCAGGTCCTCACTGGACCGGAAACAAGCATCCTGGGACCAGTTTCGGGGTTTCACCCCTCATCAGCCAGGCTAGCTTGAATGCAGTGGCATGGGAAGCACGGGACCCACGTCTGGGCATACCCTTCCCACTTAGGGCGACAAAGCAAAAAACAACAAGTGATGGACGGAATGCTGAACATTGTCAAACACTCACCCCCCCAGTCATAGATCTGGGTTTAATCCATCGTTCTTTTGCTCACTATGCCACCCCAGTTTGGACCCAGCCATATGCAAATCAGTCTTGACCCTGTTCCTCATGGGAACAGTCCAGACCGAACTGCCAAGCCAGGTCCTCTCTGGACCGGAAACAAGCATCCTGGGACCGGTTTCGGGGTTTCACCCCTCATCAGCCAGGCTAGCTTGAATCCAGTGGCATGGGAAGCACGGGACCCACGTCTGGGCATACCCTTCCCACTTAGGGCGACAAAGCAAAAACAACAAGTGATGGACGGAATGCTGAACATTGTCAAACACTCACCCCCAGTCATAGATCTGGGTTTAAATCATCATTCTTTTGCTCACCATGCCACCCCAGTTTGGACCCAGCCATATGCAAATCAGTCTTGACCCTGGTGGCATGGGAAGCACGGGACCCACGTCTGGGCATACCCTTCCCACTTAGGGCGACAAAGCCAAAACAACAAGTGATGGACGGAATGCTGAACATTGTCAAACACTCACCCCCAGTCATAGATCTGGGTTTAATCCATCGTTCCTTTGCTCACCATGCCACCCCAATTTGGACCCAGCCATATGCAAATCAGTCTTGACCCTGTTCCTCATGGGAACAGTCCAGACCGAACTGCCAAGCCAGGTCCTAACTGGACCGGAAACAAGCATCCTGGGACCGGTTTCGGGGTTTCACCCCTCATCAGCCAGGCTAGCTTGAATCCAGTGGCATGGGAAGCACGGGACCCACGTCTGGGCATACCCTTCCCACTTAGGGCGACAAAGCAAAAACAACAAGTGATGGACGGAATGCTGAACATTGTCAAACACTCACCCCCAGTCATAGATCTGGGTTTAATCCATCGTTCTTTTGCTCACCATGCCACCCCAGTTTGGACCCAGCCATATGCAAATCAGTCTTGACCCTGTTCCTCATGGGAACAGTCCAGACCGAACTGCCAAGCCAGGTCCTCACTGGACCGAAAACAAGCATCCTGGAACCGGTTTCGGGGTTTCACCCCTCATCAGCCAGGCTAGCTTGAATCCAGTGGCATGGGAAGCACGGGACCCACGTCCGGGCATACCCTTTCCACTTAGGGCAACAAAGCAAAAACAACAAGTGATGGACGGAATGCTGAACATTGTCAAACACTCACCCCCAGTCATAGATCTGGGTTTAATCCATCGTTCTTTTGCTCACCATGCCACCCCAGTTTGGACCCAGCCATATGCAAATCAGTCTTGACCCTGTTCCTCATGGAAACAGTCCAGACCGAACTGCCAAGCCAGGTCCTCACTGGACCGGAAACAAGCATCCTAGGACCAGTTTCGGGGTTTCACCCCTCATCAGGCAGGCTAGCTTGAATCCAGTGGCATGGGAAGCACAGGACCCACGTCTGGGCATACCCTTCCCACTTAGGGCGACAAAGCAAAAACAACAAGTGATGGACGGAATGCTGAACATTGTCAAACACTCACCCCCAGTCATAGATCTGGGTTTAATCCATCGTTCTTTAGGTGACACTAAAACCCATAAGGAGCAATATATTTTCCATCTCCGGTTCCAGGCTTTTGCTTAGCCTGCCATCTACAAGCACTGGAACTAGGGAAAGTAAACATTCTACACACAGACATGTCTTCCACCAGAACATTCAGCCAGGGCAGGGGACACATACAATACTAGACATTTCCTTTTATAAACAAACCCACCAATACTCGTATGGCACCTAAATAACCAAACAATAATTCCTTTATAATTACAATCACACCTAAACAGATCACAACAATAACCAAGGTGTCATGGTAAACTGCAACAGTTTGAGGAAAGCGTGCATTCCTGCAACAACAATAAAGCTCCCGGAACCTTATCATAGTATAACTTATAAGACAAACAGTTGCAAATCACAGCCTTCCCAAAAGCCCGCGACATGAAAGACTTACAGTCACCTCTGCATATACTACTCTGTGTTTTCACACTCACAAACACCCTGCACACAAAAAAGAAAGAGCAAGTATCCTCACATCCACAATACCACTATCACCCAATGCATGGCACCATGTAGCCTCCTTCAAAATTGAGTTTTCCCTTCTCCCCATGCTTCCACACACCATCACAACACAGATGGAAAGCAATTGGCTCTCAAATTTGCAGGAACTATTGCTAGGCATACCTTTCCCCCTGAACAGTGGATCACACATGCACAGGCAGATACCCACTCGTAATTCACATATACATAACATAGCAACCAATTTAGAATGCAAGCCACCACACAACTCACTTCACTCTATAGAAAGGAAGACAATGCATCCATTTCCTGAGCATAATCAAGTAACACACACAATATACTGAGTAAGTAATATTACAACCATTACATCTGCCTCAGCGTAAAAAGATATGCACAATTCAATACATATCTAAGGTGAGTGTTCAGTCTTCTTAAACCCTCACCAAGAACAACAATACATATGCTCCACAAATAAGCAAAAACACTCTGAGAATCTTCCTTGAATATACATATCCCAAAGAACTCTTGAATATCAATACAATAAAAATGGAAGCACTATTCAAGGAAAACCAAATAGTAACAGATATGCAGCACTATAACAGTATAAACTTAGGTGAAAAGTCAGGTTCTGTTGATAAATGAACATTTCAGTAAGCACATGTGAATAAACTTTGTATAACACAATAAAGCCACTTTATTTTGTTATGAGGAATAGCTAATGACTTTTGTGGAATGACCATACATAATACAAACTTTGAACTGTCATAAATGAAGAGATCAATATCCTTCAAAACATAACTTTGCTTTAGAAAATAGCCCACATCTAAGGTTTCCCTCATAGAATGTTTAAACATGAGATATCCCTCAATATGAGATATCCCTCAAAATGACATTTTAAAACATACTCAAAGGCTCACCTTAATATGTACAAGAATATATGTTACTGTACCACCAAGAATCCAGCGCCTTGAGACCCTCACGGGTGGGTAGTGCTCTCTACAAATGTATTGATTGATTGATTGAAGAATAATAAGTCCCGACTTACATTTGTCTGAAAACTGTGACTCTAGTAGTTCACACAGGCAATCTTATAGAAGAAAACACTAGAAATACAAAAAACACAGCCCATGAATTTTCATCATGACACCCTGCAGACTGATGAAACAAATTAGCACCGTCACAAGCAGGGCCTGACTGGGAACCCAAAGCAGCCCTTGCAGAATTTGTCAGACTTGTCCCATAGGTTGCATAGCGAGCAAGCCTGACCACTACAATGGGGTTCCATCCCCAAATAAACTTTTGCAAAAACAGTGCCTTCTGCAGCACATTTTCATTACATATTTAATTGTATCAGTTTTTAAAGCATAGTAAGCAATGACTTTACAGTGCACCAGGATACAGCAATCTTTATTGGGGCTCCTCAATGACCATCAACCTCTAACAGTGTCTCCCATCTCTTCTATCACATTTGCTTTTATTGCACCTCTCTTACCAGTGTAAGATGTTTTGCACTTTACATCAAAAGCACAGATAGGCACAATGAATCATACTTCTGTAAATCAGTGTCCAGAAAGTGATATATAAGACAAGGTAGACTACAAGGTGTAGGATTCACATATCAGCCATACTGGTATACATTTTGACTGCTTTGTCTGGGTAAGCATACACTCTTGATTCACAATGTAACACCATGGTTAGGGTTGAATTTACTAATAACAATTGATTTCTACATAAACAAACCCTTTTAGCTAAATTAGGATAATTCAAGATTGGGGAAAAACATAACTTTTAAACCTGTACCATACAGTTTGCATGCAGCTCTCTGTTCGTAGTTCATAGCTCACTGTGCTAGATTCTGATTGTAACTTACCAACTGCAAAGTAACAAAAGGATCTCTGTGACAAGAGCAGTATCCCATTAAGCATTGCACATAAAATACTGTTCTGTGGTCTACATAGTACATATTCCTGCATACTAAACCTCTGCGCTACTTTAAATGAGTCAAAACTGCCACTAGACATAACTCTCATTTTTCTACATTATTCACAAGAGTTATATTAGCACTTTTATTGCTTCCTGAAAACTTTAGACTATACAAGGAACTCTGCAGTGTTTTTAAAAGTACTGCAATGCTACAAAAACGCCCCCCTAGTAATAAAAGCCGCCCTTCACCCTTCCAGCCTCCTGGGGAAATGCCCGAAGCCGGTACAGCAAGTCCAGCCTTGGACACAGGTCCTTACCAATGATCTCTGTCCTCCTCAACAGGATATCTTCTTTACTTCTGCCCTCCACTGCAGACCTTTTCCCAGCAGGATCATATATTACCCTTGAAGGCTCTAGGTGCTATTGTCAACAATTTGGACACGGCTTCTTCTCTGAGGATAAAACATCATTGGGTACTGATGTTTTTTTTCTTCATGTGACTTATTCTCTTTTTCTCCATTTTTGCATTCAGCAGCTCCACATTGTACCTGTCTTCATCACTTCTTTTAACAAATGAAGCAAGAATATGAGCCTGTTGCATTGTTATAAGACATCTTCACCACATGATTAGGTACAAACTAGGTTATTTTATTCCCAGTTTCAGGTTATACATAAGATATTCAGGCAACCTTAAGGCCCTCATTACGAGTCTGGCGGTCACCGGACCATCATGGTGGCGATGATGGTCTCACCTCTGCGGGCCCACAGTGAAAACCACCATATTATGACCATGGTGGTGTTCCCAACAGAACACAGGCAAAATACCTCCAGTATCACCAATGCAGTCCGACCGACGGTGGTAGCCCTTTGCCAGGCCGGCAGGGACAAATTCACCACCCATCATATCACGAGTCAGCAGACCACCAGGATTTCTGGGGCGCTCCAACCATCACAAAAAGCCTGGTGGAAACAGTCAATATAAAAGGAGACACTCACCTCCAAGTACACAGAAGCGTCCACGGCTTGCCATGGAACCCGAACTGGAAGTCTTCCCTCTGCTGTATTTCGCCATACACTTTCCAGGACCAGTGACGACGATGAAGACGACAACTGTAGGTACCCCCGCCTAGCACACACTGGAGGGAGGGCAGTATTACATACCCACACACCCGACACAGACTGCGTCGGCCACACACACATGCAAACAAAAAACGTATAGAAACACACATCTACAGACACACGCGCAAACACAAACTACACGCACCTTCTAAATATACACACCATGGCCAAAAGACACGTGCCATACGCACTGTACACTGCACAAACACACACCATTGCCACTGTAAATCTCATCTATACACAACACCCCACAATCACACAACAACAATAACATCACAAACACAAAAATGCATTGTCAGAAAGGCACATTACACAACTCCACCTGACAACACCTACTGGCAGCTTTAACACACAATCAAATAAATAGGACAGGCATCCAAACAAGGCCTCAGGTGACACGCCATGTCCAACCAACATACAAAGGACATCACAGGTACATCACTATACACACACACAGATGCACATACCACTACCAAACAATGCACACACCACCATAACAACACATCACAACAAGCACATGGCACATCGGTGGACTCTGCCTCCTGGATCCCATGGGCTGCAGCTTCCCCACTCACCGGTGCCCCTTCTCCTTCACCTGATGATGCTGATGCACATAAGAATAGAAGAGGACAGGGAGAGAGAGTGGGAGATAAAGAAAGGGAGAAAAGGGTCAGATACTCACCTATCTAGCACACATACCAAGTATTCTACTCCTCCTCTGGCGTGGCAAGGAATGGCCATGACACATTGTCCCCAAATATTGGTCATGTAGACCTAACCTACTATTCAAGCTGTTACCTCCTAATTTCCACAAAACAACTAGTTTGGACATGCTGCAGCTTGTCATCAGCCGTTCTACAATGGTAATAGCTACAAACTACACAGATATACTTACCAATCTGACACTTTTGACACTTTTAAAAAAAATTCCTGGAAATGTCCTGGATAAGTACATTGCACACAAAAGGTAAAGGACTCATGATGTGTAGAAGTCCATTGACAATGCAATGATTTCTCACTAGAAGTTCCCTACTCACAGTACCTATTACCCAATATCAGCCCTGACAAGATGGCATTGGCTATCTAAAGCAGACTCAGGGATAGAGAATAGAGGTTTGAGAATCACTCAACATAGGAGTGTGTCTAAACGTAACTGGACACTGAGGTATAGTACGAATGTATTACTGGCTGCATGGTGTTGAAAATCTAACTTACACCACTTCTAAACAGTAGAAGTAATAGCCAGACACTATAATCTGATCTTATGTGCACACACCTCATTAGTACCTAAGTAATCTGATTGATGCAATAGAAGCCCATGCAACTGATATTAAACAGTCTGTACTCACCCCCTTGTGGTTGCTGTGCTGCCCTCAAGCGCCCATCTATCTCTGGGTAGGCCACCGCCCATATGAGGCCCATTAGGAGGGTCAGGGTCTGACAGGCTCCCCTCCCTTGTTGGGTGAATGTCCCCAGCTGTGCATCCATGGTCTTCCAGGCCCAGCGTCTCAGGCCCTCCCACCTCTTTTACAGTGGGTGCTCTGCTAGCTATGGACCCCCAGGGTCTGCACTTGCTTGGTGATGGCTCTCCATATCAGCTTTTTCTGATGGGTGCTAACCTGCATGGGAGATACAGACAAAAGGAGATAATCATGTAGAGTCACAGTACACCTACAGCAGTGGCCTACACACAGCATGCACAGCACATGCTCATACCGGGTACACATTATCCCATTATCAATCATACAACACATCCCCAGAAATCAATCATGCCATGTCAGTATTCACAAACTTTCACTGTGAAAACACCACTCTAGCTGATAAGTATTCCACGTTTTACTCACCTGTTTATCTGGAGCCCCACATAACTGTTTATACAGGGGTAGGACCCCTTCCACCAGTTTCTCCAGTTCCTCCTAGGTGAAGGCTAGGGCCCTATCTCCTGCAGAACATGCCATTGTGGCTTCCAGATACAGAATATAGCAGCTCACTCGGTGGAGGTCTTGCTTGCTCGAGTGTCAGGAGTCAAGTGAGCTGTGCTATACAAAGTGGCGGTCATGACCGCCGGCAGTGATCATCATTGGTCCCAGTTTCCCATAGATATCAATTTTAACCAATGAGGAGTTGCACAGCGGTTCCAACCGCCTACCACCATGACAACTGATGCCAGCGGAATGAGATCACTGCCATCTGTTGTCTGTATGCAGGACAGGCGGCTGCCATTTTACATATTTTATGATTGCTATGCCATCCTAGTGCATCATAGCTTGATGTTAATCACTAGTTGCTTTATGTACGAGGTCAACTCATGTGAACTCACTAGTGAAGTGAGTGTCACCTTCCAATATGTATGAAGTATAATCTTTTCAATGTGTTGAAGTTTGATAACTGTATACGGCTTACGGACGATGTTACTATTTCTGACTTCCATCTCTGTACAAAACTCCTCTGACAAGTATAGCAATGGTATTTACAGCCAGTATGTCGCAGCTGTGTAGTGTGTGAATAACTGTTTCCTTTTGTCAGCTATCAAATATCTTACATGACTTGTCCTTATTACTTCTATGGTGTACATTTTGTAACAACAGTGTAAGAGGTGCCATGAATTTTGTCCTTTCCTGTGCCTACATACCATGCAATGGGGAGAATGAGAACTGACTGGTCTACCGGCCCCTAGTCAGCCTTGCTACCATGGAAGAAAGACACATTACACAGAATTATTGTCTGAACAGTCAGACCATCAGTAAAGTGTTCACTCAGTTGGAGCAGGATCTCCTGCCAGCCATACGTAAATCCTATGCCATCCCTCCAATGGTATAGGTGTTATCAGTGCTCCACTTCTTAGCCTCTGGGTACAGTGGGCTTGGCAGCAGATATGTTGAAGCCCATATTTAGTTTTGTGTTGGAAGATGTACTGTCTGCTTTGCTGAAATGCTAAATAAGGTTGCCACAATGTGCTGGCTTACCCACTGTGAAGGCTGACGATGGCACCCACATTGCTTTGATCCCTCCCAGGATCAATGAACAAGTATTTAGGAACCAGAAAATGTATAATTCTATGAATGTGCAGGTGGTGTGTCTCGCTGATCAGTACATATCCCAAGTGATGGCCAAGTTCCCTGGATCTGTGCACAGCTCCTACATTCTGAGGAACAGCAATGTCCCACACATGATGGCACAACTATAGAGCCAGCGGGATTGAATCATTGGTGAGTTCATTCTTTTGTTGTTCCACAGTTAGCTATTGATTCTTCACAGATTAACTTATGCCACTCCTAGACTGTACTGTGTGCAGATGTCTTCTACACAGGTGACTCTGGGTATCCTAATCTATCATGGCTGCTGACACCAGCAAAGTATCCCAGGTCAGAAGGTAAAAATCGCTATAATGAGCCCCATGGCAAGACAAGAAGGATGATTGAACGCACATTTGGCTTACTGAAAGCAAGATTCAAATGTCTGCACATCTCTGGAGGTTCCCTGCTTTACTTTTTGCAAAAGGTCTGCCAGACAGTTGTTGCCTGCTGAATGCTACACAATTAAGCCCCAAGAAAACATGTTCCTTTACAGGAGGAGGAGGTGGCTGCTGTACCACTGGAGGATGAAGGTGTAAATGACAGTGATGAAGGTCGTGATGATGAGTATGATGTGCACTCAAAAACTCAGCTGATTCTCCAATACTTCCAATTACAGTCAGGTATGAATGCAAAAACTGTCATCTGAAACTGTTCTGATCTGCAGTGTGGCTGATGAGATGTAACTTAATGGTATTATGGCTGCTGTGCAGATGGCGACTGATTATTTATACACAATGAGAAAATTAGGGATACGATGTACACTATCAGCACAAGTCTTGCAGTACAAATTGTCTTACTGGCATGTCTATGCTAAGTGTTGCACTACCTTGTGTGGCAACCTTTACTGGAAACAGTTTGCAGTCTTTTCACATGGATTTACCATTTGGGCTTATTGTTGGAAGGTGGGTCATTAGTTGTGTGGCCTGCGCAAGTAACGAGTCCGCACACGACCGCCACTGGGAACCAAACACCCCATTGTAGCACTTGACTCTCATAGGGTAGCGTTGCAGAGCAGTCCAAGGCTTACTCAACGGAGGTGGTGTGGGCTAGTAATCCCCATTCACAAGCACGCAAGCATGACTCTTAATAAATGAATGTCCAGTCTGTGCTTTTTCTTTTGATAAAGTAAAAGTACATTTATTATTCACACACACTACTCAATACTATGCAACAATCTACAAATATATACAAAGTGATAGAATCACTCTGGACAAACAGTATGTAATCTCTCAAGTCTCCTTAAGGGAGAATATAATCCAACAATCCACATGGCAAAACAATCCCAGTGCCCCCCTTGCGTCATTTGAACATTTTGACAGTATTCAACACTACCTTGCAATGATGACATCTACAGTTGTGATTAAATACTTTCATCTTGCCAAGAGATGATTGTCAGTATCATTATTCAAATGAGCATAATCAGAGAACATAAGAGACTAAGGCGGTCATTCTGACCGCGGCGGGCGGCGGTCGCCACCCGCCATGCGGTTACCGCCGAATGACCGCACCGCGGTCAAAAGACCGCGGCAGTCATTCCAACCTTCCCGCTGTGCCGGCGGGCGACCGCCAAATGGCCGTCTGCCGGCCCACCGGGAAAGCCCCTGCAATGAGGAAGCCGGCTCGGAATGGAGCCGGCGGAGTTGCAGGGTTGCGACGGGTGCAGTGGCACCCGTCGCGATTTTCACTGTCTGCAAAGCAGACAGTGAAAATCTTTGTGGGGCCCTGTTAGGGGCCCCCTGCACTGCCCATGCCAGTGGCATGGGCAGTGCAGGGGCCCCCAGGGTCCCCACGGCACCCGTTCCCGCCATCCTGGTTCTGGCGGTGGACACCGCCAGAAACAGGCTGGCGGGAAGGGGGTCGGAATCCCCATGGCGGTGCTGCAAGCAGCACCACCATGGCAGATTCCCTGAGCCAGGGGAAAACCGGCAGGAAACCTTTACCGCCGCGGTCAGAATTGCCCAGGAAGCACCGCCAGCCTGTTGGCAGTGCTTCCGCCGCCCTCCGCCATGGCGGTCATGGACCACCAGGGTCAGAATGACCCCCTAAATTCTAGCACTATAACCATCAGGATTACTTTTAGATTATTCCTACTTAATCATGAAATAACAGTAGAATACATGGGGCCATATCAACCTACACCTATAGTAAGCACCCTTGTACAACCAGGAACAAAAGTTCACTGAAGCTTGTGCTTCAACAATCCATCCAACCCTTGAGGGGTTATCTCTCATGTGTCCCACCCTACCTAGGGTGGGGACACCAACAGATGTTGGGGGGAGGCTGCGCTGCTCCTGCAGCTCCCCCTGTCTCCTAATACTCTGTTGGTGGTGGCCCCCATCTCCCTGGGACCACCACAGGCGTTTTAGGGGCTCCAACAACAGCCCCTGCCCCGCAAAGCATGCTGGGGCGGCTGCATAAATGATTAGCGGCTCTCCCGCTGCGAGGGGAGAGCCGCGGTGCCTTTTCTTTTCTGCCTTTGTTTTTGCCCTTGTTTTAGGGGGTGCCGGCCCCACCCGGACACACCCCGCACCAAAAAGCGGATCCCTCGTTGGAGGGCGGCTCAGGGAGCCCACCCCTGGCCGCCCCCGCCGGCTCCCCGCACGGCCAGCAACTCCGGATGCCGCCGTGGGAACCGGCCAGCTGACTGGGAGTCTGCCCGCTCCAGCGGGCAGACTCAGGGATGCTGGCGGCCGATCGGGCCGCGCTGGTGAGTGCAGCGGCACTCCCCCTTCCTCCGTGCGTCTTTGGGGCCCCGGGATGGGGTCCGGGGCCCCTCCTCCTTGCAACGGGGAGCGCGACGGCACTCCCCGGAGTCCTCCTCTTCTCGGGGCCCCGGGATGGGGTCCGGGGCCCCTCTCCTCCTCAGTGGGGAGCGCGACGGCGCTCCCCGGCTGGTCTTCGCTGCTGGGGGACCCGGGGTGGGGTCCCATTTCCACAGCGGCAGGGGGGTGCGTGACGGTGCCCCCCCCCACTTGATTGTCAACACTGGACCAGGCTTCACGGGGCCCCGGGATGGGGTCCGGGCCCCTTCTTCTTCAGAGAGGGGGAGTGCGAGGACACTCCCCTGTTCTCCTCTTCTTCCTGGGCAGCCCCCAGGCCCTGGCCCACCCTGGGGGCACAGTCTCAAGCACCTGCGGAGCTCCACACGCTTCGTAGCTGCTTTCTCAAAGGTCAAAGGTCGCCATTCTTTGTCCTGTGATATCTTGGGCCCCCAAGGGCCGATTTTCTTCATTCTTGTGTCATTCCGCTCCTGGTGACAAGCCCTTGCCACCAGGAGTTCTCTCCTTAGGCCTCCTGTCCTGTAAGGGTCCCAGATCATCAGGGAGCCAGTCCCACTGACTACTGCGCCAATCTTTCCTCTGGGTTCCCTCTGGGCAGCGTGCTCTCCTTGCGCTCCTTGCGCTAGCCCAGTCCTTCCCCCAACTAGTCCTCTGGGGGGGTAAGGGGGCCAGCTTGCCTGGCCCTGGCATTCGCCTCACTGGCCTGGAATCCTTCAGGGGCAGAGTCCCTGCCCCAAGGGCAGTCAGGAGGTTCTTCCTTCCAGTTGTCCATGACGCCGGACTGCAGTCCCAGTGTCCAGCAGTGAAGTACAGCCAAGGAGAGAGCTCTCCCCTGTGCAGGACCTTTTAAGTGGGGCGGAAGTGTCCAGCAGGTCTGCACCTCTGGCCTATCCAGATGTGCCACATCACTTCCTTGCCCCCTTCCCCTCCTTCTTGCACAGTCTTCTGGGATAGCTCAAGATGGCACCACCCACTCTGCATAGTTCCTCCTGCACCAGGACTAACTAAGCGAGGTTCTAGGGCTGCGCACACTAGGAATCCTCCTCTCACAGCCCTCACATGGGTGCACATCCATGCGCACACGTGATCACATGTAACCTGCCCGGGGCCTACTGCCTTGCTGCGCCACAGCAGCCTTTCCTTAGCACGGCGACACCAGCGGTAAACACGTGCAGTCCATTTTACCATGTGTTTATTGTGCAGGAGTCACCTCATAGGAGGCGTCCTCACAGTAAACAGTCAAAACCAGGTGGTCAAAAATCGAAAAATCAGGGCAGTCCTGATGGTCAGAACCGTCCTCTAACAGACACAAACATATCTTCATTTGTAAGGCTCTCCCTGACAGAACTTGGAGATGTTAAGAAGCAGTCATTGAAATTGTAACTTTGGATACTGTCAGCTGTGAGGTACTGATATATGTTATAGAGTAGGAGATGTCATGTTTTGTAGGTAATGTTCCATTTGTCCACATCGAGTAATTAAAATCCCATTTTGAAAGTTTTTAGGAGTACAGCCTGTTCAGTGACCACCTAAATTGAGATCCTAGGGGGGTCATTCTGACCCTGGCGGTCACCGACCACGGGAGCACCGCCAACAGGCTGGCGGTGCTCCCGAGGGCATTCTGACCGCGGCGGTTCAGCCACGGTCAGAAAGGGTAAACCGGCGGTCTCCCGCCGGTTTACCGCTGCCCCAGTGAATCCTCCATGAGGATTCAGACACCCCCTACCGCCATCCTGTTCATGGCGGGAAACCCGCCATGAACAGGATGGCGGTAGGGGGTGCCGCGGGGCCCCTGGGGGCCCCTGCAGTGCCCATGCCAATGGCATGGGCACTGCAGGGGCCCCCGTAAGAGGGCCCCAAAAAGTATTTCAGTGTCTGCTTTGCAGACACTGAAATACGCGACGGTGCAACTGCACCCGTCGCACCCCTGCAACTACGCCGGCTCAATTCTGAGCCGGCGTCCTTGTTGCAGGGGCATTTCCTCTGGGCCGGCGGGCGCTCTTTTGGAGAGCGCCCGCCGGCCCAGAGGAAATGTTTGAATGGCCGCCGCCGTCTTTTGACCGCGGTGCGGTCATTTGGCGGCGGTACCTTGGCAGACGGCCTCCGCCGTCCGCCAAGGTTAAAATCACCCCCCTAATGTGTCTATTGTCACTGTCTTTCACTATTTACAGGTAATGTTGTTGTCTTAACTCAGTTTCCTGCCTCATCTGCTCGCTGCCTTTGGAGAAGTAATTAGATCCTTTGTAAGGAAGACCTACTTTTAAGCAATTGCCTCCACCTTCCTTCCCCTTCCATAACATGCATTCATCTGACATTTTGATTTCAAAGTACAAACATTGGTATTTCACTCAATAAGAACATTTCAACAGTATATGTGCTCAATGGTGTATATTCTGACAATATAGTTAAAAGTGGAGTAGAGTGGTGTCATGGTGTTTGAAATCATCAGAGTTGTAGGCACAGCTGTGGGTTGTACAGGTCCAGAATCCAGGGTCCAATAGAAAATGGGGCAATGGCAGTGGAGAGTCGATAGGGTGTCTCAGCGGCACACATGGAGACAGTTCAGGAGAGGGTCACTTCCTGGCAGTGGGATTAGTCTTGCCTTAATTTCCTGTAGGATGTCTGGCTTGACAACCATATTTGTGGGGGGTTTCTTTGCTACAGAGAGGGGTGCTAGTAGTCTGTGAGTCCTCTGGCAGGGCCTCCATTCCACTAGCTGTAGCAGATGTTGAGGGTTGTGTTTGACTCTACCTAGTGGAAGGGGCCTGCTGGTGTGTAGTGGACTCATGCAGAATGGTGGTTAGTTCCTTCAGCATCCCTGCAATGGATGCCATGCTGGCATTGAGTGCCTGCCACTGCTGCATGGCCTCCTGGTGGTGTTCCCTCTGCAGCCTTTGGTTCTCCTGCAAAGTGGCAAGTATCTGACTCATCCTGTCCTGGAATTGTGCTCAGGACCTAGGAGATGGCCTCCTGGACCGTTGTTTTCCTGGGTGGCCCCATCCCTTGGCCCAAGGATGCCCTCCCACAGGCCCTAGCCGTGCGTGTCTGTGTCCCTGACACTGACACCAGGACCTTCATCGTCTTGGGTGTTAGGGGAAGACTCAGGTCCCTGTACTGTTGGGCACACTGCTGATTAGGCTGTCCTTGGGACACAGGTTTGGGAACCTGGAGTTGGATGAGGTGTTGTGGCCACAGGTGCGGGGTCCTCTTCAGTAGGCTGGGTGAGGCTGATTGTGGGTGATTGATCTGATGTACCAGATGGGCCAGGTATGTCATCCAAATCCAGACATCCTGAGTTGTACTCATCACTGGGGCCTTCTTCCTATCTAGGACGGTAATTTTGGTAATGTGATGCTGGGTGACAGTGGCTATTGTACCTGTGGATGGACCAGACTGTTGTTGGTATCAGGTTTATGTGATTGCAGTCTGATGCCATGGTGCATGCTGCTGTTTAGGTGCTTCCCAGGGATGGCAATGACAGTTGCTACAGTCCAATTTTACATTAATGGAGTATTTTTTTCACAAAGGTTTCAGCATAAATGTGGATTGTTTATTTTGTGGTACATTACTATCATTGTCATGTCATGGGTTGGAAATGACTCCTCACGATTATGTAGCATATGCCTTGGTCATACATGCAGGTGGTCGAATGTTGAATGTGCACATTTTAGAATACTTTAGTATGTAGTGATGCATTGTGGGAGTAGTAGTCCATCCAGCTGAGCATGCTTTCTTTTAACTTGGCGGGATTTGGTTGGGATGGTGTTACTGGTGTGGTGTGGACATGCAGGGGAAGAGTTTTAGCTTATTAGGGGATTGAGGATCAATGTAGGATGGGCTGACATGGGCAGTGATAAGGTGTTGGGTTTCCATGTGGTACAGATGTACAATGTGCCAGGGGAGT